>NW_024353297.1:0-1397 GCF_902729225.1 Pteropus medius | reverse complement strand
GCCCCAGCACTGACCGGGCCTCTGACGGTGGCGGGTTCGTTTCTGTAACACACCAAACAGCGGGGTGCAGACTGCTCTGTGCCTCTCCCGCCCACACCCTTGGAAAAAGAGCCCCAGCAGCCCAAGCCTAAACCCCCACTTTTTATCTTCCTTCCTCTTTCCAAGTGTGTTTGCTCAGCAACCCCCCAAACAGTGACAGCCAGACAGGAGCCCCTGTCTAGGAGGAGGGAGGAGGTTTTAGGGTGACTAAGCCAGCACTCTTTGGGGGTAGACTGATATTTAGATGCCCACACTCATAGAGGGATGATGTTGCAGCAGAAATGGTTATCTTTAATCAGTGGTGTGCTAGAAAACGTCTAACCACCGGCTTCCATCGGAGGTAGTGGCGGGGGAGCTGGCTTGGTAGCATTTGCTGATTTCTGTGCTGTAAATATCCTGTCGTGGCCGACTTAGGGCTGTCAGGGTGATGTCACTGAACGGAGCATTGGGAAAACCACTGTTATGTAGTATCTCCACCATATAGACCTAATGTAAGCAAATAATCTCAAAAGCAGACTAAGAGTCTGTGGGCAGGGCGCCCGAAGCAGGGGGCACACACATTTCTAGGAAGAAATGGTCCTTAAAGTGTCATCGGCGACGTCAGTGACATCTGGGAGCCTGTTAGAAACACAGACTCTCAGATGCCACCCAGACCTACTGAGTCCCAAACTTTAGGAGCAGGGCCCACACTCTGTTTTAATGAACCCTCCACCTGATTCTGAGGCATCTGGAGTCTGAGAATCACAGACGAGCCCTGGGAACGATACTCAGAGAGTGTGGTGTGGTAGAAAGTGCAATGTGCCCCCTATAGCACCCGGTTCAACAGGCTCGTGCGTGGAGGCAGGCAAGCAGTGCGAGCCCACACCGCTTCCCATGGCTCCGTGTTGCCCCGGATTCGGACAGCATCTCCATCACCGACTCCAAGTGGGAAAGATATTTCTTATCAGCAAAAGGCACATTTGCTTTATTAGAAAATCTACCCATATGCCTACACACAGAATTCAGCCCCTGTCCTGGGACACCACGCTAGCCGTCGGGGTGGTACGTGTTTGTGTGCTTCTGGATAAATGTGACGGCGATGGTTGATAAAGAATGGCATTATCATCTGTATATCTTTCTGCATATTTATTTTTTATAACAACACATGTACATTCACCTCAGTCTACGTGTATAGCAGCACCTAGATTCACTTAGATCTTTCTCCGTCGTTGGAGTGACATGCACATGGTGGCACAGACTGCTGAAGGCTCCCCTTGGTTCTGAGCTCGCTTCCCAGCATGCCTTGCAGAGTGATGAGGGTGGTAACTGAGTGAGTGCCAGCCAGCTGGATGGAGGAGGCTTCATGAGGCAACTTCCAG
>NW_024353296.1:0-690 GCF_902729225.1 Pteropus medius | reverse complement strand
CCTCCTCCCTCCTTTTTCACTTAAATCTCCCGGTGCCACAGGCAGAGACAGACTTGACTTTGAAACAGAAAGGGCGGGAAGGGGCTTCTAGACCCTCCGCAGACAGTGACTGTCCCGCATCGGGAGGCATCAGAAGGGTGAGGGACACTGAGCCTTCGATTCCTGGCCCCATCAGAGGGTGTCGTGTCCCAAATCTTCACGCGGGACCCCTGGCCCGGCACCCGCGGTGAAATGCCAGGGGTCCCCCTGGTCCTTCCGGCGCCCTCTGCGGTTTCCAGATTTAGTGAGTAAAAGTACAGCACGGCCAGGTAAGGCTGAGTTTCAGGTAAATGACACGTTGCTACTATATCCCAAGTATCGGGTGGGACCTGTTTATACGTATTCTTTCGTTTTTCATCTGAAATTCGAATTTAATTGGGCATCTGGTGTTTATCTGGCACCGGTACCAGCCGGTCCTCCGGCCGTCCGTGAGCACGTTCAACCCCAGACTCCCGGGCAACACTGGTCCACAGAAGCCAGCATGTCACCGCCTCTGGGGAACGTCCCTCGGGGGCGGCACGTCACAGCACCTCGGGCTTCACGCTTTCGCCTCCACCCAAGGGACTCGCGCTCGAGTGGCCCTGCCAGGCGGTCTGGGAGTGACGGAGGGTCAGGGCAGCGCCCTGGTTGGCAGCCGCCTGGGTCCCTCCC
>NW_024353295.1:0-372 GCF_902729225.1 Pteropus medius | reverse complement strand
AAAAAAAAAAAAAAAGAAATATCAGACCTGGGGGCCAACATCTGAATACGAGTGCTTAGAACCCCAGACCTGAGTGCGTCCCCACTATGGACCCCCACATCCGGGAAGGCCCTGAGCTTTCCCAGGGCACTACAGGGTTCATAAAACCTGCAGGAAGTGAGCAGCTGCCTCTGGTGTCCCAGATGCCCCTCTGCCCACACAGTGACTCCGACCTCAGGCCGCGTGACTCCGACCTCAGGCCACGTGACGAGCCAGCGAGCCTGGGCACTGCCTGGCTGCACCCAGGGCTTACTTCGCCTTTGTGAAAGGTTCAAGTCTCAGGTGGCATGCAAAGGGTTCCGGAGTTTCAAAAGCTCAGCAGGCCATAACGGT
>NW_024353294.1:0-1004 GCF_902729225.1 Pteropus medius | reverse complement strand
CATTTCCAAGCCTCCTTGAAGAAAGGGGTGTCACCCGACAGGTTCCTGCAAGCAGAGGCCCCTCCGGTGAAGCTTCCGAGGAACTCTTTCGTTTCCCTGGTACCAAGGGAGAGCAGCCCTCCTTTCGTCCCTCACGCCACTTCCTCTTCTCCCCTCCTGGAACTCGGAGATAATGCCTGGAGGTGCAGCAGCCGCCGTGTAACGATGAGGACGGTGCCGCCTGCTGAATCCGGTGGAGGAAATTTCGGCAGGAGGCGGCCCCCGAAGGCGCTGCCGAGCCGACCGCGGTGGCGTCCTGCATCTTATTTTCTCATTTGTGTGTCTATATTTAAATATACTTCATGTAATACGAATAATCTATTATTGCTTATTATCGTTCCTATTATATACTGTATATTTAAAATAGTTACGTTTTGTCTAATCTTCACAAGACGAATACACCCCTTATACTGTAAGCTGCTGTTCGTTTTTCTGTTCCTTGCAGTCAAATCCACTCCTAACGGTTAATTTTTTATTCGATGAGTATTTGTTGAATATCGAATGTGGAACAGTTGTGCCGAACACAACGTTCACAGCTTCGTATCTTGAAGGACCTATGACGGCGTTTGATGAAATCAGTCTCGGTTTTTAAGTCGTCAGTAAAAAGCATTGATCTCAACCTGCCTGCCGGGGCCGAGCCAGCGACCCATGTGCAGAAGACGGGTCGTTTGAACGCAGTGTGAGCCCTCGTCACCCCTGCTCCTTAATCAGCCTTTAGAAGTGGGAACTGGCACGAGGTGTCAGGACAAAATCGTGAGGCGAGGGCCGTGGGACCTGCCCTGGCCTCGGGCTCACCGTCTGGACAGCCGACATCCTCCAGGTATTCCGGGGCTGGCCCGTCCTGAGGGCGCCTGCCTGGGCTCCGGCCTCTGAACTGTCCTGGCCCTTTGGCCTCAGAGCTTAACTCCCCCATCTGCCCTGAGCGCAGTGGGGCTTGGGCTGGACCTCCAGGGCCCCGCCCGCTC
>NW_024353293.1:0-385 GCF_902729225.1 Pteropus medius | reverse complement strand
ACACCTCCCTCTCCCTCACCTTTCAGCCTGGGATGGTCGTAATCGTCCCCGGGGACGCATTCAAAATGAAGAAATGAAAGGCTCAAAGAGCTGATCGCAAAGATCCTAAGGCACGGAGGCCGAATTCAGACCCACAGCTGTCTGCAGTGTCTCCCAACTGAACTCTTTCCAGCGGGTGACGGCCGCAATGGACGAGGGGCCAAAGCATCCCCGGGTACGCTGTCTGTGGGCGGCCCTGAACCCTGCAAGAGGATGCAGAGACGAATGACACGTAGTTTGTACCTCTAGGAGCTCAAAGTGTCAGTGAGTGCTCCTCCAGCTTCGCCACCCCAGTACCCGCAGATGACCGGGCATGGCCCACAGAGCCCCAAGGCCCCGGGAGGGC
>NW_024353292.1:0-460 GCF_902729225.1 Pteropus medius | reverse complement strand
CATTTAACAGGAACAGGGATGTTTCTTCATATGCAAGTCCACTAATGTGATACACCACATGAACAAATTAACAAATAAGAATCCTATGATCATATCAAAAGGCAGAAGAAGCCTTCAACAAGATACAGCACACATTTATGGTCAAAACACTTAACAAAATTGGTAGAGAAGGAAAGTACCTTAACATAATAAAAGCCATATATAACGAACAGTCAGTCAACAAAAATATATGAGAAACCTTGTTGAAAAACTAAAAACCTTCCCTCTAAGATCAGGAACAAGGCAAAGCTGACCACTATTGCCACTGTTACTCAAAATAACATTGGAGGTCCGAGCAAGTGTAATCAGGCAACAGAACGATATAAAAGGCATCCAAATAGAAAACGAAGAAGTCATACTGTCACTATTCGTGGATGACATGATTCTTTATATAGAAAACCCTAAAGACTCCATAGAACAC
>NW_024353291.1:0-385 GCF_902729225.1 Pteropus medius | reverse complement strand
CCTAACACTAATCCTAACCCTAAGCTTAACGTAACCCTAACCCTAAATCCTAACCCTACCTCTAATCCTAAATCTAAACTCTTAACGTAACACTAAACCTAAACTTAATGCTAACAATAACTCTAACTCTAACCCTAACCCTAACTCGAACCTTAACCGTAACAGTAACCCGAATCCTATTTCTAACCTTAACGTTAAGTAACCCTAAACCTAACCTTAACCAGAACGTAACCCTAACCCTCATACTAACACTAACACTTATCCTAACTCTAAACTCTTACATGAACCCTAAACCTAATCTTAACCCTAAACTAACTTAAGCCATAATGGTTACCCTAACACTAACCCTAAACATAACCCTAACCATAACCATAACCATAAACCT
>NW_024353290.1:0-851 GCF_902729225.1 Pteropus medius | reverse complement strand
AACAAGAAAAATCACATGAGACATTCAGGGACCAGAACGATCAGACAATGAGACAAACTTGACGGAAACCACGATAAGTAAACTTATAAAGACCCAGGCAATTCTACCGGTCTGGACAAACATATACAATACAGGCAGACAAAACAGACTACAGATAACACAAAACGCTAGCGTATCAGAAACCGAATCCGAAACAGGTACTGACTGGGTCAGGATCTGACGTCTCAGACCTGACCGCACTAGGGAAGTTGTGCCGCGTCCAGCCTTCCACTAGTTCTCAGGGCCCACAGGCAGAAACAGGTCTGAGATGACTCTTAGACAAACTCACCGGTGAGACAGGAACAGAAGGCTCGTGTCCAATTTTCAGGAATATTTGTCCACTGGTCTCTCCAATCTAGGGCCGCCGGTGTCCGGGGCTGAGGACCGTCTCTCAGCGGCCGCCCCCTGGACGCGGTCGTGCCCCGCCAGGAGGGACCGGGGTCGTGGGTCTCAGAGAAAACTCCCCTTCTCTCTCTGGGAAAAATCTCGCTGGGGCCTCCAAATGTTATGGCGCGAACAATTCTGAGACCCACGGAGCCAACTGAGATTAATTATGAGCCTTTATTAGCCGGCTGGCGACTGACTCTCTACCACGCAGGGCTGGAGGAGATCAGCCCCGAGCTTCCAGAGGAGGCAGCTGATAAAGCTTAAGGCCATATCCTGGTGGTCTCCTGAACAAGCCAGCAGATTACAGAAGTGGAAGTTGGCTTTTAGCATATCTTTGCCCGGAACAACACCCTTAATTAACAAGTAAATGGATCACAGAAGCAGACATTGGCCATCTACATATTTTATACAATACACTTCCTAAA
>NW_024353289.1:0-595 GCF_902729225.1 Pteropus medius | reverse complement strand
GATAAGGGTGTTTCCAGTGTCTCTTCGTTAAGTGGTAGCAGATTTAGTCTTGAAATGGGATCTTCCTCCAGAAAGAAGACTAGGGATTAGTAGCAGTAAAAAGAAAAGAGATAGAATTAACATTTTTATAGAGAAGACGTGGGAAACACATGTTCTCCTATTAAAAATTATCCTATTAAAAATGGTATTTTAGTGGCTTGCTGCTCTGAGGGAGAATGTTCTGTACCTAGTCTATCTTCTCAGGTTGAAGGGAAAGCAGTAATTTTAACTTAAGGTATAAATAATTACATGACACTGTCTTCAAACTGCATGGCTAGTTTGAAGGAACAGTCTTGTTCCTTCCTAGTCAGCAAAGAATTCTTCATTTAACCAGTCATAATAACCATGCTGACGAGAAATGACTGCCTTAAATTGTTCAGGATATTATAACTTTGATTGTGTCTCTATAAAGGCTTTGCCATCAACTATCCAAATCCGGTGTCCACTTGAATTCTTCATTTACCTAATATTCCCTTTCCTTGGCTGAGAAACATCTGTGATTACTTTCTTTCCTGCCCATGCCACACACCTTTGGAAATGCAGGAGCACGCAATGA
>NW_024353288.1:0-769 GCF_902729225.1 Pteropus medius | reverse complement strand
CGTGGCTGCTGCACCAGTGGACCCCCAAGGCCCTGGTGCGGGGGGAGCAGGGTGGACCGGGCAGAGGGACCCCAGGGAAGGGGCTCTGGCACCCCCTAGGGAGAGGCAGGTGGGGAGGTGCAGGGGACCAGTGTATGGGAGAAGAGGCTCAGTCCGGGGGACAGCCCGGGCAGCAGAGGCCAGAGCGGGGGCAAAGACCGAGGCATGGCGGGCAGGGTGCCCCCCCAGGGGAATCGGGCCCAGGGCTCCCGCCCAGAGGCCCCGCCTGCTGCAGGCTCGCCTGTTCCAAACTCAGTTCTTAAACTGACGTCGGAAATCCTGGAATCGGTGTGCAGAAATCGTGACTGCCGGGAACGGTGGCACGGGGTGCGGGTCACGGAGCAGGGGCTGGGAAGACGCTGGGGCTGGGAGCCCGGTCGCCCACCTCACAGGGGCTGCCCCGCCTGAGGCTCCTCTGCTGCGGTCGGGGATCCCGCGTGTGACCGTGGTGGCTTTGCTCCCCAATGCCCACAGGTCCCATCTGTGGGGGCGCAGGCTCTTCTGAGCCCTGCTGCAGCTCGCAGGGCCCCGCGACAGGCTGCCGCCCTCTGGCGCCTTTGTTTCTGCCACATCTGGCGCCTGAGCACACAGAGCTGCTTGGGGAAAGGAGGGAAAGGGGTGACTGCCCCGGACTGTGCCCCTAGGGGCAGCCAGCGGGCAGGGACAGGCTCCTAAGCCAGCAGCCGTTCAGACAGGCCACGTGGAATGAGCCTGTTCCTCGGAGCATCAG
>NW_024353287.1:0-388 GCF_902729225.1 Pteropus medius | reverse complement strand
GGTTATCTTTACGGTTATGGTTAGGTGTCACCTAGGGTTATGCTTTGCGATAGTGTTAGTGTTAGGTTTAGTGTTAACTGTAGTTTAGGGTTAGGGTCAGGGTAAGGGGTTAGGATTACTGATATTGTTAGTGGAATGTTTAGGGTAAGGATTTGTATTAGGTTTAGGAATAGCATTAGTTTTATGGCTAGGATTAGGGTTAGGGTTAACGTTAGGGCTAAGATTAGTGTTAGGGTAAGTTTTATGGTTAAATTTAGGGTTGGGATTAGATTAAGGGTTTAGGGTTAGTGTTAGGATTAGTGTAAACTTTTTGGTTAGGGTTGGTGTTAGGGCTAGGGTTAGAATTAGGTTTAGGGTTAGCTTTAGTTTTAAAGTTAGAATCAGGGTG
>NW_024353286.1:0-5811 GCF_902729225.1 Pteropus medius | reverse complement strand
GAATGAGACGTACTTTTACCTCCTTCTAGGAGCTCAAAGTGAGTGCTCCTCCAACGTCGCTACCCCAGTACCCGCAGATGACCGAGCATCGCCCACAGAGCCCCAAGGCCCCGGGAGGGCTGTGCATTTGCCGCAAGTGAGCCTTTTCTCGGAAGTCTGTGATTCTGGCTCGAAATGGATGTCACCAGAGAGCTTTTTGCCAAAGCTACCATATACATATATATGCATATATATGTTCATCTATATGCATATATATGTATATGGTGGATTTTCGAAGGAAACCTGCCTGGAACCCTGCTCTACCACAGGAGACAGGCCGCTCCTCGCACCTCCACCTCCCCGCAGTGTGGACACCGGGCGTTCCAGAGCCACAATTCAGCATGATCTCTTTTTCATCCCAGAGGCACCGGGGCTCCTTCCTAAGGCCTCGGCTCCTTCCCGCTTCCCGCAGTGGAAATCAGACTTCAGGACGGAAGCAGACACCTCCCTCTCCCTCACCTTTCTGCCTGATGGTCGTAATGGTCCCCGTGGACGCATTCAAAATGAAGAAATGAAAGGCTCAAAGAGCTGATCGCAAAGCTCCTAAGGCACGGAGGCCGAATTCAGACCCACAGCCGTCTGCAGTGTCTCCCAAATGAACTCTTTCCAGCGGGTGACGGCCGCCATGGACGGAGGGGCCAAAGCATCCCCGGCTACGCTGTCTGTGGGCGGCCCTGACCCCTGCAAGAGGATGCAGAGACGAATGACACGTAGTTTGTACCTCTAGGAGCTCAAAGTGTCAGTGAGTGCTCCCCAACTTCGCCACCCCAGTACCCGCAGATGACCGGGCATGGCCCACAGAGCCCCAAGGCCCCGGGAGGGCTGTGCATTTGCCGCAAGTGAGCCTTTTCTCGGAAGTCTGCGATTCTGGCTCGAAATGGACGTCACCAGAGCTTTTTGCCAAAGCTACCATATACATATATATGCATATATATGTTCATCTATATGCATATATATGTATATGGTGGATTTTCGAAGGAAACCTGCCTGGACCCTGCTCACCACACAGAAGACAGGTCAACCCACCTCCCTGCAGTGTGGACACCGGGCGTTCCAGAGCCACAATTCAGCATGATCTCTTTTTATCCCAGAGGCCCCGGGGCTCCTTCCTAAGGCCTCGGCTCCTTCCCGCTTTCCGCAGTGGAAATCAGACTTCAGGACGGAAGCAGACACCTCCCCCGCCCTCACCTTTCTGCCTGGGATGGTCGTGATGGTCCCCGTGGACGCATTCAAAATGAAGAAATGAAAGGCTCAGAGAGCTGATCGCAAAGCTCCTAAGGCACGGAGGCCGAATTCAGACCCACAGCTGTCTGCAGTGTCTCCCAGCTGACCTCTTCCAGCGGGTGACGGCCGCCATGGACGGAGGGGCCAAAGCATCCCTGGGTACGCTGTCTGTGGGTGGCCCTGAACCCTGCAAGAGGATACAGAGACGAATGAGATGTAGTTTGTACCTCTAGGAGCTCAAAGTGTCAGTGAGTGCTCCTCCAACTTCGCTACCCCAGTACCCGCAGATGACCGAGCATCGCCCACAGAGCCCCAAGGCCCCGGGAGGGCTGCATTTGCCGCAAGTGAGCCTTTTCTCGGAAGTCTGCGATTCTGGCTCGAAATGGACGTCACCAGAGAGCTTTTTGCCAAAGCTACCATATACATATATATGCATATACATGTTCATCTATATGCATATATATGTATATGGTGGATTTTCAAAGGAAACCTGCGTGGACCCCTGGTCTACCACAGAAGACAGGCCGCTCCTAGCACCTCCACCTCCCCGCAGTGTGGACACTGGGCGTTCCAGAGCCACAATTCAGCATGATCTCTTTTCATCCCAGAGGCCCCGGGGCTCCTTCCTAAGGCCTCGGCTCCTTCCCGCTTTCCGCAGTGGAAATCAGACTTCAGGACGGAAGCAGACACCTCCCTCGCCCTCACCTTTCTGCCTGGAATGGTCGTGATGGTCCCCGTGGACGCATTCAAAATGAAGAAATGAAAGGCTGAGAGAGCTGATCGCAAAGCTCCTAAGGCACGGAGGCCGAATTCAGACCCACATCTGTCTGCAGTGTTTCCCAGCTGACCTCTTTCCAGCGGGTGACGGCCCCCATGGACGGAGGGGCCAAAGCATCCCTGGCTACGCTGTCTGTGGGTGGCCGTGAACCCTGCAAGAGGATACAGAGACGAATGAGACGTAGTTTGTACCTCTAGGAGCTCAAAGTGTCAGTGAGTGCTCCTCCAACTTCGCTACCCAGTACCCGCAGATGACCGAGCATCGCCCACAGAGCCCCAAGGCCCCGGGAGGGCTGTGCATTTGCCGCAAGTGAGCCTTTTCTCTGAAGTCTGCGATTCTGGCTCAAAATGGACGTCACCAGAGAGCTTTTTGCCAAAGCTACCATATACATATATATGCATATATATGTTCATCTATATGCATATATATGTATATGGTGGATTTTCGAAGGAAACCTGCGTGGACCCCTGGTCTACCACAGAAGACAGGCCTCTCCTACCACCTCCACCTCCCCGCAGTGGGGACACCGGGCTTTCCAGAGCCACAATTCAGCATGATTTCTTTTCATCCCAGAGGCCCCGGGGCTCCTTCCTAAGGCCTCGGCTCCTTCCCGCTTTCCGCAGTGGAAATCAGACTTCAGGACGGAAGCAGACACCTCCCTCGCCCTCACCTTTCTGCCTGGGATGGTCGTGATGGTCCCCGTGGACGCATTAAAAATGAAGAAATGAAAGGCTCAGAGTGCTGATCTCAAAGCTCCTAAGGCACGGAGGCCGAATTCAGACCCACAGCTGTCTGCGGTGTCTCCCAGCTGACCTCTTTCCAGCGGGTGACGGCCCCCATGGACGGAGGGGCCAAAGCATCCCTGGCTACGCTGTCTGTGGGTGGCCGTGAACCCTGTAAGAGGATACAGAGACGAATGAGACGTAGTTTGTACCTCTAGGAGCTCAAAGTGTCAGTGAGTGCTCCTCCAACTTCGGTACCCCAGTCCCCGCAGATGACCGAGCATCGCCCACAGAGCCCCAAGGCCCCCGGAGGGCTGTGCATTTGCCGCAAGTGAGCCTTTTCTCGGAAGTCTGCGATTCTGGCTCAAAATGGACGACACCAGAAAGCTTTTTGCCAAAGCTAACATATACATATATATGCATATATATGTTCATATATATGCATATATATGTATATGGTGGATTTTCGAAGGAAACCTGCGTGGACCCCTGGTCTACCACAGAAGACAGGCCGCTCCTAGCACCTACACCTCCCCGCAGTGTGGACACCGGGCATTCCAGAGCCACAATTCAGCATGATCTCTTTCATCCCAGAGGCCCCGGGGCTCCTTCCTAAGGCCTCGGCTCCTTCCCGCTTTCCGCAGTGGAAATCAGACTTCAGACGGAAGCAGACACCTCCCTCGCCCTCACTTTTCTGCCTGGGATGGTCGTGATGGTCCCCGTGGACGCATTCAAAATGAAGAAATGAAAGGCTCAGAGAGCTGATCGCGAAGCTCCTAAGGCACGGAGGCCGAATTCAGACCCACAGCTGTCTGCAGTGTCTCCCAGCTGACCTCTTTCCAGCGGGTGACGGCCCCCATGGACGGAGGGGCCAAAGCATCCCTGGCTACGCTGTCTCTGGGTGGCCGTGAACCCTGCAAGAGGATACAGAGACGAATGAGACGTAGTTTGTACCTCTAGGAGCTCAAAGTGTCAGTGAGTGCCCTCCAACTTCGCTACCCCAGTACCCGCAGATGACCGAGCATCGCCCACAGAGCCCCAAGGCCCCGGGAGGGCTGTGCATTTGCCGCAAGTGAGCCTTTTCTCCGAAGTCTGCGATTCTGGCTCAAAATGGACGTCACCAGAGAGCTTTTTGCCAAAGCTACCATATACATATATATGCATACATATGTTCATCTATATGCATATATATGTATATGGTGGATTTTCGAAGGAAACCTGCGTGGACCCCTGGTCTACCACAGAAGACAGGCCGCTCCTAGCACCTCCACCTCCCCGCAGTGGGGACACCGGGCGTTCCAGAGCCACAATTCAGCATGATCTCTTTTCATCCCAGAGGCCCCGGGGCTCCTCCTAAGGCCTCGGCTCCTTCCCGCTTTCCGCAGTGGAAATCAGACTTCAGGATGGAAGCAGACACCTCCCTCGCCCTCACCTTTCTGCCTGGGATGGTCGTGATGGTCCCCGTGGACGCATTCAAAATGAAGAAATGAAAGGCTCAGAGAGCCGATCGCAAAGCTCCTAAGGCACGGAGGCCGAATTCAGACCCACAGCTGTCTGCAGTGTCTCCCAGCTGACCTCTTTCCAGCGGGTGACGGCCCCCATGGACGGAGGGGCCAAAGCATTCCTGGCTACGCTGTCTGTGGGTGGCCGTGAACCCTGCAAGAGGATACAGAGACGAATGAGACGTAGTTTGTACCTCTAGGAGCTCAAAGTGTCAGTGAGTGCTCCTCCAACTTCGGTACCCCAGTCTCCGCAGAAGACCGAGCATCGCCCACAGAGCACCAAGGCCCCGGGAGGGCTGTGCATTTGCCGCAAGTGAGCCTTTTCTCGGAAGTCTGCGATTCTGGCTCAAATGGACGTCACCAGAGAGCTTTTTGCCAAAGCTACCATATACATATATATGCATATATATGTTCATCTATATGCATATATATGTATATGGTGGATTTTCGAAGGAAACCTGCCTGGACCCTGCTCTACCACAGAAGACAGGCCGCTCCTCGCACCTCCACCTCCCCACAGTGTGGACACCGGGCGTTCCAGAGCCACAATTCAGCATGATCTCTTTTCATCCCAGAGGCCCCGGGGCTCCTTCCTAAGGCCTGGGCTCCTTCCCGCTTTCCGCAGTGGAAATCAGACTTCAGGAGGGAAGCAGACACCTCCCTCGCCCTCACCTTTCTGCCTGGGATGGTCGTTATGGTCCCCGTGGACGCATTCAAAATGAAGAAATGAAAGGCTCAGAGAGCTGATCGCAAAGCTGCTAAGGCACGGAGGCCGAATTCAGACCCACAGCTGTCTGCAGTGTCTCCCAGCTGACCTCTTTCCAGCGGGTGACGGCCCCTATGGACGGAGGGGCCAAAGCATCCCTGGCTACGCTGTCTGTGGGTGGCCGTGAACCCTGCAAGAGGATACAGAGACGAATGGGACGTAGTTTGGACCTCTAGGAGCTCAAAGTGTCAGTGAGTGCTCCTCCAACTTCGCTACCCCAGTACCCGCAGATGACCGAGCATCGCCCACAGAGCCCCAAGGCCCCGGGAGGGCTGTGCATTTGCCGCAAGTGAGTCTTTTCTCGGAAGTCTGCGATTCTGGCTCGAAATGGACGTCACCAGAGAGCTTTTTGCCAAAGCTACCATATACATATATATGCATATATATGTTCATCTATATGCATATGTATGTATATGGTGGATTTTCGAAGGAAACCTGCCTGGACCCCTGCTCTACCACAGAAGACAGGCCGCGCCTCGCACCTCCACCTCCCCGCAGTGTGGACACCGGGCGTTCCAGAGCCACAATTCAGCATGATATCTTTTCATCCCAGAGGCCCCGGGGCTCCTTCCTAAGGCCTCGGCTCCTTCCCGCTTTCCGCAGTGGAAATCAGACTTCAGGACGGAAGCAGACACCTCCCTCTCCCTCACCTTTCTGCCTGGGATGGCCGTGATGGTCCCCGTGGACGCATTCAAAATGAAGAAATGAAAGGCTCAGAGAGCTGATCGCAAAGCTCCTAAGGCAAGGAGGCCGAATTCAGACCCACAGCTGTCTGCAGTG
>NW_024353285.1:0-6610 GCF_902729225.1 Pteropus medius | reverse complement strand
AGCATCCCTGGGTACGCTGTCTGTGGGTGGCCCTGAACCCTGCAAGAGGATACAGAGACGAATGAGACGTAGTTTGTCCCTCTAGGAGCTCAAAGTATCAGTGAGTGCTCCTCCAACTTCGCTACCCCAGTACCCGCAGATGACCGAGCATCGCCCACAGAGCCCCAAGGCCCCGGGAGGGCTGTGCATTTGCCACAAGTGAGCCTTTTCTCGGAAGTCTGCGATTCTGGCTCAAAATGGACGTCACCAGAGAGCTTTTTGCCAAAGCTACCATATACATATATATGCATATATATGTTCATCTATATGCATATATATGCATATGGTGGAATTTCGAAGGAAACCTGCGTGGACCCCTGGTCTACCACAGAAGACAGGCCGCTCCTAGCACCTCCACCTCCCCGCAGTGTGGACACCGGGCGTTCCAGAACCACAATTCAGCATGATCTCTTTTCATCCCAGAGGCCCAGGGGCTCCTTCCTAAGGCCTCGGCTCCTTCCCGCTTTCCGCAGTGGAAATCAGACTTCAGGACGGAAACAGACACCTCCCTCGCCCTCACCTTTCTGCCTGGGATGGTCGTGATGGTCCCCGTGGACGCATTCAAAATGAAGAAATGAAAGGCTCAGAGAGCTGATCGCAAAGCTCCTAAGGCACGGAGGCCGAATTCAGACCCACAGCTGTCTGCAGTGTCTCCCAGCTGACCTCTTTCCAGCGGGTGACGGCCCCCATGGACGAGGGGCCAAAGCATCCCTGGCTACGCTGTCTGTGGGTGGCCGTGAACCCTGCAAGAGGATACAGAGACGAATGAGACGTACTTTGTACCTCTAGGAGCTCAAAGTGTCAGAGTGCTCCTCCAACTTCGCTACCCCAGTACCCGCAGATGACCGAGCATCGCCCACAGAGCCCCAAGGCCCCTGGAGGGCTGTGCATTTGCCGCTAGTGAGCCTTTTCTCGGAAGTCTGCGATTCTGGCTCGAAATGGACGTCACCAGAGAGCTTTTTGCCAAAGCTACCATATACATATATATGCATATATATGTCCATCTATATGCATATATATGTATAAGGTGGATTTTCGAAGGAAACCTGCCTGGACCCCTGCTCTACCACAGAAGACAGGCCGCTCCTCGCACCTCCACCTCCCCGCAGTGTGGACACCGGGCGTTCCAGAGCCACAATTCAGCATGATCTCTTTTCATCCCTGAGGCCCCGGGCTCCTTCCTCAAGGCCCTCGCCTCCTTCCCGCCTCCAGCAGTGGAAATCAGACTTCAGGATCTGAAGTGATAAATAACCTCACTCTCCCTCACCTTCTGCCTGGGATGGTCGTAATGGTCCCCGTGGACGCATTCAAAATGAAGAAATGAAAGGCTCAAAGAGCTGATCGCGAAACTCCTAAGGCACGAGGCCGAATTCAGGACCCACAGCTGCCTGCAGTGTCTCCCCAACTGAACTCTTCCAGCGGGTGACGGCCGCCATGGACGCAGGGGCCAAAGCATCCCTGGGTACGCTGTCTGTGGGTGGCCCTGAACCCCATGAGCATACAGAGACGAATGAGACGTAGTTTGTACCTCTAGGAGCTCAAAGTGTCACTGAGTGCTCCTCCAACTTCGGTACCCCAGTACCCGCAGATGACCGAGCATCGCCCACAGAGCCCCAAGGCCCCGGGAGGGCTGTGCATTTGCCGCAAGTGAGCCTTTTCGGAAGTCTGCGATTCTGGCTCAAAATGGACGTCACCAGAGAGCTTTTTGCCAAAGCTACCATATACATATATATGCATATATATGTATATGGTGGATTTTCGAAGGAAACCTGCGTGGACCCCTGGTCTACCACAGAAGAGAGGCCGCTCCTAGCACCTCCACCTCCCCGCAGTAGGGACACCGGGCGTTCCAGAGCCACAATTCAGCATGATCTCTTTTCATCCCAGAGGCCCCGGGGCTCCTTCCTAAGGCCTCGGCTCCTTCCCGCTTTCCGCAGTGAACATCAGACTTCAGGACGGAAGCAGACACCTCGCTCTCCCTCACCTTTCTGCCTGGGATGGTCGTAATGGTCCCCGTGGACGCATTCAAAATGAAGAAATGAAAGACTCAAAGAGCTGATCGCAAGCTCCTAAGGCACGGAGGCCGAATTCAGACCCACAGCTGTCTGCAGTGTCTCCCAACTGAACTCTTTCCAGCGGGTGACGGCCGCCATGGACGCAGGGGCCAAAGCATCCCTGGGTACGTTGTCTGTGGGTGGCCCTGAACCCTGCAAGAGCATACAGAGACGAATGGGACGTAGTTTGTACCTCTAGGAGCTCAAAGTGTCAGTGAGTGCTCCTCCAACTTCGCTACCCCAGTACCCGCAGATGACCGAGCATCGCCCACAGAGCCCCCAGGCCCCGGGAGGGCTGTGCATTTGCCGCAAGTGAGCCTTTTCTCGGAAGTCTGCGATTCTGGCTCAAAATGGACGTCACCAGAGAGCTTTTTGCCAAAGCTACCATATACATATATATGCATATATATGTTCATTTATATGCATATATATGTATATGGTGGATTTTCGAAGGAAACCTGCGTGGACCCTTGGTCTACCACAGAAGACAGGCCGCTCCTAGCACCTCCACCTCCCCGCAGTGTGGACACCGGGCGTTCCAGAGCCACAATTCAGCATGATCTCTTTTCATCCCAGAGGCCCCTGGGCTCCTTCCTAAGGCCTCAGCTCCTTCCCGCTTTCCGCAGTGGAAATCAGACTTCAGGACGGAAGCAGACACCTCCCTCTCCTCACCTTTCTGCCTGGGATGGTCGTAATGGTCCCCGTGGACGCATTCAAAATGAAGAAATGAAAGGCTCAAAGAGCTGATCGCAAAGCTCCTAAGGCACGGAGGCCGAATTCAGACCCACAGCTGTCTGCAGTGTCTCCCAACTGAACTCTTCCAGCGGGTGACGGCCGCCATGGACGCAGGGGCCAAAGCATCCCTGGGTACGCTGTCTGTGGGTGGCCCTGAACCCTGCAAGAGCATACAGAGACGAATGAGACGTAGTTTGTACCTCTAGGAGCTCAAAGCGTCAGTGAGTGCTCCTCCAACTTCGCTACCCCAGTACCCGCAGATGACCGAGCATCGCCCACAGAGCCCCAAGGCCCCGGGAGGGCTGTGCATTTGCCGCAAGTGAGCCTTTTCTCGGAAGTCTGCTATTCTGGCTCAAAATGGACGTCACCAGAGAGCTTTTTGCCAAAGCTACCATATACATATATATGCATATATATGTTCATCTATATGCATATATATGTATATGGTGGATTTTCTAAGGAAACCTGCGTGGACCCCTGGTCTACCACAGAAGACAGGCTGCTCCTAGCACCTCCACCTCCCCGCAGTGGGGACACCGGGCGTTCCAGAGCCACAATTCAGCATGATCTCTTTTCATCCCAGAGGCCCCGGGGCTCCTTCCTAAGGCCTCGGCTCCTTCCCGCTTTCCGCAGTGGAAATCAGACTTCAGACGGAAGCAGACACCTCCCTCTCCCTCACCTTTCTGCCTGGGATGGTCGTAATGCTCCCCGTGGACGCATTCAAAATGAAGAAATGAAAGGCTCAAAGAGCTGATCGCAAAGCTCCTAAGGCACGGAGGCCGAGTTCTGACCCACAGCTGTCTGCAGTGTCTCCCAACTGAACTCTTTCCAGCGGGTGACGGCCGCCATGGACGCAGGGGCCAAAGCATCCCTGGGTACGCTGTCTGTGGGTGGCCCTGAACCCTGTAAGAGCATACAGAGACGAATGAGACGTAGTTTGTACCTCTAGGAGCTCAAAGTGTCAGTGAGTGCTCCTCCAACTTCGCTACCCCAGTACCCGCAGATGACCGAGCATCGCCCACAGAGCCCCAAGGCCCCGGAGGGCTGTGCATTTGCCGCAAGTGAGCCTTTTCTCGGAAGTCTGCGATTCTGGCTCGAAATGGACGTCACCAGAGAGCTTTTTGCCAAAGCTACCATATACATATATATGCATATATATGTTCATCTATATGCATATATGTATATGGTGGATTTTCGAAGGAAACCTGCCTGGACCCCTGCTCTACCACAGGAGACAGGCCGCTCCTCGCACCTCCACCTCCCCGCAGTGTGGACACCGGGCGTTCCAGAGCCACAATTCAGCATGATCTCTTTTCATCCCAGAGGCCCCGGGGCTCCTTCCTAAGGCCTCGGCTCCTTCCGCTTTCCGCAGTGGAAATCAGACTTCAGGACGGAAGCAGACACCTCCCTCTCCCTCACCTTTCTGCCTGGGATGGTCGTAATGGTCCCGTGGACGCATTCAAAATGAAGAAATGAAAGGCTCAAAGAGCTGATCGCAAAGCTCCTAAGGCACGGAGGCCGAATTCAGACCCACAGCTGTCTGCAGTGTCTCCCAACTGAACTCTTTCCAGCGGGTGACGGCCGCCATGGACGGAGGGGCCAAAGCATCCCTGGGTACGCTTTCTGTGGGTGGCCCTGAACCCTGCAAGAGCATACACAGACGAATGAGACGTAGTTTGAACCTCCAGGAGCTCAAAGTGTCAGTGAGTGCTCCTCCAACATCGGTACCCCAGTACCCGCAGATGACCGAGCATCGCCCACAGAGCCCCAAGGCCCCGGGAGGGCTGTGCATTTGCCGCAAGTGAGCCTTTTCTGGAAGTCTGCGATTCTGGCTCGAAATGGACGTCACCAGAGAGCTTTTTGCCAAAGCTACCATATACATATATATGCATATATATGTTCATCTATATGCATATATATGTATATGGTGGATTTTGAAGGAAACCTGCCTGGACCCCTGCTCTACCACAGAAGACAGGCCGCTCCTCGCACCTCCACCTCCCCGCAGTGTGGACACCGGCGTTCCAGAGCCACAATTCAGCATGATCTCTTTTCATCCCAGAGGCCCCGGGGCTCCTTCCTAAGGCCTCGGCTCCTTCCCGCTTTCCGCAGTGGAAATCAGACTTCAGGACGGAAGCAGACACCTCCCTCTCCCTCACCTTTCTGCCCGGGATGGTCGTAATGGTCCCCGTGGATGCATTCAAAATGAAGAAATGAAAGGCTCAAACAGCTGATCGCAAAGCTCCTAAGGCACGGAGGCCGAATTCAGACCCACAGCTGTCTGCAGTGTCTCCCAACTGAACTCTTTCCAGCGGGTGACGGCCGCCATGGAAGCAGGGGCCAAAGCATCCCTGGGCACGCTGTCTGTGGGTGGCCCTGAACCCTGCAAGAGCATACACAGACGAATGAGACGTAGTTTGTACCTCTAGGAGCTCAAAGTGTCAGTGAGTGCTCCTCCAACTTCGGTACCCCAGTCTCCGCAGAAGACCGAGCATCGCCCACAGAGCCCCAAGGCCCCGGGATGGCTGTGCATTTGCCGCAAGTGAGCCTTTTCTCGGAAGTCTGCCATTCTGGCTCAAAATGGACGTCACCAGAGAGCTGTTTGACAAAGCTACCATATACATATATATGCATATATATGTTCATCTATATGCATATATATGTATATGGTGGATTTTCAAAGGAAACCTGCGTGGACCCCTGCTCTACCACAGAAGACAGGCCGCTCCTCGCACCTCCACCTCCCCGCAGTGTGGACACCGGGCGCTCCAGAGCCACAATTCAGCATGATCTCTTTTCATCCCAGAGGCCCCGGGGCTCCTTCCTAAGGCCTCGGCTCCTTCCCGCTTTCCGCAGTGCAAATCAGACTTCAGGACGGAAGCAGACACCTCCCTCGCCCTCACCTTTCTGCCTGGGATGGTCGTGATGGTCCCCGTGGACGCATTCAAAATGAAGAAATGAAAGGCTCAGAGAGCTGATCGCAAAGCTCCTAAGGCACGGAGGCCGAATTCAGACCCACAGCTGTCTGCAGTGTCTCCCAGCTGACCTCTTTCCAGCGGTGACGGCCCCCATGGACGGAGGGGCCAAAGCATCCCTGGCTACGCTGTCTGTGGGTGGCCGTGAACCCTGCAAGAGGATACAGAGATGAATGAGACGTAGTTTGTACCTCCAGGAGCTCAAAGTGTCAGTGAGTGCTCCTCCAACTTCGCTACCCCAGTACCCGCAGATGACCGAGCATCGCCCACAGAGCCCCAAGGCCCCGGGAGGGCTGTGCATTTGCCGCAAGTGAGCCTTTTTCGGAAGTCTGCGATTCTGGCTCGAAATGGACGTCACCAGAGAGCTTTTTGCCAAAGCTACCATATACATATATATGCATATATATATTCATCTATATGCATATATATGCATATGGTGGATTTTCGAAGGAAACCTGCGTGGACCCCTGCTCTAGCACAGAAGACAGGCCGCTCCTCTCACCGCCACCTCCCCCTCAGTGTGGACACCGGGCGTTCCAGAGCCACAATTCAGCATGATCTCTTTTCATCCCAGAGGCCCCGGGGCTCCTTCCTAAGGCCTCGGCTCCTTCCCGCTTTCCGCAGTGGAAATCAGACTTCAGGACGGAAGCAGACACCTCCCTCTCCCTCACCTTTCTGCCTGGGATGGTCGAATGGTCCCCGTGGACGCATTCAAAATGAAGAAATGAAAGGCTCAAAGAGCTGATCGCAAAGCTCCTAAGGCACGGAGGCCGAATTCAGACCCACAGCTGTCTGCAGTGTCTCCCA
>NW_024353284.1:0-1776 GCF_902729225.1 Pteropus medius | reverse complement strand
AGAGCTCCAGGCCACCACCAGACAGCGGACCCAGGGAGGCGTTGGCCCCTCCGTCCCTGGAGGCCGGCACCCACTGGAAACAGGTCAGTGGGGGACACTGCAGACAGCTGTGGGTCTGATTTCCGCCTCCGTGCCTTATGAGCTTTGCGATCACCTCTTCGAGCCTTTCATTTCTTCATTTTGAATGCGTCCACGGGGACCATTACGACCATCCCAGGCAGAAAGGTGACGGAGAGGGAGGCGTCTGCTTCCGTCCTGAAGTCTGATTTGCAATGCGGAAAGCAGGAAGGAGCAGAGGCCTTAGAAGGAGCCCCGGGGCCTCTTGGATGAAAAGAGATCATGCTGAATTGTGGCTCTGGAACGCCCGGTGTCCACACTCCGGGGAGGTGGAGGTGCTGGGAGCGGCCTGTCTTCTCTGGTAGACCAGGGTCCACACAGGTTTCCTTCGAAAATCCACCATATACATATATATGTATATAGATGAACATATATATGCATATATATGTATATGGTAGATCTGGCAAAAAGCTCTCTAATGACGTCCATTTTGAGCCGAAACTGCAGACTTTCGAGATACGGCTCACTTGCGGCAAATTCACGGCCCTCCCGGCGCCTCGGGGCTCTGAGGGCGGTGCTCGGTCGTCTGCGGGTACTGGGGTACAGAAGTTGCAGAAGCACTCACTGACACTTTGAGCCCCTAGAGGTACAAACGGCGTCTCATTCCTCTCTGTATCCTCGTGCAGAGCTCCAGGCCACCCACAGACAGCGGACCCAGGGAGGCTTTGGCCCCTCCGTCCCTGGAGGCCGTCACCCGCTGGAAAGAGGTAGTGGTGGACACTGCAGACAGCTGTGGGTCTGATTTCCGCCTCCGTGCCTTATGAGCTTTGCGAACACCTCTTCGAGCCTTTCATTTCTTCATTTGAATGCATCCACGGGGACCATTACCACCATCCCAGGCAGAAAGGCAGGCAGGGAGAGGAGGTCTGCTTCCGGCCCTGGAAGTCTGATTTCCACTGCGGAAAGCGGGAAGGAGCCGAGGCCTTAGGAAGGAGCCCCGGGGCCTCTGGGATGAAAAGAGATCATGCTGGATTGTGGCTCTGGAACGCCCGGTGTCCACACTGCGGGGAGGTGGAGGTGCGAGGAGCGGCCTGTCTTCTGTGGTAGAGCAGGGGTCCAGGCAGGTTTCCTTCGAAAATCCACCATACATATATATGCATATAGATGAACATATATATGCATATATATGTATATGGTAGCTTTGGCAAAAAGCTCTCTGGTGACGTCCATTTCGAGCCAGAACTGCAGACTTTCGAGATACGGCTCACTTGCGGCAAATTCACGGCCCTCCCGGCGCCTCGGGGCTCTGAGGGCGGTGCTCGGTCGTCTGCGGGTACTGGGGTACAGAAGTTGCAGAAGCACTCACTGACACTTTGAGCCCCTAGAGGCACAAACGGCGTCTCATTCCTCTCTGTATCCTCGTGCAGAGCTCCAGGCCACCCACAGACAGCGGACCCAGGGAGGCTTTGGCCCCTCCGTCCCTGGAGGCCGTCACCCGCTGGAAAGAGGTCAGTGGGGGGACACTGCAGACAGCTGTGGGTCTGATTTTGGCCTCCGTGCCTTATGAGCTTTGCGATCACCTCTTCGAGCCTTTCATTTCTTCATTTTGAATGCGTCCACGGGGACCATTACGACCATCCCAGGCAGAAAGGTGAGGGAGAGGATGGTGTCTGCTTCCGGTCTGAAGTCTGATTTCCAATGCGGAAAGCAGGAAGGAGC
>NW_024353283.1:0-520 GCF_902729225.1 Pteropus medius | reverse complement strand
GGTGTTCAGGCAACATTTATTTCAGGAAATGGCTCTGGCTTTAAAGACAAGGGAGAAGAAAAACTCCCAGTAAAACAGAGACCGTCAAAGCAGAACCATTTTTAAGTGGAATGATTTCCTCCTACCCAAACTTTACCGCAAGGCCCCATTAAAGGGCTGCAGAGCCCCAGCATGAAAGAACTATAAATTATGAGACTCCAGACATCAGGGACAGAAAGCCACGATTCCCACCGGAGTTGGCTGTACATTTCTCCTTGCAAAGCATCCAAAGCAGACTGAAATCTTGGCTGAGGAGCTCATGGAAAGAGAGCCGAGGCAAAGGGCAAAGGCATTAAATAATATATAGATTTTCACAAAAGATCATTTCTGCTTAAAGAGCTGGCTGCTCACGTTGGTGGCCAGGTTCGGGAAGGATGGAGGAGGGCGCAGGGCTGATTCAATCCATAGTGGCAGAGTGACGATGTTTAATGGGCTTTTAAATGCCTCAAATTGGAAGTCTAAATTTCTAGGAGAGCTGTAA
>NW_024353282.1:0-411 GCF_902729225.1 Pteropus medius | reverse complement strand
TTTTAATTGCTGAATCATATAAGGAAACTCTTCCTTCAGAGTAAACAACTTTCAGTAAACAACTTCTCTAAAACAACTTTTAGAGAATTCTAAATTAACCACGGATAACTTTTTTTTTTTTAATGTTCAGGGTTTATGCTTCCCTAACTGTAAGAGAAAAAAATAGAGTGGGGTGATAGGAAGAGACAATGATTTGGAACTCAGGAGACATGGGGACAGTTTGGACTATCTCATTGTGCAGATGGCCAAACTGGTTAATTTGAATACCTTTGTGTCTTTGTTTTTGTATGAGTGAAATAAAGAAATTAGACATTACTATTATTTTATAGCTATATGTATATATAAACTCTTCATTCAATAAAATAGGATGAGAAAATAAAATACTAGTTGGAGGGGTGTGGGGTCACCTAT
>NW_024353281.1:0-4644 GCF_902729225.1 Pteropus medius | reverse complement strand
ACTTCCGAGAAAAGGCTCACTTGCGGCAAATGCACAACCCTCCCGGGGCCTTGGGGCTCTGTGGGCCATGCCCGGTCATCTGCGGGTACTGGGGTGGCGAAGTTGGAGGAGCACTCACTGACACTTTGAGCTCCTAGAGGTACAAACTACGTGTCATTCGTCTCTGCATATCTGGCAGGGTTCAGGGCCGCCCACAGACAACGTACCCGGGGATGCTTTGGCCCCTCCGTGCATGGCGGCCGTCACCCGCTGGAAAGAGTTCAGTTGGGAGACACTGCAGACAGCTGTGGGTTTGAATTCGGCCTCCGTGCCTTAGGAGCTTTGCGATCAGCTCTTTGAGCCTTTCATTTCTTCATTTTGAATGCGTCCACGGGAACCATTACGACCATCCCAGGCAGAAAGGTGAGGGAGAGGGAGGTGTCTGCTTCCGTCCTGAAGTCTGATTTCCACTGCGGAAGGCGGGAAGGAGCCGAGGCCTTAGGAAGGAGCCCCGGGGCCTCTGGGATGAAAAGAGATCATGCTGAATTGTGGCTCTGGAACGCCCGGTGTCCACACTGCGGGGAGGTGGAGGTGCTAGGAGCGGCCTGTCTTCTGTGTTAGACCAGGGGTCCACGCAGGTTTCCTTCGAAAATCCACCATATACATATATATGCATATAGATGAATATATATATGCATATATATGTATATGGTAGCTTTGGCGAAAAGCTCTCTGGTGACGTCCATTTTGAGCCAGAATCGCAGACTTCCGAGAAAAGGCTCACTTGCGGCAAATGCACAGCCCTCCCGGGGCCTTGGGGCTCTGTGGGCCATGCCGGTCATCTGCGGGTACTGGGGTGGCGAAGTTGGAGGAGCACTCACTGACACTTTGAGCTCCTAGAGGTACAAACTACGTGTCATTCGTCTCTGCATCCTCTTGCAGGGTTCAGGGCCGCCCACAGACAGCGTACCCGGGGATGCTTTGGCCCCTCCGTCCATGGCGGCCGTCACCCGCTGGAAAGAGCTCAGTTGGGAGACACTGCAGACAGCTGTGGGTCTGAATTCGGCCTCCGTGCCTTAGGAGCTTTGCGATCATCTCTTTGAGCCTTTCATTTCTTCATTTTGAATGCGTCCCCAGGGACCATTACGACCATCCCAGGCTGAAAGGTGAGGGTGAGGGAGGTGTCTGCTTCCGTCCTGAAGTCTGATTTCCACTGCGGAAAGCGGGAAGGAGCCGAGGCCTGAGGAAGGAGCCCCGGGGCCTCCGGGATAAAAAGAGATCATGCTGTATTGTGGCTCTGGAACGCCCGGTGTCCACACTGCGGGGAGGTGGAGGTGCTAGGAGCGGCCTGTCTTCTGTGGTAGACCAGGGGTCCACGCAGGTTTCCTTCGAAAATCCACCATATACATATAGATGCCTATAGATGAATATATATAGGCATCTATATGTATATGGTAGCTATGGCGAAAAGCTCTCTGGTGACGTCCATTTGGAGCCAGAATCGCAGACTTCCGAGAAAAGGCTCACTTGCGGCAAATGCACAGCCCTCCCGGGGCCTTGAGGCTCTGTGGGCCATTCCTGGTCATCTGCGGGTACTGGGGTGGCGAAGTTGGAGGAGCACTCACTGACACTTTGAGCTCCTAGAGGTACAAACTACGTGTCATTCGTCTCTGCATCCTCTTGCAGGGTTCAGGGCCGCCCACAGACAGCGTACCCGGGGATGCTTTGGCCCCTCCGTGCATGGCGGCCGTCACCCGCTGGAAAGAGTTCAGTTGGGAGACACTGCAGACAGCTGTGGGTCTGAATTCGGCCTCCGTGCCTTAGGAGCTTTGCGATCAGCTCTTTGAGCCTTTCATTTCTTCATTTTGAATGCGTCCACGGGGACCATTACGACCATCAGGCAGAAAGGTGAGGGAGAGGGAGGTGTCTGCTTCCGTCCTGAAGTCTGATTTCCACTGCGGAAAGCGGGAAGGAGCCGAGGCCTTAGGAAGGAGCCCGGGGCCTCTGGGATGAAAAGAGATCATGCTGAATTGTGGCTCTGGAACGCCCGGTGTCCACACTGCGCGGAGTTGGAGTTGCTAGGAGCGGCCTGTCTTCTGTGGTAGACCAGGGGTCCACGCAGGTTTCCTTCGAAAATCCACCATATACATCTATATGCATATAGATGAATATATATATGCATATAGATGTATATGGTAGCTTTGGCGAAAAGCTCTCTGGTGACGTCCATTTTGAGCCAGAATCGTAGACTTCCGAGAAAAGGCTAACTTGCGGCAAATACACAGCCCTCCCGGGGCCTTGGGGCTCTGTGGGCCATGCCAGGTCATCTGCGGGTACTGGGGTGGCGAAGTTGGAGTAGCACTCACTGACACTTTGAGCTCCTAGAGGTACAAACTACGTGTCATTCGTCTCTGCATCGTCTTGCAGGGTTCAGGGCCGCCCACGGACAGCGTACCCGGGGATGCTTTGGCCCCTCCGTCCATGGCGGCCGTCACCCGCTGGAAAGAGTTCAGTTGGGAGACACTGCAGCCAGCTTTGGGTCTGAATTCGGCCTCCGTGCCTTAGGAGCTTTGCGATCAGCTCTTTCAGCCTTTCATTTCTTCATTTTCAATGCGTCCCCGGGGACCATTACGACCATCCCAGGCTGAAAGGTGAGGGAGAGGGAGGTGTCTGCTTCCGTCCTGAAGTCTGATTTCCAATGCGGAAAGCAGGAAGGAGCAGAGGCCTTAGGAAGGCGCCCCGGGGCCTCGGGGATGAAAAGAGATCATGCTGAATTGTGGCTCTGGAACGCCCGGTGTCCACACTGCGGGGAGGTGGAGGTGCTAGCAGCGGCCTGTCTTCAGTGGTAGACCAGGGGTCCACGCAGGTTTCCTTCGAAATTCCACCATATACATATATATGCATATAGATGAATATATATATGCATATATATGTATATGGTAGCTTTGGCGAAAAGCTCTCTGGTGACGTCCATTTTGAGCCAGAATCGCAGACTTCCGAGAAAAGGCTCACTTGCAGCAAATTCACAGCCCTCCCGGGGCCTTGGGGCTCTGTGGGCCATGCCCGGTCATCTGCGGGTACTGGGGTGGCGAAGTTGGAGGAGCACTCACTGACACTTTGAGCTCCTAGAGGTACAAACTACGTGTCATTCGTCTCTGCATCCCCTTGCAGGGTTCAGGGCCGCCCACAGACAGCGTACCCGGGGATGCTTTGGCCCCTCCGTCCATGGCGGCCGTCACCCGCTGGAAAGAGTTCAGTTGGGAGACACTGCAGACAGCTGTGGGTCTGAATTCGGCCTCTGTGCCTTAGGAGCTTTGCGATCAGCTCTTTGAGCCTTTCATTTCTTCATTTTGAATGCGTCCCCGGGGACCATTACGACCATCCCAGGCTGAAAGGTGAGGGAGAGGGAGGTGTCTGCTTCCGTCCTGAAATCTGATTTCCACTGCGGAAAGCGGGAAGGAGCCGAGGCCTGAGGAAGGAGCCCCGGGGCCTCAGGGATAAAAAGAGATCATGCTGAATTGTGGCTCTGGCACGCCCGGTGTCCACACTGCGGGGAGGTGGAGGTGCTAGCAGCGGCCTGTCTTCTGTGCTAGACCAGGGGTCCACGCAGGTTTCCTTCGAAATTCCACCATATACATATATATGCATATAGATGAACATATATATGCATATATATGTATATGGTAGCTTTGGCAGAAAGCTCTCTGGTGACGTCCATTTTGAGCCAGAATCGCAGACTTTCGAGAAAGGCTCACTTGCGGCAAATTCACAGCCCTCCCGGGGCCTTGGGGCTCTGTGGGCCATGCCCGGTCATCTGCGGGTACTGGGGTGGCGTAGTTGGAGGAGCACTCACTGACACTTTGAGCTCCTAGAGGTACAAACTACGTGTCATTCGTCTCTGCATCCTCTTGCAGGGTTCACGGCCGCCTACAGACAGCGTACCCAGGGATGCTTTTGCACCTCCGTCCATGGCGGCCGTCACCCGCTGGAAAGAGTTCAGTTGGGAGACACTGCAGACAGCTGTGGGTCTGAATTCGGCCTCTGTGCCTTAGGAGCTTTGCGATCAGCTCTTTGAGCCTTTCATTTCTTCATTTTGAATGCCTCCCCGGGGACCATTACTACCATCCCAGGCTGAAAGGTGAGGGAGAGGGAGGTGTCTGCCTCCGTCCTTAAGTCTGATTTCCACTGCGGAAAGCGGGAAGGAGCCGAGGCCTGAGGAAGGAGCCCCGGGGCCTCCGGGATGAAAAGAGATCATGCTGAATTGTGGTTCTGGAACGCCCGGTGTCCACACTGCGGGGAGGTGGAGGTGCTAGCAGCGGCCTGTCTTCTGTAGTAGACCAGGGGTCCACGCAGGTTTCCTTCGAAAATCCACCATATACATATATATGCATATAGATATATGCATATATATGTATATGGTAGCTGGCGAAAAGCTCTCTGGTGACGTCCATTTTGAGCCAGAATCGCAGACTTCCGAGAAAAGGCTCACTTGCGGCAAATGCACAGCCCTCCCGGGGCCTTGGGGCTCTGTGGGCCATGCCCGGTCATCTGCGTGTACTGGGGTGGCGAAGTTGGAGGAGCACTCACTGACACTTTGAGCTCCTAGAGGTACGAACTATGTGTCATTCGTCTCTGCATCCTCTTGCAGGTTCAGGGTCGCCCACA
>NW_024353280.1:0-576 GCF_902729225.1 Pteropus medius | reverse complement strand
AAAGCCCTCCGCCAGCTTCCTTTCTGCTTCAAGTAACATCCAGATGTTCGGACGGCCTCAGGCCTGCGTTCTTGGGCGGCTCTGGTGTCCACGGGCGGGGCCATGTCCCCTCCCACCTGAGGGCCTTCTTAGTCCCACCGTCCGGAGCATGCCGCCTCCAGACCCTCCATGCCACATAGGTCTCGTTGAAATGTCCCCTCTCCAGTGAGGCTTCCCTCTCCCCCGGATGCTGACTCAGGTGGGGCAGAAGCGCCCCAGACACTAAGGACACAGGGCTGGCACAGGGCTGTCCCTCAAGTATTTGGGCAACGAACAAATGCATCATGGAGTGACGTCCCTGGTACCTCCGGAGGGTTAACCATTTCGGCCAAGAGCTGAGCTCAGTCGCCTCGGTACCTGTGGTCCAAACACTGTTCCAAGCGTTGGGGGGCTCGTGGGGCTGTGCCGTCCAACACGGCCACACGTGGCTCTCGAAATACAGATTTAAATGGACATAAAACACAACGAAACATTCAGGTCCTCCGTCACTTATGCGCATGTCAGGGGCTGTACAGTCACAGGTGGCCAGTGGCTGCC
>NW_024353279.1:0-518 GCF_902729225.1 Pteropus medius | reverse complement strand
CTGCGATTCCGGCTCAAAATCGACGTCACCAGAGAGCTTTTCGCCAAAGCTACCATATACATATATATGCATATATATATCTATATGCATATATATGTATATTTTGGATTTTCGAAGGAAACCTGCGTGGACCCCTGGTCTACCACAGAAGACAGGCCACTGTTAGCACCTCCACCTCTCCGCAGTGTGGATACCGGGCGTTCCAGAGCCACAATTCAGCATGATCTCTTTTTATCCCGGAGGCCCCGGGGCTCCTTCCTCAGGCCTCGGCTCCTTCCCGCTTTCCGCAGTGGAAATCAGACTTCAGGACGGAAGCAGACACCTCACTCTCTCTCACCTTTCAGCCTGGGATGGTCGTAATGGTCCCCGGGGACGCATTCAAAATCAAGAAATGAAAGGCTCAAAGAGCTGATCGCAAAGCTCCTAAGGCACGGAGGCCGAATTCAGACCCACAGCTGTCTGCAGTGTCTCCCAACTGAACTCTTTCCAGCGGGTGACGGCCGCCATGGACGGTGGGG
>NW_024353278.1:0-389 GCF_902729225.1 Pteropus medius | reverse complement strand
CAGTGAGTGCTCCTCCAACTTCGGTACCCCAGTACCCGCAGATGACCGAGCATCGCCCACAGAGCCCCAAGGCCCCGGGAGGGCTTTGCATTTGCGGCAAGTGAGCCTTTTCTCGGAAGTGTGCGATTCTGGCTCAAAATGGACGTCACCAGAGAGCTTTTTGCCAAAGCTACCATATACATATATATGCATATATATGTTCATCTATATGCATATATATGTTCATCTATATGCATATATAAGTATATGGTGGATTTTTGAAGGAAACCTGCGTGGACCCCTGGTCTACCACAGAAGACAGGCCGCTCCTAGCACCTCCACCTCCCCGCAGTGTGGACACCGGGCGTTCCAGAGCCACAATTCAGCATGATCTCTTTTCATCCCAGAGG
>NW_024353277.1:0-852 GCF_902729225.1 Pteropus medius | reverse complement strand
ACTTACTCTATTCAACTCTATATATACCAAACTATCTGTGAAATAAAAACTTAGACTAGCTAGTAAAAAAGTTTTCTTACAGTTCCAAAATTTGACTCTATGATGTTATGTCTTATAAAACATAACCAATATACATACATAACCTAAGGTGCTTGTGGGGCCTTGGTTTGAATGATGTGGGAAAACAGGTTTTGAATTTGACTTATTGAAATATTATCATTTAATTTTTATTTATCTGTGTATTTATAGTCACTTGTATTTCAGAAAGTATTATGAAATAATTAGGTGATCAGACATTTGGAGGGCTGTTTATTTATATTATATACTTGATAGAATGGCCTCTGGGGATTATAGTAAGAAAATCAATAATGATTTAAATAATATACTTACATAAATTAAATAATGATAAGAAATTAAAACGGTAAAACATAATTAGGTGTCTTAATGGCCACCAAACATCAACCATGACTATTAGCATTTGACTATTGTCCTAAGAGAAAATTTGTTCCTTTTGGTGGAAATTTTAATGTTTGAAAGTTATCATCAAGAGTTGTGGTATATTAAAAATTCCAGGTAGAGCTAGGTCTCTGTGCATATGGAATTAACTTTCTCTTAATTCCAGGTGACTCCTTTTATTATGACGTGACTATTGACTAACTTAAAGATGTGGAGGACCAGCCAGGAAGGAATGTGAGATCTCCCCTTTCTTTATGTTCTTTTAAGGTGCTGAAAACCTTGTTTCTCTTCTGCCCAGGCCTTGAGGAGCTCAAAGCTGCAGGGCCTGTTTAGCTGCTGCTGTTTTACTGTGTGTTGACCAAGATTTATATCCTAATTGCTTATGTATCAGAACTC
>NW_024353276.1:0-2661 GCF_902729225.1 Pteropus medius | reverse complement strand
GGCCGTGCCCCGATCCCTGGGCGCAGGCTCCCTGCGGTTCACTAGCGGCTCACGGAGAAGCTCGAGATGCTGCCACGGACACGCTCGCGGATGCAGGCGACCTCTGAGCATCTCGTGCACACCCGGCTGGCGGGGGCGGGGTCTGTGCACACCACTGTCTCGAGGGAGATGGGGCCGCCGCCTGCGTTCGGCTCCTCTGAGCCCTGTGCTCATCCAGAAAAACGAGGCGGCTGGGTGAACCCCATTTCTTGAAACACGACTCCTCACTCGCCTCCATCACCTGCCCCCACTTCACTGCCCGCCACCCGAGAGACGGCCCCTTGCCAACGTTCTTCCCAAAAATGAACTGAGATCGACTCGCTCGTCGGCGACGGTAGCTCTGCCCTTAGATGTGTGTGACGCCATTAGATGTGTGTGTCGTCGTGTGAACGTGGATGTTACAAAGCGAACCCCTTTGAGTGAGGGGTTCCTCCACATCAGCGGTCACTGGGCGGCCGGCCTCTCCTCACGGCCACAAGCAGCGTCTCGATCACTCTGCTGACAAGATGACCAAGGAGGAGCATCGGGCCGGGCGTCCTGTGGACAGCGCCTGGCACAGGGGCCAGCAGTGGCCAGGCGTCCACCAGGCAGGGCCCCCAGCAGTCGCTGCTCTGCCACCTAGACACAAGCTCGGGATAAGATGACACGTCACCTCGCTTACCTGCAAATCGACTGCCGTGGGCCCCGCGTGGACCCCCACTCACAGCTGCATTCTCCTGGGACCCCGTCTGCACCCAGTGACTCTCGGCATCCAGCTGAACCCCTCCGGCGTCACCTCTGCAGAAGCCCGATCCCAGAGCCACTGCAGACCCGGGGGACCGGAGTCAGCGGTCTGGCGGGGTGCGCTGGCCCCTTCCCCTGACCCCTTCCCCTCGCCACCACCCCGTCACCAACGGCGGCGAGGTGCCTGCCCTCGGCCAGGCGTCCGTCTGGAGGTGCCACTGGAAAGGAACAAGGATGCCTCCAGGCAAATGACTCCGAACAGCGGAGACGCCATGGCGACAAGGTCAAGCAATTAAAACGTGTCCTCACGGGCACTTTGATCTCTAATCAATTCCTCCGAGCGCCCCAGACGGCTCTCTCCGCTTTTCATAATACAATTTAATTTTTATGTACAGATTTTCCTGAAGGGCATGAATGCATTTTCACTTTACGCCCCAGTAATTCAGTTTTAAACCTGGCATAAAAACTCAATAAACAGCAAAGAGCTAACTGCAGATGTCAGGCCAGTGACCTTTCCCTGTTATTTTTGAATGAATGAAAAAATGGGTAAAAATCACATATGAAGTCGACTGAAGACTTTCCATTGTCTGCGGGAAAATCGGCTGGAATTGACAATAACGTGGTAGTTCATGCTCCAGCGGGCCCCGCTGGCCAGGGAGGCCCAGGGGCTGGCCCCTGGGGACAGTCACCGTGACCTTGAATGACCCCCGCCAGCGATGCTGAGACGCAGGCTCTCTGCGTCCAGTCCCCAGCTAGAATAAGCAAAGGCGAAAATGAGGGTTCGCGGAGGTCACACCCAAAGGGGTCCTCGACTGGCTTCTGGTGGGGGTCTGAGGCCCGGGCTCTGAGCCGGGAGCACGGCACGGGAACAGAGTTCTGTTCCCAAGAGACCTGAGCAGAACGCGCCTCTGTCACGGCCTGGAAGGTTCCTGCGGGCGATTGGAGCGGTGACGTCCTGAATCCCCGACCGGACCAGACTCAGAAACGCAGCCCCGACGCCAGCGACAGCCCCGCCTGAGCCGAGCCGGCTGGACACACGCGGCAGTGCGTCTCGTCGGGGGCACAGGGACCCCAGGGAGGGGAAAAGGCAGCCCCCAGCTCACGGAGCTGGCATCACCGCCACGCACGGACAGCACGGCTAAGGCCGCCGCACACGGGTATCGCTCCCTGCACGGGCTGAAAATCCATCACGAAACGGGAGCAAACACGACTCAGTAACACGGAGAAGGAGTCACGCCCCACGACCACGCGCGGCTCATCGCCAGCACGGACCCGGCCGGGGAGGCCGTCCCCGCCCCGTCCTCACTCCCATTTCGGGGTGCAGGAGACAGAGCGAGCCCCGCAGGCTCTCCAGCACGGCCCTCCCGGCTCCCAGGTCCCCGGCTGGTCTGCCTGCTGCTCTCCGCCTTCCAGGTCTTAGGTTTGTTTCATACGAAACGTCCCGGGTTTTCAGCCGTCCTCAGCCGGGGAAAGAGCCCCATCTGCCCCCGAGCAAGTTTTAAGCAGCAGATAAAGTGAAACCCCTGGTCGACCCGGGGCTGGTGGCCCGGATGCGAGTGAAAACTGTTGAGTCTCTCTGTGCCCCCGAGGCCTGCGAGCGTGTCACCCCAGGGTGCCTCGGGGTGGGCGTGGCTCCCGTGGCGGGGGAGGGGCCGCTTGTGACCGGAGCCTGCTGACCCACGCACGGACACCTGTGTCATGATGCACTCAGGGTCCCCGGATTCCTGGGGTCAGCCCGGGGTGGGCGCTGGGCTTTCCCCTCCTCCGCGGCCTGCAGCCTTGCCGGGGCTCCCTCCCCACCAGGAAGTGGGGGGACACGAGCTGGCTCGGGAGGAGGGGAGCTGCCTGGGACACTCCCCTGGAAAGCGGAGAGGACAGACCCCGGCGGCCCACGTTCTC
>NW_024353275.1:0-3906 GCF_902729225.1 Pteropus medius | reverse complement strand
CCCACAGACAGCGTACCCTGGGATGCTTTGGCCCCTCCGTCCATGGCGGCCGTCACCCGCTGGAAAGAGTTCAGTTGGAGACACTGCAGACAGCTGTGGGTCTGAATTCGGCCTCCGTGCCTTAGGAGCTTTGCGATCAGCTCTTTGAGCCTTTCATTTCTTCACTTTGAATGCGTCCACGGGGACCATTACGACCATCCCAGGCAGAAAGGTGAGGGAGAGGGAGGTGTCTGCTTCCGTCCTGAAGTCTGATTTCCACTGCGGGAAGCGGGAAGGAGCCGAGGCCTTAGGAAGGAGCCCCGGGGCCTCTGGGATGAAAAAGAGATCATGCTGAATTGTGGCTCTGGAACGCCCGGTGGCCACACTGCGGGGAGGTGGAGGTGCGAGGAGCGGCCTGTCTTCTGTGGTAGAGCAGGGGTTCACGCAGGTTTCCTTCGAAAATCCACCATATACATATATATGCATATAGATGAATATATATGCATATATATGTATATGGTAGCTTTGGCAAAAAGCTCTCTGGTGACGTCCATTTCGAGCCAGAATCGCAGACTTCCGAGAAAAGGCTCACTTGCGGCAAATGCACAGCCCTCCCGGGGCCTTGGGGCTCTGTGGGCGATGCTCGGTCATCTGCGGTACTGGGGTACCGAAGTTGGAGGAGCACTCACTGACACTTTGAGCTCCTAGAGGTACAAACCTTACGGGCCACGGTCTCTGCATCCTTCCAGGATCAGGCCACCCACAGACAGCGTAGCCAGGGATGCTTTGGCCCCTCCGGCCATGGGGGCCGTCACCCGCTGGAAAGAGGTCAGCTGGGAGACACTGCAGACAGCTGTGGGTCTGAATTCGGCCTCCGTGCCTTAGGAGTTTTGCGATCAGCTCTTTGAGCCTTTCATTTCTTCATTTTGAATGCGTCCCCGGGGACCATTACGACCATCTCAGGCTGAAAGGTGAGGGAGAGGGAGGTGTCTGCTTCAGTCCTTAAGTCTGATTTCCACTGTGGAAAGCGGGAAGGAGCCGAGGCCTGAGGAAGGAGCCCCGGGGCCTCCGGGATGAAAAGAGATCATGCTGAATTGTGGCTCTGGAACGCCCGGTGTCCACACTGCGGGGAGGTGGAGGTGCTAGCAGCGGCCTGTCTCTGTGTTAAACCAGGGGTCCACGCAGGTTTCCTTCGAAAATCCACCATATACATATATATGAATATATATATGCATATATATGTATATGGTAGCTTTGGCGAAAAGCTCTCTGGTGACGTCCATTTGAGCCAGAATCGCAGACTTCCGAGAAAAGGCTCACTTGCGGCAAATGCACAGCCCTCCCGGGGCCTTGGGGCTCTGTGGGCGATGCTCGGTCATCTGCGGGTACTGGGGTAGCGAAGTTGGAGGAGCACTCACTGACACTTTGAGCTCCTAGAGGTACAAACTACGTCTCATTCGTCTCTGTATGCTCTTGCAGGGTTCAGGGCCACCCACAGACAGCGCACCCAGGGATGCTTTGGCCCCTGCGTCCATGGCGGCCGTCACCCGCTGGAAAGAGTTCAGTTGGGAGACACTGCAGACAGCTGTGGGTCTGAATTCGGCCTCCGTGCCTTAGGAGCTTTGCGATCAGCTCTTTGAGCCTTTCATTTCTTCATTTTGAATGCGTACCCGGGGACCATTACGACCATCCCAGGCAGAAAGGTGAGGGAGAGGGAGGTGTCTGATTCCGTCCTGAAGTCTGATTTCCACTGCGGAAAGCGGGAAGGAGCCGAGGCCTTAGGAAGGAGCCCCGGGGCCTCTGGGATGAAAAGAGATCATGCTGAATTGTGGCTCTGGAACGCCCGGTGTCCACACTGCGGGGAGGTGGAGGTGCTAGGAGCGGCCTGTCTTCTGTGGTAGACCAGGGGTCCACGCAGGTTTCCTTCGAAAATCCACCATATACATATATATGCATATAGATGCATATATATATGCATCTATATGTATATGGTAGCTTTGGCGAAAAGCTCTCTGGTGACGTCCATTTTGAGCCAGAATCGCAGACTTCCGAGAAAAGGCTCACTTGCGGCAAATGCACAGCCCTCCCGGGGCCTTGGGGCTCTGTGGGCGATGCTCGGTCATCTGCGGGTACTGGGGTACCGAAGTTGGAGGAGCACTCACGGACACTTTGAGCTCCTAGAGGTACAAACTACGTCTCATTCGTCTCTGTATCCTCTCGCAGGGTTCAGGGCCACCCACAGACAGCGTACCCAGGGATGCTTTGGCCCCTCCGTCTATGGCGGCCGTCACCCGCTGGAAAGAGGTCAGCTGGGAGACACTGCAGACAGCTGTGGGTCTGAATTCGGCCTCCGTGCCTTAGGAGCTTTGCGATCAGCTCTCTGAGCCTTTCATTTCTTCATTTTGAATGCGTCCACGGGGACCATCACGACCATCCCAGGCAGAAAGGTGAGGGCGAGGGAGGTGTCTGCTTCCGTCCTGAAGTCTGATTTCCACTGCGGAAAACGGGAAGGAGCCAAGGCCTTAGGAAGGAGCCCCGGGGCCTCTGGGATGAAAAGAGATCATGCTGAATTGTGGCTCTGGAACGCCCGGTGTCCACACTGCGGGGAGGTGGAGGTGCTAGCAGTGGCCTGTCTTCTGTGGTAGACCAGGGGTCCACGCAGGTTTCCTTCGAAAATCCACCATATACATATATATGCATATATATATGCATATATATGTATATGGTAGCTTTGGCGAAAAGCTCTCTGGTCACGTCCATTTTGAGCCAGAATCGCAGACTTCCAGAAAAGGCTCACTTGCGGCAAATGCACAGCCCTCCCGGGGCCTTGGGGCTCTGTGGGCCATGCCCGGTCATCTGCGGGTACTGGGGTGGCGAAGTTGGAGGAGCACTCACTGACACTTTGAGTTCCTAGAGGTACAAACTACGTGTCATTCGTCTCTGCATCCTCTTGCAGGGTTCAGGGCTGCCCACAGACAGCGTACCCGGGGATGCTTTGGCCCCTCCGTCCATGGCGGCCGTCACCCGCTGGAAAGAGTTCAGTTGGGAGACACTGCAGACAGCTGTGGTCTGAATTCGGCCTCCGTGCCTTAGGAGCTTTGCGATCAGCTCTTTGAGCCTTTCATTTCTTCATTTTGAATGCGTCCACGGGGACCATTACGACCATCCCAGGCAGAAAGGGGAGGGAGAGGGAGGTGTCCGCTTCCGTCCTGAAGTCTGATTTCCACTGCGGAAAGCGGGAGGGAGCGGAGGCCTTAGGAAGGAGCCCCGGGGCCTCTGGGATGAATAGAGATCATGCTGAATTGTGGCTCTGGAACGCCCGGTGTCCACACTGCGGGGAGGTGGAGGTGCTAGCAGCGGCCTGTCTTCTGTAGTAGACCAGGGGTCCACACAGGTTTCCTTCGAAAATCCACCATATACATATATATGCATATAGACATATGCATATATATGTATATGGTAGCTTTGGCGAAAAGCTCTCTGGTGACGTCCATTTTGAGTCAGAATCGCAGACTTCCGAGAAAAGGCTCACTTGCGGCAAATGCACAGCCTTCCCGGGGCCTTGGGGCTCTGTGGGCCATGCCCGGTCATCTGCGGGTACTGGGGTGGCGAAGTTGGAGGAGCACTCACTGACACTTTGAGCTCCTAGAGGTACAAACTACGCGTCATTCGTCTCTGCATCCTCTTGCAGGGTTCAGGGCCGCCCACAGACAGCGTACCCTGGGATGCTTTGGCCCCTCCGTCCATGGCGGCCGTCACCCGCTGGAAAGAGTTCAGTTGGGAGACACTGCAGACAGCTGTGGGTCTGAATTCGGCCTCCGTGCCTTAGGAGCTTTGCGATCAGCTCTTTGAGTCTTTCATTTCTTCCTTTTGAATGTGTCCTCGGGGACCATTACGACCATCCCAGGCAGAAAGGTGAGGGAGAGG
>NW_024353274.1:0-646 GCF_902729225.1 Pteropus medius | reverse complement strand
GACGCACAACCGGAACCTTCTGGTTGACTGGTGATGTCTAAAAGTTCGGGGGTCAGGAACCTCTTTAAGAATCTGAGGACTATTGGGGACCTTCATGCATAGAAAAAAAAAATGCATGCAGACGAACTGTGACACAATTTTGAGGACGGAGTGATGGATCCCCCACATCCTGAACCTGTCCCTCGACCTCTTAATCCAAAGGTCCTCAGGTCACACATCTGTGCCCAAAACCTGTCCCCTCGACTTGCAATTCCCGCAGAGGGACATTCGGCCAGCCTGTGCTTTTACTCATCATCATCTCCAAACCTGGAAGCCCGGGAGGCAGCTGATGGCCGACTCACCACAGAGACCCACACAGAACACGGGAGAACACGGCAAAGCTGGGTGGACGCTCACGGTCATCAGCCACGACGGAACGGGGCAGAGCAATCTCAAATCCCACGTGAGAGGAATTTCGCCTGGAAAAACTTTTGAGCATGTACGTTATTTTGTTTGTTTGTTTGTTTGTTTGTTTGTTTTAAAAAAGAAAGAAAAACCTCTATCACGAAGGCCGGCAATCAATAAAAAATTATTTCTTATTCAATTTGGGCTTCGGCTTTAATTACGAGTATGCGACACGCTGTGATTCTGAGAGCATCTGATAGGT
>NW_024353273.1:0-490 GCF_902729225.1 Pteropus medius | reverse complement strand
TCAGGCACCCCACTCTGGACTACCACCACCCCCCACCTCCTGCACGGGGATCTACCTTGCATGGTCCATCTAATGGGTTTTGGATTGAATTATTCATGAAGGAAGAAGGGCAGAGAGAAAGCAAGGTACTCGGCCACATTTAATAATTACTAGTGACCATTAACCTGGGACACTCCTCACGGCTGATCGGAAAATAGAAGCCACCAGAAGAGAATGACCTCATCCTCTCATGACCAAATCCACTGACCCTCCCTCCTAGCACAGTGGACAAACTGTCTGTGCTCTAAGACTGGATCCCTGCCTCTTGGCCAACTCACGAACTTTTTCACTCCACTGCTCCTCTTTCTAGTTATTTCTACCAGCCTACAAAATGGGCAATAATATCTCCAGCCTTACAAAGAAAATCCCCTAGAGCCGCTCACCTCCTCTACCTACTTTCCCTCACTTCTCCCCTTTTTAGCAAAACTTCTCAGAGTGCTGCCTCTCCTGC
>NW_024353272.1:0-433 GCF_902729225.1 Pteropus medius | reverse complement strand
GGCCTGATGGGTGGGGAACAGGGTTCTGCAGAACACCCACAGTGCCCAGGATGGCCCCACAGAGACAGGTCTGGCTGAGACGCTGGACACAGGGGTCCTTGCACGCACCCCAGGGGTTCTGTTGTGCAGCAGAGTCATAGAAACGGCAGGTTTGCGTGCGGCCTCAGGCATTTGTGAGCTTGGCAAACTGCTGGCTGGGAGCCGGGCCAGTGGGCTGGAGTCCAGGACCCAGAAACGAGACCCGGTGTGTCCCGAGGCCCTTGCTCTGCAGGGGGACGCACACTGTGACCCACACTGTCGTGCCCACCTGCACGGGGACACGGACGGGAGGAGTTCTGGGGTTCCACTGCAGGGCAGCTGTGGGCAGCGTGGACTGCCTTCTGGGGCTTGTGTAGGTGACACGTGTCCTGGCAGGAGCAAAGTGGGCGTGGAG
>NW_024353271.1:0-518 GCF_902729225.1 Pteropus medius | reverse complement strand
AGCCCAGCAGGGGGTGGGACCCGGCCGCCGAGCTTCCCTGCCCCGCTCTGGCTGGTGACCTTCGGGGCCTCCCCTGGAACGGTGGCGGCCACGCAACCGCACGCCTCATCGTAGACGAGGGTCAGCCGGGTCCGTCCGGAGGCCCCCACTCTGGCTGCCCCCCGCCCCCCAGGAAACACACGGTCCGATCGGTCCCTGCCGACCCGACTCCCTCCCGCGGTCGGAGGCCGGTGCGGCCTGCGCGGCGCCCACTCACCGGGGGAGCCGTACTCGTGCCGGGGCAGGCGGCAGACCTTGGGCATCACCTCCATCAGCGTCTTCACGTACTGCAGGACCGTGCCCTGCAGCTGCAGGAGACGGGCTGCGTCGGCCACGGCCAGACTGCCGGAGGCCGCGGGCAAGGGGCTCCGCCCTCACACAAGCAGGACTGGGGACCGCCGGCGGGCAGAGCACTCCCATCACGGGGGCTGGGGGGCAGCCTTACCAGGGGCACCCACTACCTGCTCATTCTGGACCAC
>NW_024353270.1:0-380 GCF_902729225.1 Pteropus medius | reverse complement strand
AAAGGGTAGGCCAAAAAAAAAAAAAAATCCTTCTTGAGATTTCTCTAAGGTCTAAAATGCCAGTTTATCTGGAGACATTAAAAGAAGGATTCTATTCCCCACTCCTCAAAAAATCTGTGGGAATAGGACCATCTTATTTGAACTTGATTTAGTTTTTTTCCAGAGCATGAACTTGTACCTTTAGATATTCATTATATCCTTTAAATGGACTTTTTGTGGATAATAAATGCTCCAGAGTGGAGGGAATAATGGGGGCCAGTAGTGGTGAACCAATTAAGTAGTCACTAATATCATTGTGAATGGCTCTTCAACTTAAAAGACATCTAAAAATTATTGTTAACCTAAAGAGCATCTCGATTTCCATGTCTTATAGAATCCAA
>NW_024353269.1:0-302 GCF_902729225.1 Pteropus medius | reverse complement strand
TGTTTGAGTTTTGTGCCCTAAACCCACTTCTCCCGTAAGCCCCGTGGGTTTTTTAATTGCATGATTTGGGATAGCACGGTGATTTTTAGGAACACCTGAGTCACATTATCGCAGAACTTACCATATGCGGAAAAATGTTCTTCCGCAGATCATGAAAATTAAAAGAAAATACACGGCACTGTAAATTGGTACAGCCCTCTAGCAGTCAGGTAGCGATATTGACCAAGTTATGTCCCTATCTTTCGACCAAAGAATCCCATTCTAGGAAACACAAACCATAATTCAACAGGGATCATAAACAT
>NW_024353268.1:0-442 GCF_902729225.1 Pteropus medius | reverse complement strand
GTCTCCATTCTCTATTTTCCTGTCTACGTGGGCACCTCACGTCACACAGTCCTTAGCAACTCCACTCCCTGGCCCCCGGCCAGACCCCGGGCCATGTTCTCTACCTCTGAAGCCCTGGGCTCTGAAATCCCCTCACTGATTCCCCTCTGAAATCCCCTGGCCTCGTTGGCCTCTAATGCTTCCTTCCTCTCAAGTCCCTCCTCACTTGCTCTGTGGCATCCTAACAACAGCTCTTGGGTCTGACTTTATTTCCCAGGCTCTCAGCCCCTCCAGGCTACACATTCATCTCTACTCAGCCACTGCAGATTCTCCTGGCAGGAATATTCACCAGCTCTGCCAGCCCTCATCCCCTGGACATTGTGCTGCTCTGGCCCTGCTGGTCTACCGACTTGGGCCATCCTCTTCTGTCCTGCGCCACCACTGCCCCCGGAGGTATATTTTT
>NW_024353267.1:0-644 GCF_902729225.1 Pteropus medius | reverse complement strand
CAGCAATGCGACAGATCGCGGAGCCTCAGCTCGTTTTTTCAGAAAAAGGGCCGGCCGGGGCTGCGGGCGCAGGGCAGGCTGAGCGAGCTCCGCACGGAGCGTCCAAGAATGACCCACTCCTGGCCCCCCGGCCGCCGCGGCCTCCTGGGAGGACCCCAGCCCTCGCGCGGCCCTCAGTAGGGAGGGACCCCATGCCCATTGCGATGGGCAGCGTAATGGCCCCAAAGCTGTCCACGCCCTAAGTCCTGGAACCTGGGAGTTTGTCACATTACGCGGGGTCGACTGAAAAATAATATCGACTAAACGTTTCGTCGCCAAAAGGATTTATTTGGGAAAAAGAAAGGGTTGCAACCCAGCTCACGCAGACATGGCAGGCCAGTGGCCAGGACGGTGGGATATTTATAAAATTACTAAAACAGGAAGTTAGAACCGTAAAGCTTTATTATAAATACACAGGTCTTCCCTAAGGGTCCTCCCGCCTGGGGTCCTCTCGCGTAGGGTCCTTGAGATTACAGAGTCCGAGGCCTTCCATAAACCCTCCAGTTAACCCTCCCGACTGATGATGTTTGCTTAAAGTTCCAGGTCATGTTTGTAAATGGCAAGGGGGAATTAAGGGCGCAGGTGGAATGAGGGGTGCTAAGCCG
>NW_024353266.1:0-1297 GCF_902729225.1 Pteropus medius | reverse complement strand
TGGGCACCCATGATATGATTTTATATGTAGCAACTCTCAAGATTCCACACATAGGCATGCATGCAAACACATACAGCTGTTAGAACTAACAAATGATTTCCACAATCTTGTGGGATACAAATCAACACACAGAACTCAGTTGCCTTTCCATACACTGGTACCAAACAATCCGAAAGGAAAACAAAGCAAACAATTTTCTTTAACATCAGGTAATGTAAAATACTTAGGACTTAATTTAATCATTGAGATGAAAGACTTGTACACTGAAATGTACAAAACATTGCTGAAAGAAATTTAAACAGACATAAATGGAAAAACATCTCACATTCATGGACTGGAAGAGTTAATATTGTAAAGAGGTCAATTGTACCTAAAGCAATTGACGGATGGAATAAAATCCATATCAAAATCCCAACTGTATTTTTATAGAAATGGAAAAGCCTATTTTAATGTTCATGTGAAATCTCAAGGGGTCCCAAATAGTGAAATGATCTTGAAAAAGAACAAATTGGGAGATTCACACTCTCTGATCTAAAAATTTACTAAAAACCTACAGTAATAAAAGTGTGGTACTGGTGTTAAAACGGATATATAGACTAATGACTAGAATATAGGGAGCTTGTCAAAAAACCCCTCACATATATGGTCAAACGATTTTCAACAAGGGAGCTAAGAACATTCCATGGGGGAAACCACAATCTTTTTTTTTTTAATTTTATTTTATTAGTTTCAAGTATAAGGTACATTGGATAGACATTTATATAGTTATAAAAGGATCTCCCTAATTGCTCCTTCTTTCCTATTGTTTTCCAGCTAGCCGATCTATTATAATATCTAGTTCTTTAACCCTTCACCCCATCCTCCCAGCCCCTCAGCCCTCTGTCTGTCACCAAACTGTCCTCTATATTTGTGAGTCTGTTTTTGATTAATTTATTCTTTTTGTTTCTTAGATTCTGCATATAAGTAAGTGAAACGATATAGTATATATTGGAAAGGACAGTCTTTTAACATATGATGCGAAGGTAGCTACATGTAAAAGAAAAAGTTAGCCCTAATATTACATCACATACAAAAATAAATTCGTTATGGATCAAGGACCTAAATACTAGTGCTAAAACTATAAAGTTCTTAGAACACCATAGGTGCAATTCTTCATGACTTTGGATTTGACAATGATTTCTTGGATATGACACCAAAAGCACAGATGACAAAAGGGAAAAACATATATGTAAATTAAGCTTTATAAAAATTAAAAACTTTTGTACATCAGAGGACACTATCAAGAGAGTGATCAGAC
>NW_024353265.1:0-952 GCF_902729225.1 Pteropus medius | reverse complement strand
GAAAGATTTGGTAACTTAATTTATCTTCCCCTGAATTAACAGCTTCCACTATTCAAAGCCCACACCCACCTCCCATTGTTTTATTAACCAGCAAACCCACAAATCTCTAGGGCATTCGATGAAATTGCCTTTACTTTCAGGGTGAGAAAGCAAGAAATGTTAAGTAAATTTCCTCTGGGGCCTGAAGGTGTTGGCCACCAATGCAGATGTGTAGGATTATGGATACAGCTGTGCCCATGCTGAGCACAAGCCTTCATCTATGGTGGGTGTTTGTAATTATATGGGGCACCCTGAAGTTCAGGGCTGGGATTTAGACTAAAGGACACCACCTCACTATCTCACCACCACCGCCACAAAAATTTTAACTGATGGGTTCCACTAAGTCCACAACTTCTTCTTGCGTGAGTGGATCAGACACTGGAGAATCGGGGAAACTGGGTGACGGGTGAGACCGCGGGAGGTGGCACCTGTGACAAACTGGAACAGTCACGCCTTCCTAAAGGCTTTTCAAGTCACAAAGCAATCTGTAAACACTAATTTAGAGCCAATCTTAAGTGTTCTTACCACACACACACACACACGAAATGGTAACTATGTGAGGTGATGGATATGTAATTAATCTGAGTATGATATACATTTATTAAATCACTGCACTCTACACCTTTAAAAAAAAAATCACATCGTACAACCTAAATATATACAATTTTATTTGTCAGTCATACCTCAATAAAGCTAGAAAAACAAATTTCCTGGCCAAACTGAGTGTCTGGCAGCAGGTTTGAAACCACTGTGACCCATCCTATGAGACTATTACGAAATTATACAAACTAATTTTTTCTATAACAAATATGTATGTTACAGATGAATCGCTTATAGGTGCTATGTAGTCTCCAGCCCCCAAATGAAAAACACAATTCAACCAAACCCCAAAGCTTGGATTTTGAGTTCAGTG
>NW_024353264.1:0-1004 GCF_902729225.1 Pteropus medius | reverse complement strand
AAAAACAAAACAAAAAAAAAAACAGAAAATAAACTAGTACACCTCCTTCCTTCTTTGGAGAAAATTTTTATTAGCAATAGTCACTGGGTATGTTCTTGACAAGAAATATGGACAGTGGCTACCTATTCCCACAATTTCTAAGGAAAAAAAATCTTCTCATAAGCTCAGCTAGAGGGCAAAAGTATCATTTTGGGATATTGGACATGCTCTAAACTTTTGGATAAGGGTTGAGAAATTGACTAATGTGGCTGTATTAATTTTCTAGGATTGCTGTAATAAAGTACCATAATCTGAGTGGCTAAGGCAGCATAGATGTCTTCTTTTACAGTTCGGGAGGCGAGAAGTCCAAAATTAAGGTGCTGGCAGGAAACTTGTAAAGGAGGATACTTTTCCTGTTCTGGTAGCTGCAGGCATTCCTTGGCGTGTGAAAGCATAACTCCAGTCTCTGTCTCCATCTTCACATGGCAATATTCCCTCTGTCCCTGTATCCAGACTTCTCTCTTCTGATAAGAACACCAGTTGTAATGGTTTAAGGGACTAACCTGTAATGTCACCTTGATGCGAGGTGACATTACAGGTTAGTCCCTTTGGCTTACACATCTACAAAGACCCTATTTTTAAATAAGGTCACATTCACAGGTATCAGGAGGGTTAGGACATCTGCATATCTTTATTGGGGGGGGGTCACAATTCAAGCTGTAGTAGTTACCAAATATTTATGAACCATGACTGGACACAAAAGAATGAATTGAGCCAATCACATCTCTATCTTCAAATCTAAAATCAAAGCAACATAGGAATTGTTGAAAAGATGTCATGGATCAGGACTGTGACCAGCCAAAGCCATGTGCAAACTGAAATCATAAGGGGGCATAAAAGGTAAATAGGTGGAGAGAGTGAAAGAGAGATGATGTGCATGGAGAAATAGGGGTAAAGAGAGAAGAAAAGAGAAAGAATAGTTTGCAGAGCAGCTTCAATTCTTCAACTAGCATCCTTATAAGCTT
>NW_024353263.1:0-1702 GCF_902729225.1 Pteropus medius | reverse complement strand
GGGGGGGGGGGGGTCACGTGCCCTCCTGTTCCTCCCCACACTTCCCTGAGCTCCTGCCCCCAGCGGCCTGCATGCCTGGCGCCCGCCCCGCCCACCCTCCTGGCACTCAGCGGGTGAGTGTCCCAGTGTTCGCCCCGCCCCGTGCACATGGGCTGTCCCCACCCCCGTCTCCCCTGCTCCCAGAGAGAAGGAGGCTCTGGAGGTGGAGGTGCAGGAGCTGCGGGGGAAGGCGGACGCGTGGACCGTGGAGAAGCAGAGGCTGGAAGCCACGAATGCGGAGCTGCAAAGGAGCACCGCGCTGTGGGCGCAGCAGAAGGGGGCGCTGGCCAGGCTCGGGGAGCGGGGCCGCGGGGCGCTGGCGGCCAGGTGGGCGGGGCGGGGGCCGGGGTGGGGGGCGCTGGCGGCCAGGCGGGCCGGGCGGGGGGCTGGGGCCGTCCAGGTCTGCCTCGCCACAAGTAGGCTTCACGTCCTCTCTCTGGGCCTCGGCGTCCTCGTCACCGGGGACCACTTCTTCAACGGTCTTGTCTCATGGAGTGGGGGCACCCAATGAGACAGCGGGGGTGAAGGGCTCTCCCAGGCTGGGCCATCACCCCAACACCCAGATACCCACCCAGTTCCCAGCCAGGTGAACCCACCACCCCGGGCCCAGCAGAGGCGGGCGCCACCCAGCATACACACACACTCCTCACCCAGCGTGCCCACGGGGGGGACACGGACAGAGAACCCAACCCCAGCTGACCCCAGCCCCGTGGACTCGCCAACCTCGTGGCCTCCGGGGTGACCGCGGGCGCCCTTGGAGCTCCTGGGCCCGCTGGGTCCTGGGAGGTGGCCCCAGCTAGACCTGAGGGGACTTCACCGCCCCGGCCTCTGCTTTTGGGACCTCAGTCAAGGGCGCCTGGAGCTGCTGGAGGACAAGGTTTCGGGGCTCAAGAAGGAGCTGGTGCTGGCCCGCGAGGCGCTGAACGCAGCCCGGCTGCAAAGGGACCTTCTGGAAGGCGAGAAGGAGGCTGTGCGTGGAGCTCTGGCCCGGGTACGCCCAAGCGCCGCCTCGGTCCCGCCTCGGTCCCGCCTCCGGCCCCCTCCGTGCCCACCTGGGTGCCCGGGCGCCCCGCCCACCGCCCGGCGGCCCACCTCCCTCACCCGCTTGAGCCCTTGGTCTATCCCCAGAGCCACCAAAGTCACCCACGGCCTCCTTGGTCACTGGCCAGGACAGGGCCCATCATCCCTGACGGCTGGTCACCCCGCACCTCATTGCCCTCTCAGACACCCCTTCACTTCTGACGGCAGCCTTAGCACCCAGGGGCCTTCCTCCCGTGGGACTCCTTCCACCCTGTCCCACCCAGGGCTCCAGCTTGCACACTTCCACGACGGGGGGCTCACTCCTGCCTCGGCGCCAGAATCCGAGAGTCCCTCCCTGGAGTCCCCTCAGGGTGACCGCTGCCCTCCTCCCCTGCCCCAGGCCGAGTGCAGCAATGCTGACCTGGAGCTGCTGGTGACCAGGCTGAAGTCTGAGGGGGTGGAGCAAAGGGACTCGCTAGCCAAGATGGCCGGCCTGATGGAGGGGCTGGCACAGGACAAAGGCGACCTGAACCAGCAGATCCTGCAGGTGCGACAGCCCAGCGGGCGGGCCTCGCCCTGAGGCTCCCGCATCCGCGTCCGGGCCCTCCGCTCTCATCCCTCCTGCCCACCCCACCCCCCGGCT
>NW_024353262.1:0-472 GCF_902729225.1 Pteropus medius | reverse complement strand
TGGCTGGCAGCTCCTTTTCAGGGAATACAGATTGTGATCCACCGTGTGATTGACTGCTTTCCTGGTCGCCGTCTCCTCTCCCGGAATTTGAGCCCTCGGGTTGGGGCGGGGAGAGCCTGCCTGGTGCGGTCGCTGCTGTCTCAGCAGGCACACGGCTAGTCCGGTTCAGAGTGTGCACTCCAGCCCCGCCGCCCAGGTCTGCTTCGTGCCGTGTGACCTCAGCGGAGTCGCCCAGCCGCTCGGAGCCTCGTTTTCCTCTTCCGCGCGATGGGGACATGGGTCGTGCCTGCTCTGTCAGGTCGTGGCAAAGGTGAAATACGCTCTTGCAGCCGTGCCTGGCACCCAGCGAGTGCCGTTACTACGGGTCATAATAGTAGTGCGAGTTTATTTAGTCATTATTCAAAACAGATGCTCTGCCCAGTGTGTGTGTGTGTCCGTGTCTGTGTCTCTGGGTGTGTTTGTGTACGTGTGT
>NW_024353261.1:0-7723 GCF_902729225.1 Pteropus medius | reverse complement strand
TTTCTCAAAGCCTGGCAAGGGCTCCGGGGATGTGAGGACATAACCTGGAACCCCAGTGCTCTCGTGTGAAAGAGACTTGAACGTTTCCCCACGTTCCACAATGATATGAAACATTTTGGACGTTCTCAGTAGCAAGTTATAGGATTGAAAGAAGGTTTCTGCAAGGATACAAGAAAAAGAAATTTCAATCAACTGTGCTGGAGGAAATACTGAATTCTGTCAATTCTCTATATTACATAAATATAATATTATTATAGCCATACATAATATTTACTATGTAATATTAACATTTATTGATATGACAATTATTCTCATAGAAAGAGGCAATCAAAGAGTATCACCCAAAAACGTGTAGAATGTGTGTTACGCAGGTATGCCAGACAGGTACGCTCTACTACTAATAAAAATTAGTCTGTAATTTTTCTGAATTGTTTTCTATTTTGGTTTTGAGCATTTTAACTTTTGTGTCTTGATGTGATGTGTTTTATCATTTCGTAAAATTTCATATGTGTGTCACATTTCATTTTTTCCCCCCAAGAGAGTCATCTCGACATTTGTATAAATGTCAGGCTCCACAAAACCTGGGTGTGCACCTGCCCCAGAGTCCAGGTGAACGACGGGTAACCAGGTTCACGCCGCCCCCCACCCTGACTCTTTATATATTGCAAAGAAGATTGTCTTGAGCAAGCGAAGGACTAAAGAAAGCAGGATCCGTACAATTCAATCACCTTGTGGTCTAGCACAACTCAAGCTGAGATTATCAACAAGAGAAAAATAATAAGTGATGTAGAAAGAGGATGTGAAGAAAGGGGAACCCTCTAGCCCTCTTGGTGAAAGTGTGAATTGTACAACCATGATGTAGTCAGTATGGCGGTTCCTAAAAATAGAGCTGCCATACGAGCCAGCAATTCCACTTCTGGGTATCGATGTGGAGGAAATGAAAACCCTAACTGGAAACATAGCTGCATCTCCGTGTTCATCGTGGCATTATTTATAATAGCCAAGGTGTGGGATCAGCCCTAAGTACCCATTGATGAATGAATGGATGAAGAAAATGTGGTACGCATACCATCCAATATTATCCAGCCATAAATAAGAAGGAAGTCCTGCCATTTGCAACAACACGGATGGACCATGAAAGCATTATGCCAAGTGAAATAAGTTAGAGAAAGCCAAATACCATGTGATCTCACTTAAATGTGGAAATGTTTGAAAAATCAAACTCATAGATACAGAGAACAGACTGGTGGTTGCCAGAGGTACAGGGTGGGGGTGGGTGACAGGTACAAACTTCTAGTTATAAAATAACTCAATCATAGGCATGTACTGTACAGCATGGTGACTGTAATTAATAACACTAGTTAATAATACTATTAACTAAAATAACATAATTAATAATACTGTATTGCATATTTGAAAACTGCCAAGAGAGAAAATTGCTAAGAGAGAACATGATTAAAAGTTCTCGTCGCAGGAAAATGACGTGTAACTGTATCGGGTGACGGACGGTAACTAGACGCGTTGTGGTGGGCACATTGCAATATACTCATATATTGAATCATGATGTTGGACACCTGAAATTACATAATGTTATATGTCAATTATATCTCAATAAAAGACAAACATAAGAAAAGTCAAATAAACTCGAGCTGGGAACTTAGATTAGATGACAGCGGTCCAAGACTTCCAGGCAGCATTACTTTGTGTTCATCTACATAACACATTCCTTATCAAATTCCTGCCGCTGGCGCTTTTGGAAAAAAATGGTGTAGAATATAGAGTCTTTGTTTTTCCTTCTTGTGACTACATCAAAGTTGTGACAGAAACATGGAGCAAACAGCAAGGAAAGTCACCCGGGATCTAGATGAACAAGCCCTACAACTAGGGAGAGAAATAAGAAATCAGCCTGTGATGGTAGGAGGTGGGAGGGGGCGAGGACACGAGGCTGCCGGGTCCCCAGCAGCTGAATGGGGCAGAAGCTACAGCAACAGCAGACGCCTCCTAAAGGGGCCGAGTCCTTAGCATGCTAAGCGAAATGAGCCAGACAGAAAAGGTTGAAAGTCACATGATATCACTTCTATGAGAGATATAAACCTAAAAGCAACAAACGAACAGGACAAACAAACAGAGACTCATAGACATGGACAATAGACTAGGGGTTACCAGAGGGTAGGGACCGGGGTAGGTGGGGTAAAAGGGGTCAAATATGTGGTGACAGAAAGAAATCTAACTATGAGCAGTGAACACGCAATGCAACACATATACATGCACATGTATATGCATGTGTGTGTGTGTGTGCGTGTGTGTGTGCCCTACTGCTATATTGTACACCTGACACTGGATTTCCTTAACAAATGTCAGCACAACAAAAAATTAAATTAAAAAAATACAAAATAGTAAAAATATGGAAGTATTAACAAAAAAAATTTTATAAATATAAAGGGGCTGTATCCACAAGCAGACTTTCCCGGTGACAAACCTGTTCACTCTGAGCACCAGCGCCAGGCTGGTTGCACGGGGGGCACCATGGCCTTACAGGGGGACACTAAGCGAGAGCCAGAGGTGAGCTTCTCTCCCAGGAAGAAGTGCCGGCGGTGTCCATTGTTCCTATGTTGAGTCCTCCCCGCTCCCAGTGTGTGGACTCAGCGCCTCCATAGCTGAGCTGTCATCAAACTGAATAACAGATGTTGCCCCGCCCAGAGGAGTCCCTGAAACCCCAACTCCCCCAACTTGGGCCCCGCCCAGCCACATCCATGTCTGTCCTCGCTTACTCAGATGCCCCCTGCTGAGCACCATCTACAGTCGCACTGGTGGCACCCGGTCTCGGTTTCTGGTGTGACCTTCTGAGGCAACTATAAGCACGACATCTGTGGATTCTTTGCTGAATCTTCGCAGGTGGCCCTGGAGGGACACAGTCTGGGGCTAAACTCGGCCTGCAGCTGAACCCCTCTCAGGACTCTGCCACTGGACACCTACTACACAAAGCCATGCTAATAAGACCGGGAGACTTAGGAGCTTTGCTTAGTACATAGAAACAGACAAGAAAGGCAGCCAAAATGGGAAGACAAAGAAGCAGAAACCATATGACAGAACAGAACAGAGATCCAGGAATAATGGAGTTGAGCAATCTATCAGATGCAGAGTTCAAAACACTAGTTATAAAGATGCTCAGTGAACTTATGGGTAGTGTAGATGAATTCAGTGAGAACTACAACAAACATCACACCTAACGCAGTAGCATCAGGTATTGGTCCAGACCGGCAATAACAGTATGTAAAAGCTCTGAAAATTGAAAAAAAAAAACAAAATGGTATTCTTTTCATAAATGACTGTATACATAGAAAAATCCAAAAGTATATACAAATCCACTTGGCGGCTTCATAAGCTTCATTGCTGGAGGCAAAATCAAATTACAAAAATCACCTGCATTTCTATGTCACAGTAATAAACAAAAAAGAGGATGTTATAAAAGATGCCATTGACAATAGTATCAAAAATTTTGATTTTCCTGCAATATATTTAGAGATGTATATATAAAATAGAATACGTACTTCCTCAATGGAGGAAATTAGAAATCTATATTGAAGGACTTTAAAGATGTAAAGAAATTGAAAAATATGCGTTTTAATGGGTTGGAAAACACTACTGTACATTTATCAAGTCCATCCTACTTAATCTGCAGAATTAAAGGAATGCATCACCCAATCTCCCAAATGATTTGTAGAACTCGATACCTCAATTGTAAAATCTGTATTGAAGTAGAAATTTCAAAGGATAGCTACGCCGATCGTGAAGACGAACAATGTGTGCGGACTGGCTCTGTAAGACATTGAGATATATGACGACTACAGGAAATAAGATGGGATTGACACGGGGCAGACCACGAGAACAGAATATGGCACCTAGAAATACGACACACCTCAACCACAGGAAACACGATCCGTGATAGAGGAAGTGATACGAACAAGTAACGAAAAGATAGACTTTTCAATAACGTGTGTGGGCCACTAGGGATCTCGATGAAATTGCAGCCCTGGCTCAGACGATGCACGAAAATCAAGGACTCTTGTTTTATGAGAGACAAACAATAGAGGTGTTAGGAGATCATAGAGCACGAGATCTCCGTGAACTTAAGGCAGGGAAGGTGTTCTGAACAAGACGAAGGGTAGCACTATTTATAAAGAGAACACAGAAAATAGTGTCTGTGCTAAAATTAAGGACGCTTTATAGAAGACGCCAGAAAAGAGTTCTAAATCATCAGCCTCCAAGTCAGAGAAGACATTTACAACACAAAGGAGCATCAACGTGTCAGTCTCCAGAAGAATTTCTACCAACACTAAGAAAAAGAAAATAAAGGAAAACAGGCTCACCGGAGCAGGCGCCTCTGAAAAGACAGCATCCGACAAGCCAGTGAACAAAGGAAAAGCTGCTCCACAGCCTTAGAGACCAGGACGGTGCACATTAAAACCATAATGAGATCCTATTCCATTCGCTCCAAGCTGGCAAATATGCAAGTGTCTGAAAACACGGTGTTAGAGAAAGTGCGGAGCAGTCGTTGTTGAAATCGACCCCAGTCAAGTGCTTCAGAGGAAGAAAAGCATTGTCGAAGAAACGGAGGTGGGATTCCAGCACAGCCCAGCAACCCCACTCCTAGACTTACGTTCCGGAGCAGTGCCGTCCACTCCGGTGACCAATCACGTGTGGCAGTTGACCCCTTGACAGGTGACCACAGGATGTGTGCTGTGACGGGCTATAAGATGGGCTGCCAGGGTCAAACACGCACCAGGATTTGAAGACCTCCTGCAAGCAAAGGAATGTCAACTCTCTGTGTTAGTGTCCTCGGGCCAATTAAAGGGGGCTGGGGGCCATTTCTCCCTCACCGCCAATAAAGAATTCAACTCAGTCATGGCACTCTACCTAGAGATGGCAGCAGAGTCCACAGGTTAAGGGTCAGGTCCTAAACCTGACCCTCCTGCACCCAACCACTTCAAACGCCAGCCACAAATCCAGGTTGTCACCTGTGCTTCTGGCCATACACCAGAGGTTCCCGAGACGTCATCCCCATGGTGTGGGTTTGCCAGAGCGGCTCACAGAACTCAAGAGATGATGTGACTTACTAGGCCACTGGTTTAACTTAAAAAGTTATAATTCAGGAACACCCGATGGAAGTCATGTTTAGGGCCAGGTGGGGGGCGGGGCGTGGGGCTTCCATGGCCTCTCCAAGGTCATCACTCTCCTAACACCTCCACGTGTCCGCCAACCCAGAAGCCCTCCGAACCCTGCCCTTCTGGGTTTTTGTGGAAGCTCCCTTACATAGTCAGGATTCGAGAAATCAATAGACACTTGGTGATCGAGTCGACCCCAGTTCCTCCTCCCACTCCTGGTTTCCTCTGGCCTCCCTCCCAGCTGACAGGAGAGCAGCTCTCAGGCTAGAGGTTCCAGGTGTTCCCCAAGATGACCTCATTCCCCTAAGCCCACGACCCGTCCTGTCTGCCAGGAGTGAGGAACAGATGGGGTGTGTGACAGGAGGGGAAGCTGCAACCGGAAGCCACAAGGTATAGGCAGAAGGGCAGAAAATTAATTTCCCCACACCCTGGACCAGACAAGATGGGCCCAAGGGCAGAAAAGCTGGGCTGGCTCGCCTCGGGGGCACAATGCCCATCTTAATAAAAGTGAAATAAGGCATACTAAGGATTTGAGAGAAGCGACCATTTTCATATTCAAGGGCTACTGAGTTCATCTCAAACAGAGGTGTGTGTGTGTGTTTCCCCAAACTGATGATAATGTTTTGCTGTTGTTGGAGTGAAATTTAAATGCCGTAAAATGACTAATGATCATCTTGGATGTGTAAACTTCTGGAGCCTTTTATCACGACGCTTCCCCCATCATTTCTCTAGACCTGGCCGATCGCACACCTTTACCGTACCTGCCTTGCCTCGTAGACGTCCGATTTGGGAGTTCCTGGAAGGATGAATGATCGCACTGATGCACCAAACAACGCCATAGGACAAAGGGTGCCTCTTTAATTCGACTTCTCAGTCAAGGTCCAGCTCACCCAAAGCCTGGATGGAAACGAAAGCCATGACCACCCTCTGCTGGTCAAGGAGCAATTAATCTAAGGAGAGGACTGAATTCACTGTTCAGGGTCATTACAGGTTGGGCCCAGAACCATGAGCTAGATCGCAGCCTGTCTCAGAATCCCAGGGGTGGGAGAAGGTGCAGAGCTTCAGGATACGCAGGCGCCCTGTCCCCTTTTCCTAGAGGAAAGGGTTGCTAGCAACTCCAGCTCGACTCCCTGCGTGAACACTACACCCTCATCCCTTTTACACAGTCCACCTAACAGCATTTGCAAAAGACAGTAAGAAAAATTTTAAAGCAGCCAGATACTTTTTACAACACAAGTAGCCCGCTTCCACAGAGTAACGATAACGACCGAGGTGACATCTCACAAGAAACCATAAGTCAGAAGACAATGGAGTGGTATCTTTCAAGGGATTTTAAAAACCCGTTCACAGCCAGAATTCCACGCCCAGACAAAACACAAATAAAAATTAAATTGAAATAATATTTCAGGATAAAATAAGCAAGGGGACTTGAATTCCGGTAGACTTATATTATACAAACACCGAAGCAAATTCTTCTGGCTGAAGGAAAACGGTGGCTTTTTTGAACGTATTTAATAATGGCAAAATATATAGAACATACCATTTACCGTCTTTACCACTGTCAAGTATACGGCTCAATAGTGTTAAGAACAGTCCCATTGTTGTGTGACAGCCCCAGAATGTTTTCTTCTTGTAAAACTGAAACTCTACCCATTAAACAACCACTTCTTATCCGCCCCCTCCGCCAGGAACCCACCATTCTACTTTTAATTTCTATGAATCGACTACCTTGGATACTTCCTGAAAGTGGTATCAGTTTTTGTACTTTGTGACCAGCTTATTTCACGAAGTCCTCAAGGCTGAAACAGGACTTCCTTTCTTTTTATGACTGAATAATATTCTGTTGCATGTGCTATACACGGAACTTTCGGGGGGTGTCAGGGGTAAAATGCTATAGACCGAATATTTATGCCCTTCAAATAAATATGTTGAAATCTTAACCCCCGAGGGGATGGTATTAGCAGATGGGGCCTCCGAGAGGCCTGAGAGCTTCCTCTCCCTTTCCACCATGAGAAAATACAACAGGAAGGAGGCCATGTGCCACCTGAACCCAATCGTGAACCTGACCACGCTTGCACCCTGATCTTGGACTTCCAGCCTCCGGAACTGTGAGCAATACATTTCTGCTACTTAGAAGCCACTCGGTCTATGGTATTTTATTCAGACATCCTGAACGGACTAAGACATAGCACACTTTGTTTATCCACGTATCCCTCGATGGCTACTTGGGTTGCTTCCGCCTCCTGACCATTGTGAATAAAGCTGCTATAAACAGGGGTGTGCGAATCTCTCTCGGGATCATACTTCCAGTTCTTTTGGATATGTACCCAGAAGTGGGATTGTTAGGTCATGCGGTAGTTTCGTTTTTTATTTTCTGAGAAGCTGCCAGATGTTTTCTCTAGCAGGTGCGCCATTTTACAATCCCACAAAATGTTCACATTGGTTCCATGTGTTCCACATCCTCACCGGCACTTGTTATTTTCTGTTGTTTGGGTTTTTATTGTAACCACCCTAAAGGGTGTGAGGTGATATCTCAGCATGGTTTTCATTTGCATTTC
>NW_024353259.1:0-364 GCF_902729225.1 Pteropus medius | reverse complement strand
GGGTTTCCACATCCCATCGTGTCTACAAAACACTCGACTGCGTCTCCTGATTCCGATGAGAAGAAGCAGGTAATTACTGCCGATACTGCCCAAATGTAAGCGTTCCGGGGCTATTTAAGGTAGGCTAGGCTAAGCTTTGATGTTTGGTAGTTTAGGCGTAGTAAATGCACTTTGACTTGTCATATTTTCAACTAAGGATTGGTATGTCAGGACAAAACTTACCCTATCGTATCTGTTATTCTAGGAAAAGGATTTCCCACTGGGTGAGATGTGAACCTGTCTTTCAGTTTATTTATATATACATTTATTTATTTATTCATTCATTCATTCATTTATTTATTTATTTATTTATTTATTTATTTAT
>NW_024353258.1:0-7292 GCF_902729225.1 Pteropus medius | reverse complement strand
GCTCTCTAGTGACGTCCATTTTGAGCCAGAATCGCAGACTTCCGAGAAAAGGCTCACTTGCGGCAAATGCCCAGCCCTCCCGGGCCTTGGGGCTCTGGGGGCGATGCTCGGTCATCTGCGGGTACTGGGGTACCGAAGTTGGAGGAGCACTCACTGACACTTTGAGCTCCTAGAGGTACAAACTACGTCTCATTCGTCTCTGTATCCTCTTACAGGGTTCACGGCCACCCACAGACAGTGTAGCCAGGGATGCTTTGGGCCCTCCGTCCATGGGGGCCGTCACCCGCTGGAAAGAGGTCAGCTGGGAGACACCGCAGACAGCTGTGGGTCTGAATTCGGCCTCCGTGCCTTAGGAGCTTTGCCATCAGCTCTCTGAGCCTTTCATTTCTTCATTTTGAATGCGTCCACGGGACCATCACGACCATCCCAGGCAGAAAGGTGAGGGCGAGGGAGGTGTCTGCTTCCGTCCTGAAGTCTGATTTCCACTGCGGAAAGCGGGAAGGAGCCGAGGCCTTAGGAAGGAGCCCCGGGGCCTCTGGGATGAAAAGAGATCATGTTGAATTGTGGCTCTGGAACGCCCGGTGTCCACACTGCGGGGAGGTGGAGGGCGAGGAGCGGCCTGTCTTCTGTGGTAGAGCAGGGGTCCACGCAGGTTTCCTTCGAAAATCCACCATATACATATATATGCATATAGATGAACATATATATGCATATATATGTATATGGTAGCTTTGGCAAAAAGCTCTCTGGTGACGTCCATTTCCAGCCAGAATCGCAGACTTCCGAGAAAAGGCTCACTTGCGGCAAATGCACAGCCCTCCCGGGCCTTGGGGCTCTGTGGGCGATGCTCGGTCATCTGCGGGTACTGGGGTACCGAAGTTGGAGGAGCACTCACTGACACTTTGAGCTCCTAGAGGTACAAACCACGTCTCATTCGTCTCTGTATCCTCTTGCAGGGTTCAGGGCCACCCACAGACAGCGTACCCAGGGATGCTTTGGCCCCTCCGTCCATGGCGGCCGTCACCCGCTGGAAAGAGGTCAGCTGGGTGACACTGCAGACAGCTGTGGGTCTGAATTCGGCCTCCGTGCCTTAGGAGCTTTGCGATCAGCTCTCTGAGCCTTTCATTTCTTCATTTTGAATGTGTCCACGGGGACCATCACGACCATCCCAGGCAGAAAGGTGAGGGCGAGGGAGGTGTCTGTTTCCGTCCTGAAGTCTGATTTCCACTGCGGAAAGCGGGAAGGAGCCGAGGCCTTAGGAAGGAGCCCCGGGGCCTCTGGGATGAAAAGAGATCATGCTGAATTGTGGCTCTGAACGCCCGGTGTCCACACTGCGGGGAGGTGGAGGTGCTAGGAGCGGCCTGTCTGATCTCAAATGTCTAAGGAAAACACAGCCTTTTGTTATAAAAATCACCATATATATATAAATATATATATAGAAAGAGAGAGAGAAATGCATAGATACATAGATAGATAGATAGATAGATAGATAGATAGATAGATAGATAGTTAGATAGATAGATGGATAGATAGATAGATATAGAGATATCTATAGACACACATAAAGATATAGATATAGATATATCTAGGGGAGCTCTGGCAAAAAGCACTCTACAGACGGGCATTTTGAGCCAGAATCGCAGACTTCCGAGAAAAGGCTCACTTGCGGCCAATGCACAGCGCTCCCGGGGTCTTGGGCTCTGTGGGCGATGCTCGGTCATCTGCTTGTACTGGGGTACCGAAGTTGGAGGAGCACTCACTGACACTTTGAGCTCCTAGAGGTACAAACTACGTCTCATTCGTCTCTGTATCCTCTTGCAGGGTTCAGGGCCACCCACAGACAGCGTACCCAGGGATGCTTTGGCCCTCCGTCCATGGCGGCCGTCACCCGGTGGGAAGACTTCAGTTGGGAGGCACTGCAGACAGCTGTGGGTCTGAATTCGGCCTCCGTGCCTTAGGAGCTTTGGGATCAGCTCTTTGAGCCTTTCATTTCTTCATTTTGAATGCGTCCACGGGGACGATTACGACCATCCCAGGCAGAAAGGTGAGGGAGAGGGAGGTGTCTGCTTCCGTCCTGAAGTCTGATTTCCACTGCGGAAAGTGGGAAGGAGCCGAGGCCTTAGGAAGGAGCCCCGGGGCCTCTGGGATGAAAAGAGATCATGCTGAATTGTGGCTCTGGAACGCCCGGTGTCCACACTGCGGGGAGGTGGAGGTGCGAGGAGCGGCCTGTCTTCTGTGGTAGAGCAGGGGTCCACGCAGGTTTCCTTCGAAAATCCACCATATACATATATATGCATATAGATAAACAGATATATGCATATATATGTATATGGTAGCTTTGGCAAAAAGCTCTCTGGTGACGTCCATTTCGAGCCAGAATCGCAGACTTCCGAGAAAAGGCTCACTTGCTGCAAATGCACAGCCCTCCCGGGGCCTTGGGGCTCTGTGGGCGATGCTCAGTCATCTGCGGGTACTGGGGTAGCGAAGTTGGAGGAGCACTCACTGACACTTTGAGCTCCTAGAGGTACAAACTACGTCTCATTCGTCTCTGTATCCTCTTGCAGGGTTCACGGCCACCACAGACAGCGTAGCCAGGGATGCTTTGGCCCCTCCGTCCATGGGGGCCGTCACCCGCTGGAAAGAGGTCAGCTGGGAGACACTGCAGACAGCTGTGGGGCTGAATTCGGCCTCCGTGCCTTAGGAGCTTTGCGATCAGCTCTCGGAGCCTTTCATTTCTTCATTTTGAATGCGTCCACGGGGACCATCACGACCATCCCAGGCAGAAAGGTGAGGGCGAGGGAGGTGTCTGCTTCCGTCCTGAAGTCTGATTTCCACTGCGGAAAGCGGGAAGGAGCCGAGGCCTTAGGAAGGAGCCCCGGGGCCTCTGGATGAAAAGAGATCATGCTGAATTGTGGCTCTGGAACGCCCGGTGTCCACACTGCGGGGAGGTGGAGGTGCTAGGAGCGGCCTGTCTGATCTCAAATGTCTAAGGAAAACACAGCCTTTTGTTATAAAAATCACCATATATATATAAATATATATATAGAAAGAGAGAGAGAAATCCATAGATACATAGATAGATAGATAGATAGATAGATAGATAGATAGACAGATAGATAGATAGTTAGATAGATGGATAGATAGATAGATATAGAGATATCTATAGATACACATAAAGATATAGATATAGATATATCTAGGGGAGCTCTGGCAAAAAGCACTCTACAGACGGGCATTTTGAGCCAGAATCGCAGACTTCCGAGAAAAGTCTCACTTGCTGCCAATGCACAGCGCTCCCGGGACCAAGGGCTCTGTGGGCGATGCTCGGTCATCTGCTTGTACTGGGGTACCGAAGTTGGAGGAGCACTCACTGACACTTTGAGCTCCTAGAGGTACAAACTACGTCTCATTCGTCCCTGTATCCTCTTGCAGGGTTCAGGGCCACCCACAGACAGCGTAGCCAGGGATGCTTTGGCCCCTCCGTCCATGGGGGCCGTCACCCGCTGGAAAGAGGTCAGCTGGGAGACACTGCAGACAGCTGTGGGTCTGAATTCGGCCTCCGTGCCTTAGGAGCTTTGCGACCAGCTCTCTGAGCCTTTCATTTCTTCATTTTGAATGCGTCCACGGGGACCATCACGACCATCCCAGGCAGAAAGGTGAGGCGAGGGAGGTGTCTGCTTCCGTCCTGAAGTCTGATTTCCACTGCGGAAAGCGGGAAGGAGCCGAGGCCTTAGGAAGGAGCCCCGGGGCCTCTGGGATGAAAAGAGATCATGCTGAATTGTGGCTCTGGAACGCCCGGTGTCCACACTGCGGGGAGGTGGAGGTGCGAGGAGCGGCCTGTCTTCTGTGGTAGAGCAGGGGTCCACGCTGGTTTCCTTCGAAAATCCACCATATACATATATATGCATAGAGATAAACAGATATATGCATATATATGTATATGGTAGCTTTGGCAAAAAGCTCTCTGGTGACGTCCATTTCGAGCCAGAATCGCAGACTTCCGAGAAAAGGCTCACTTGCGGCAAATGCACAGCCCTCCCGGGGCCTTGGGGCTCTGTGGGCGATGCTCGGTCATCTGCGGGTACTGGGGTAGCGAAGTTGGAGGAGCACCCACTGACACTTTGAGCTCCTAGAGGTACAAACTACGTCTCATTCGTCTCTGTATCCTCTTGCAGGGTTCACGGCCACCCACAGACAGCGTAGCCAGGGATGCTTTGGCCCCTCCGTCCATGGGGGCCGTCACCCGCTGGAAAGAGGTCAGCTGGGAGACACTGCAGACAGCTGGGTCTGAATTCGGCCTCCGTGCCTTAGGAGCTTTGCGATCAGCTCTCTGAGCCTTTCATTTCTTCATTTTGAATGCGTCCACGGGGACCATCACGACCATCCCAGGCAGAAAAGTGAGGGCGAGGGAGGTGTCTGCTTCCGTCCTGAAGTCTGATTTCCACTGCGGAAAGCGGGAAGGAGCCGAGGCCTTAGGAAGGAGCCCCGGGGCCCCTGGGATGAAAAGAGATCATGCTGAATTGTGGCCCTGGAACGCCCGGTGTCCACACTGCGGGGAGGTGGAGGTGCGAGGAGCGGCCTGTCTTCTGTGGTAGAGCAGGGGTCCAGGCAGGTTTCCTTCGAAAATCCACCATACATATATATGCATATAGATGAACATATATATGCATATATATGTATATGGTAGCTTTGGCAAAAAGCTCTCTGGTGACGTCCATTTCGAGCCAGAATCGCAGACTTCGAGAAAAGGCTCACTTGCGGCAAATGCACAGGCCTCCCGGGGCCTTGGGGCTCTGTGGGCGATGCTCGGTCATCTGCGGGTACTGGGGTACCCAAGTTGGAGGAGCACTCACTGACACTTTGAGCTCCTAGAGGTCCAAACTACGTCCTTACCTCAACTCTGCACAGTGGGTTCACGCAACACCCACAGACAGCGTAGCCAGGATGTGTTTCTTGGCCTCCGGGTCCATGGGGCCACCGCTGGAAAGAGGTCAGCTGGGACACACTGCAGACAGCTGGGGTCTGAATTCGGCCTCCGTGCCTTAGGAGCTTTGGCAGGATCAGCTCTCTGAGCCTTCATTTCTCTCATTTTGAATGCGTCCACGGGGACCATCACGACCATCCCAGGCAGCAGAAAGGTGAGGGCTGAGGGAGGTGCCCGCTTCCGTCCTGAAGTCTGATTTCCACCATGGAGCGGAAGGAGCCCAGGGTTCAGAAGGAGCCTCGGGGCCCTGGGATGAAAAGAGATCATGCTGAATTGTGCCTCCAATGCCCGTGTCCACACTGCGGGAGGTGAGAAAAAGTGAGGAGCCGCCTGTCTGATCTCAAATGTTCATGAAAACACAGCCTTTTTGTTATAAATCACCATATATATAAATATATATAGAAAGAGAGAGAACTTAGATACATAGATAGATAGATAGATAGACAGGATAGATAGATAGTTAGATAGATATTTGATAGATGGATAGATATAGAGATATCTAGACACATACAAAGATATAGATATAGATATATCTAGGGTGAGCTCAAAAGCAATTTGCCAGACGGGCATTTGAGCCAGAATCAGACTTCCGGAGAAAAGGCTCACTTGCGGCCAATGCACAGCGCTCCCGGGGCCTTGGGCTCTGTGGGCGATGCTCGGTCATCTGCTTGTACTGGGGTACCGAAGTTGGAGGAGCACACACTGACACTTTGAGCTCCTAGAGGTACAAACTACGTCTCATTCGTCTCTGTATCCTCTTGCAGGGTTCAGGGCCACCCACAGACAGCGTACCCAGAGATGCTTTGGCCCCTCCGTCCATGGCGGCCGTCACCCGGTGGGAAGACTTCAGTTGGGAGGCACTGCAGACAGCTGTGGGTCTGAATTCGGCCTCCGTGCCTTAGGAGCTTTGCTATCAGCTCTCTGAGCCTTTCATTTCTTCATTTTGAATGCGTCCACGGGGACCATCACGACCATCCCAGGCAGAAAGGTGAGGGCTAGGGAGGTGTCTGCTTCCGTCTGAAGTCTGATTTCCACTGCGGAAAGCGGGAAGGAGCCGAGGCCTTAGGAAGGAGCCCCGGGGCCTCTGGGATGAAAAGAGATCATGCTGAATTGTGGCTCTGGAACGCCCGGTGTCCACACTGCGGGGAGGTGGAGGTGCGAGGAGCCGCCTGTCTTCTGTGGTAGAGCAGGGGTCCAGGCAGGTTTCCTTCGAAAATACACCATATACACATATATGCATATAGATGAACATATATATGCATATATGTGTATATGGTAGCTTTGGCAAAAAGCTCTCTGGTGACGTCCATTTCGAGCCAGAATCGCAGACTTCCGAGAAAAGGCTCACTTGCGGCAAATGCACAGCCCTCCCCGGGCCTTGGGGCTCTGTGGGCGATGCTCGGTCATCTGCGGGTACTGGGGTAGCGAAGTTGGAGGAGCACTCACTGACACTTTGAGCTCCTAGAGGTACAAACTACGTCTCATTCGTCTCTGTATCCTCTTGCAGGGTTCACGGCCACCCACAGACAGCGTAGCCAGGGATGCTGGCCCCTCCGTCCATGGGGGCCGTCACCCGCTGGAAAGAGGTCAGCTGGGAGACACTGCAGACAGCTGTGGGTCTGAATTCGGCCTCCGTGCCTTAGGAGCTTTGCGATCAGCTCTTTGAGCCTTTCATTTCTTCATTTTGAATGCGCCCACGGGGACCATTACGACCATCCCAGGCAGAAAGGTGAGGGAGAGGGAGGTGTCTGCTTCCGTCCTGAAGTCTGATTTCCACTGCGGAAAGCGGGAAGGAGCCGAGGCCTTAGGAAGGAGCCCTGGGGCCTCTGGGATGAAAAGAGATCATGCTGAATTGTGGCTCTGGAACGCCCGGTGTCCACACTGCAGGGAGGTGGAGGTGCTAGGAGCGGCCTGTCTGATCTCAAATGTCTAAGGAAAACACAGCCTTTTGTTATAAAAATCACCATATATATATAAATATATATATAGAAGAGAGAGAGAAATCCATAGATACATAGATAGATAGATAGATAGATAGATAGATAGATAGTTAGATAGATAGATGGATAGATAGATAGATATAGAGATATCTATAGATACACATAAAGATATAGATATAGATATATCTAGGGGAGCTCTGGCAAAAAGCACTCTACGGACGGGCATTTTGAGCCAGAATCGCAGACTTCCGAGAAAAGGTTCACTTGCGGCCAATGCACAGCGCTCCCGGGGCCTTGGGCTCTGTGGGCGATGCTCGGTCATCTGCTTGTACTGGGGTACCGAAGTTGGAGGAGCACTCACTGACACT
>NW_024353257.1:0-382 GCF_902729225.1 Pteropus medius | reverse complement strand
AACACTAACCTTAACCCTAACCATAATCCTAACCCAACCCTAACCCTAAACCTAACTAACACTAACCATAATCCTTTAAACCAAACCCTAAACCTAATGCTAAATTTTACTCTAACAATAATCCTAAAAATAAACCCATACTCTGAACCTAACACTAATCTTAATTTAACACTAAAGCTAACTCCAACCCTAACCCTAACCCTAACTCTAAGCCTAACGTTAACCCTAACCCTAACACTCACCCTAAAGCTGATCCTAAAACTAAAACTAAAGATAATCCTAAACCTAATTGAAACCCTAAACCTAACCCTAGCCCTAACCCTAATTTTACACTAAAAATAACCCTAAAACCTAACCACTTACCTAACCTTAACATTAACCA
>NW_024353256.1:0-342 GCF_902729225.1 Pteropus medius | reverse complement strand
ATGCTTTTCTTTCTCCTCCCTGAAGGCTGCAGGGCAGTGCTGGTCAAAGCTGCTTATCCACATTTAGTCCAGTTTACAATGAGATGTAAGCACCATGATTCCCATCTCAATCAATTTGGAAGTTGGTTTCCAAATCATTTCATTCTGTCTACATGTGCTCTGCCCGGTTTTCTCCCAGTAGCCTTTTTTAACTCTCTTGAATTGTGTCAGAAATAGTGAGGCCTTCCCTACCTTAATACATGGCAATGCTCTCAAAAAAAAAAAGCCTTAGCCCAAGGAACCAAATGGAGCCCTGACATTTGCTCTGCAGAGCTGACATGTCACACACCTGGAAGGGTTTGC
>NW_024353255.1:0-523 GCF_902729225.1 Pteropus medius | reverse complement strand
TTTCTCCATTGCAAAATTTTCACCTTAGCATTCCACAGGCAGGGCCAGCCTGTATAGACAGTTTGGTTTTTTTTGGACAGCCTTAAGTCATACTTGAGTGATATAAGGCTTGTTATTAAAACTTTAAAAGCTTTCATTTTATTTTTAATTAAAAAAAGGCTTTCTGTCAAATCGATATTTTATGTAGAAATGATAAACAATTTTAAAACATAGAAAAATCAAACTTGTTCCACATATAAATAAGCTCATTCATAAATAGCTTATATATCTTAATTTCAAGGGGTTGATTTTTGAGCTGAATCTGAATTCAATTTGTTTCACTTGATTATTGCCCTTTATTTATGTTAGGTACGCTGTGGAAACTACAAGAAACTTTATGATTAATTTTCACATCTGTTCTCAGCTATTCATTTTAACTGGAGGTTGGCTGAGAGCAGGAACGATGAGCCCACTGTTCCCCCACTACCACCTCCATCCCTACATGCCACCTCCGATGCCTCTCCACAGGCTGACCTAGAATAAA
>NW_024353254.1:0-1059 GCF_902729225.1 Pteropus medius | reverse complement strand
TCACCAAGAATTTTTAATTTTAATAAACAGGCACAAACAGCCAGTAGTAACCATATTGAACAGGACAGTTCTAAAGCACCAAGGCTTTGGGTAACATGACAAAGTGTTACCCAAAGCCTTGGTGCTTTAGAACTGTCCTGTTCAATATGGTTAGTGTTTTTTAAACCAAAGAGGCACTTGGAAAGTATTTGGTAGTAACCTACCGCTCTTCCTTCCAGCTCTTCTCAAGTAAAAGTAAAAATAAAAACAAAACTAAAATAGTAACAATAAAAAACCCACATTAAACACTAATCCCCCTTGAATAAAACTAGTACTTTTTAATAGCTGGGAGTGGCATAGTCCAAGATAAAAAGAAACTAAGGCCAGCAAAACAAAGAATTAGAAATAAGCATACTAGAAGTTATTTATGTTTAATGCTTAAAAGTCTGAATGCACAAACAATCTACCATTATAGAAGTACTGGTGGTCAATACAATGCATTAGAACTATGTACAATGCACAGTTTAGTATCAAAATCTTTCTACACTGTAGAGTTTTACGAAACTGTTAATGACATCAAACACTAAGCACTTAAGACACCATTTTTTTTTTCTGCTACCACATTAGGAACGTCAATGGACAGTCCATTTCAACTTGCAGCATCCATCCATTTCTAGTATGAAATTAAGTAATTTTCTACTTATACAATAAAGTTTATCTACACGGTTCTCTTGATTTTGATCCATAGCAGCAAAGGCACTGTACATCAGCAGATCCACAGACTTAAAAGATTCTTAAAGCATTCAAACAAAAAATAATAATAAAAAAGGAGTCACATATCATAGTTTAACAGCAACAACAACAACATAAAAGATAACACAATGTTTCTGGCACAATGGCACAGCCTGTGTCCATTTCAGGGACATCCAACTAAGACATGGAAAGAACCGGAGGTAAAGAAAGCAAGTCCTCATCCCAGGTGGGAGTCCGTTCTTCCTGGTTTTCAGAGGGAGGTCTCTGCAAATCCTCCTCTGCTGTCCTGGCTTTGTGAAAGACTTGCACAGCGGGAGGAATCTGCGC
>NW_024353253.1:0-389 GCF_902729225.1 Pteropus medius | reverse complement strand
ATATATATATATATATATATATATATATATATATATATATATATATAATGTGTGTGTGTGTGTGTGTATAACATATGTATGTTTACATGTATACAAATACACACACACTACTATGGCAAATACCTTGAATTTAGTAAATATGGGTTTATAACTGACACTTTCATTCAATGATCTATTTCTCATAGGCAAAACTTTAATCAAGACTCCCAGTAGCAGATAGGAAAGAGTCCACTGAAATATCTGTTTTGAAGAAGCGATCTTCCATCAGGCAGGGAAACTCACAGATCTCTCCAAATTGCTGAATATCTCCAAGGAGCCTGATTTTCATACTGGAAACCAGTTTATCTCTATATTGTTTAGAGAACTGGTAAGTGACATCTATATCTACA
>NW_024353252.1:0-782 GCF_902729225.1 Pteropus medius | reverse complement strand
TCTTCCCGTCTCTTAAGGGGAAGGCGGCTACGCGGGACTCGGTTGTGAGTCCCCGAGCGGGCGCGGCGTAGACGGAGTGCCTCACGGGCGGCACCGTCAGCGGGGGGCGAGCTCCTTTTCCGAGACGCGGCTCGGCCCAGCTCTCCCGCCCCCTCCCGTCTTCTGTGCCACCTAAGGACACGTCTGTCTGCGGGGCTGTAGTTTTTCTCTGGAAATGATGGCAGGGCGGCTCTCGGAGCACGATGGGCCGGGAGAGGAGCCTCTTACCCTCTGACCTCCTTGCCGAGTGGTGGCCGCGTCCGGCAGAAGCCAGAGGGAAGGGAGCCCGGGCGAGGCCGCCGCAGGCCAGAGCAGGGCGGAGAAGAGTTGGGGAGGGGTCCGAGGAGGGCGGAGCCCACGGCCCCGCAGGCCCCGCGGGCCCCGGCTCACCCGCGAGGCAGACTCGAGGTCGGCGGTTCAGCACGCGGACCCGCAGGGAGCGGGGAGGAAACACGAAGGCGCATCCCGCTCCTGGTTCGCTGCGCCTCTGAAAGCCGCTCGGTCCCCCCTTCTTTCTTCCTTTCCCTTCTCCTCGGCAAGCGAGCCGATCTGCTGACTAATCGTCAGCACAGAGTCGCGTTCGCGGCTGTCCCCGGAGACTCGCGCGTCTGCTCGGTGACAGTCCATCAGCATGCTGCCCTCTCGACTGTATGAACATCCAGGACGGTGAGATGAACGAGCTCATCAAGAAGCGGCTGCTGCACGAAGCGAACACCGGTGACCGACAACGCTTCGCATCCTCC
>NW_024353251.1:0-763 GCF_902729225.1 Pteropus medius | reverse complement strand
ATTTCATCTTTCAGAAGTCAGAGGAAGTGACAAGGGAACTGGTTCCTTGGCACTAAGTCCTGGCAACAAGGAAACACCGGTGGACGAGAAAGTGGTGGGATCAGCGGGAGATGAAAACCAGGCGTGTAATGTTAGAGTCTGTGATGGGGCAGGAAAGGGAGGAAGGAAACGAGAGTTCATTAAACAACTACTGCGTGCTGCCTATTTTACACGTATCATGACGTTAAATCCCACAACAACCCTAGAAGGTGGGTATAAGTCTCTTCGATTTAGAAGAGGAAAGAACAAAATGCAGAAAGGTAAAGTCACTTGCTCAAGGTCATAGACGCAAGTCTGTCCTGACTGGGAACCTCAAGTTCTAACCTCACACAAAGCTGCTGAGCAAAAATCAGGGCGCTGCCTGACTTGCCAACCGGACGTGAAGAAAAAGGAGCGTCAATCAGCATAGCCTACATAATGCTATAGTAACAACACGCACACCCCAAAATCACATGTTATTTCTTCACGTCTAGGCAGCTTTCTTGGACGGCGGCCACGGTCCTTTGTGCAGTGGCTCGGTCCTCATGGAACTCATGAACCTCCAATCCCAGGACCTGCCTCGGCAGGGAAAAAGCTCCGGGGGGTCTCACAACGGTATTGCAATGCCTCTGCCCGGAAGCAGCAGGCATCACCTCCACTCACACGGCCTGAGCTGCTGCAAGTGGCACAGAAAAGTGTGATTCTCCACCCAGGAGAAAGAACCAGAGATGATGGAGCACAAAAC
>NW_024353250.1:0-339 GCF_902729225.1 Pteropus medius | reverse complement strand
ATAGAACCCTCTAACCACCTAGGTATGAATTTATAATGAGAAAACCAGTTTAGCCCTTTTTAGCTAAATTGCATTGGTAAAATCTAGGCATACTCTATCTACAGATTATATATATATATAAAATGCAGAATAGAACACTTTCAAACACTGTCTAATATCAAGCCAACTATTCTTCAATTCATTGGATGCATTTCAATGGAAAGTTTGAGTAATTATGAGTAATTAACACTAAACCCACCTTACTTAATTTTAGAGAGTATTCTATTTTTTAAATTTTGTTTCAACACACATTGCTGCTGTCTGTCTCTTTTTCATAGTGAGAGACTGAAATGGCTGCCA
>NW_024353249.1:0-519 GCF_902729225.1 Pteropus medius | reverse complement strand
TTCTACCCTTGTTGCCGTGTTTTTCATCATCTTGTGTTCATCATAGTTATCCTCATGGTGGCTATGCAGTGAAGATGGCCTTGCTGTGAAAATCATTGCTTGCGAGAGGTTCCAAACCCAGGTTATCTTGAAGAGGTTCCAAACCCAGGTTATCTTGAAGCACAACCTGGCACAGTAGCTTTGGCACATTATGAGCTTGCTAGCTGACCATGAGAGATGTTAACTTTTATTCACATTGAGTTTTTTCAGATTATAGTTTATTTTGGATATTATCTCAATAATGTTGCCTTTATTCTTAAATCCCCATATTACTGGAATAAATTACCTCTGCCTTTCACCTAAAAACAAACAGCACATGGTACTTTATCTCTGATAAATAAGCAGAAATAATGCTAATTCTCTCCTGACTCCTTACGTTTTTGTTTTTTTGACTGCTTATTTGTATTTTTATTTTAGGCTATGTTTGACTGGCTAGATAACACTGTGATTAAACTCTGCACCATGCCCCCTGTCGGCACT
>NW_024353248.1:0-399 GCF_902729225.1 Pteropus medius | reverse complement strand
GAGAGAGAGGTGTCTGCTTCCGTCCTGAAGTCTGATTTCCACTGCGGAAAGCGGGAAGGAGCCGAGGCCTTAGGAAGGAGCCCCGGGGCCTCTGGGATGAAAAGAGATCATGCTAAATTGTGTCTCTGGAACGCCCGGTGTCCCCACTGCGGGGAGGTGGAGGTGCTAGGAGCGGCCTGTCTTCTGTGGTAGACCAGGGGTCCACGCAGGTTTCCTTCGAAAATCCACCATATACATATATATATGCATACATATATATGTATATGGTAGCTTTGGCAAAAAGCTCTCTGGTGACGTCCATTTTGGGCCAGAATCGCAGACTTCCGAGAAAAGGCTCACTTGCGGCAAATGCACAGCCCTCCCGGGGCCTTGGGGCTCTGTGGGCGATGCTCGGTCTTC
>NW_024353247.1:0-315 GCF_902729225.1 Pteropus medius | reverse complement strand
TGTGTGTGTGTGTGTGTGTGTGTGTGTGTGTGCGCGCGCACGCGCACACGCACGTGCGTGCATATGTGTTTAATGGACAAATGAACATCTGTTACCTATTTTGGATTCATCATTATAAACATGTGCATCTGTTTTACTAATAAATGTTTTAAAATGTTTAACATGCCTCTTTTAATTTGTATAAAGACAATCTTTTTTTGATTTCATATTTCAAAGTCCAAATCCATCAGTTTCTCAAAGCAGGATTAAATTCTTTCAGCCATTCTAACTTTTGTACAGATTGTAGTCAAACAGACTGGAACTTCCACTGCAAAA
>NW_024353246.1:0-356 GCF_902729225.1 Pteropus medius | reverse complement strand
AGAAAGAAAGAAAAATCTCAAGAAAATAAGCTAACAGACATAGAAACATGTGACTTAAATGATAGAGAATTCAGGATGGTACATCAAAAAAAACTCAATGAGATCCCAAGCAACTCATATCAACAGTTTCATGAATTGAAAAAACTAGACGAGCAAAATGAGTTCCTTAGCAAGGAGATTGAAACCCTCAACAAACAAACAAACAAAAAAACAAATAGAATTTCAGGAGATGAAGAACACACTGCAAGAGATGAAGAATAAATTAGCAAGCTTGGAAAATAGGGTCAACCAAATGGAGGAAAGGATTAGTGATATGGAAGACAGAAATCTTGAAATAAATCAGAAGGAGGAAGAGA
>NW_024353245.1:0-806 GCF_902729225.1 Pteropus medius | reverse complement strand
GGTAACATGAATTTCCAAGTAGAATTTTAAAAATCAGTTTAACAATTTTCTGATACTTGTATTTAAAAAGATTATTGGAATATAAAAAACACTTAGCATATTAAAAATGTTTTAAAGTATTGTTCTTCCAAATATATAAAAATATTCTCTGCAAACGTCAAGTTGGGTTCAAATTACTGAAAATTCCAATCATTAGACATCAAAGGAAGGGTATTGTGTGTTGTGAAGGTATATATTTATAAAAATATGTTGTATGAAACCTTTCAATTTAATACACCAAAAAAAGAAGACATATCTTGGAAAGATTCATGAAGGTATGCGGGCCAAACGTTATCTGTTTTAAAATTTATTTTTTTTAAAAAATTAAAATTGGTAAAAATTTTGTTAGTTTTCACAGAGTTAAGAAGAGTCAAGAGGAAAGTAGAGAAAATTAACTAACCTCATTCTGCTGAAACAAATTCTTTCATTAGTAACAAATAGTTCATCAGACTTGAAAAAATTCAAGTCTTGCTTGTTGACCATAGGCCAGGGCACGCACCATCATTACATACCAGGGATAGCAATGTTTCTTTAATTACTGTGAAATGTTGTTTAGAGTTGTTGTCGATAGAATAATAGCTTCCCAGAGATGCCCACATTCTAATCTCCAGGACCTGTGAATATGTTATGTTATATGGCAAAGAGGAGTTAGGGTCACTAATCGGGGGACCTAACATAAGGAAAGTAACCTGGATTATCCATTGACACCAGTATAATTACAAGGATCCTTAAAAATGGAAGAAGAAGGCACAAGAGGAGAGTCAGAG
>NW_024353244.1:0-306 GCF_902729225.1 Pteropus medius | reverse complement strand
ACACAGAGAGGCCACCATTGTGGGGGCTACAGGCAGCCAGACTCATCGCCATTTCCCACTGCCCCAACGATGCCATCTGGGAGGCCACAAGGTCATTCACGAGTCCCAAGTAGCCCTAACCCTGGGGAAACCAGAAGCAAGGATCATGATGCTCACGGTGCCCCAAGGAGAAGAAAGGCGCCTCCACAGTCTCGTAGGAAGGCCACAACCGAGACCTGAGCGCCCCTTCGAAATACCTGGGGTATGGGCTGAAGACAATCCCCCTGGACTAGCCCGGAATATTCCCCCAGTACTGGTAGAGCTCAG
>NW_024353243.1:0-525 GCF_902729225.1 Pteropus medius | reverse complement strand
GATGAATAGCTGAATCACGAGACAGTGGAAGTCTATGAATATCTCAGCTGCTACCAACTTAGGGTGAAACATGTAAGCAAACAGGGAAGAAAGAGGAGCCAAATTTTGTTTAGGTCAAAGTAGAAGACATCTACTATTTTTTTTTTTTTTACCATCCAGGATCCCTGCACTCTTCTTTAGGTAAAATAGCGATTAAAGGTTTTTTTGGAAGATCAACCCTCCCACACTATGGGTTTTAGATAAAATCAGCCTCAGTCACCATTCCAGGGGTGGGTACTGAATAGTCGAAATCACTGGTTTATCAGACCTGGGCGCACAGTGAAATTGCCTTACCTGCGACAAGGCCAAACACAGACCTGCAGAGTTTTTAGAAATTACTAAAAACTAGTAAAAAATTACTAAAAAATTACTAAAAAATTACTAATAGTCTGTCATAATTCTAGAGTGTGGCCACAGTATAAATATTTTTTAACAACTCTGGGTGACTGTACTACGAAGGCAGAATACAGAACCACTAGTTGACCT
>NW_024353242.1:0-27260 GCF_902729225.1 Pteropus medius | reverse complement strand
AGATAAAGGATAGTCTCTTCAACAATCCAGAAAATGACACCTAGAGAATGTGAGTAAACATTTGCAAAGTTTATATCTGAAGAAGGGATGATATTCAAAATATATACAAAAAGCTAACACTCAATTGCACAAAACAAAACCAAAAACAATATAACCTAATAAAAAATGGCCAAGGATTTTAAAAGACGTTTCTCCAAAGCAAGCATTCACAGTCCATAAAGCTACTAAAGATACCCTATATCGCTAATATCAAGGACATGCACACCAAAAAGACCATGAAATAGTGCCTCTCTTCCATCGGGATGTGTATTATCCAAAAGAAAAAAATAAGGAGGTAACATATTGGTGAGAAGGTGGAGAAACTGCAACCTTTCTACACTGTCGGAGGGAACGTAAAATGGTGCAGCCATCATGCAGAAGAGTATTGAGGTTCCTCAAAAATTTAAAACAGAACTTCAATGCGGTCCAGCTGTCACGCTGTTGCTCTGCATCCCAGGGAAATGAAATCGGGGTCTCGAGGAGATAACTGCACTCCTGTGATCATTTCAGCATTATTCACAATAGCCCACATCCAGAAATGCCCTGTGTCCATCAACAGATGAATGGATTAAAAAAAAAAAGAAAACAGTATATACATTCAAGGGAACATTATTCATCTTTAAAAACCAAGGAAAACCAACCATTTGCAGCAAAAGGAATAAACCTGAGGGCATTATTGTAAGTGAAATAAGGTCACAGAGAAACAAATACTGTACGATTCCATTTAGGTGAGTATTTAAGTTTGTCACATGCATAGAAACAGTGTAGAAGCCTGATTGTCGAGAATTGGACAAGGATGAAATGGAGCTACATAACAGGCAGACAGTTTTCCTCATGTGTGTTGAAAAAGTTTTAGAGGTCTGCCTTATGACAATATGCATGCGGTTATCAATGCTGTACTGTGCACTGAAACGGGGATGAGAGGTTTGATTTCATGCTGTGTACTTTTTCTCATAAAACAATAAAATGAAATGAAGTGAAATAGCAGAAATGAAAAGAAAGAAATAAAAGAGATACGGAAGGGAGAGTGGGGGTTGCTAGGAAGGGAGTAAAAAGAAGGCAGGCTATCAGAGAGGGAAGGAGAAAGGTCTGGTTGTCAAACAGCAGATAGGGGAGAACACAGAGAAGGAGGAATCTCCTCTCTCCAGGTTAAGGGACGCTGGGTCTATACCATGTTCGCCCCTGCAAGATGGCCCTCTCTTTTCTCATCCCCATTCAAGACGCGGGCAGACGTCAACCTCGGTCTGGGACAGGCTAGGCTCAGGTGACCGTGTTATACTGCCTGTCCTGATCTCGAAGCCACCTCCTGGTCACCATGGGGCCTTGGTGCTCTTCCCGAAACTTCCTCTGCTCCTCTAAGTCGTTTCCCTCTCAAGATCCGGCATAAGTCTCTCGGAGCTGTCCTTGCAGATGGAGTCCACTGGTGGCTGTCTCTGATTTCTTGGAGACTAGGTAGTGCCAGCTCTCATTTTAACATGGAATCACGCCCACCAGGCTTCCCTTCAGCTCCACTAGGAAGCTGTGATCTAGAGATTAAGGGTTTCTAGGACAAGCCTGTGTCAAGGAGAAAAGTTCTGAGATAAACTAGTGACATTTTACATGGAAGCAGCCTCAGGTTTCTTGGTGAGGAAAAGATGAAATCTAGGGGGCAATGAAATTCTACCGCATTCATAATTCTCACAGATGTCCTGGTCCAAAGTAAACTCAAACCATCACTTGGCTCATTGTATATAATATTAACTTAAACCAACTTCCTGGACTTGATTTCTTACAAAACCCTCCAGAAGAAACTGTGACCCTATGTCACTGTGGGTGTCACAGGGACATGGAGGGTGATGCTCCTGTCACACTGTGAAGCTTCTCTGTCCCACCTTGTAGTGAACAATGTCCCCTTTGTCCTAGAGTGGTAGCCCAGTGCTACCCTGACACTCAGTCCTGAAGAGCTCTTGGTTCTCTTCACATTACACACAGTGTTTCTCGCCCAGCACACAAAGTCCATAACTCAGAGAAGTGATGGAGACAGAATGACACTGTGTATTCCTGGTAAGAGTGGCTGACTGTAAATATTAGCCCTCTTTGCAGAAAGTCACAGTGAATTGCTAGCAAATATTACCAGAGGCTTGTCTTGGCTCAGAACCCTCCAGAACTGGGTGTGGCATGGGGCTACACCAGGGGCCACCTGCAAAAGGGAAGAGCCCTGCCCAGTAATCAGGGAAAGGGGAGGGGTGGAGGCATTCTGAGACCTTCCTTTGATGGAAAGACATTGTGAATGAAAGAAGTGGCAACATCGTGACCATGAAAAATGCCATGAGACCTACTGACAGGTAATATTCTGTACAAAAAGATTTTTTATGGCATGGTGACAGATTCTAAAACATGAATTATCCATTAAGAAGCCAGTGAACATTGTCCTGGGTGGTGCTTGGATTTGTGTTTCGGTCTATTGAGGTTTATACTTGGCATACAATAAATGCACCCATTGTAACTGTACAAGGCGATTAATACACTTAGGTATCTAGCCACTCATGATGCGATGGAGAGGCGAATGTTTATTAGATATCTGACATCAGCTACTATGTTCTTTACAGTAACATAAAGAGAAACACTCAAAACGTCACACGCACGCACACACTCAGAATTACACCACAGGCATTCACATGTTCACATACTCACACCCATGCACACAACCTACTCCCCCTCACTGGAGCTGGAGATCATGTCCATAGTCCTTTACCTAGAAAATCAGTCTCTATCACCACGTCCCTCATTCACATTGCCAACAAGAAACTGCAATCAAAGTGGCTCTCCACCATAAATCCAGCAAGTATACCACTCCTTTCTCAGTTTCTAGATTTTTCCTCAGGAAATGAAGGATTCCAAAATACATACCATCTTCAAGGGCAAGTGGAATGACCTGAAATGACAGAAAATACTATGAGGGTCACATCATGCTGCATACTGTTTGCACAGGATTTTGCTTAAACCAGTTCCGTTAGAAAACCAGGTGGGAAACGCTGGAGGCATCATCAGAACCCATGAGCAAGAACAGGACAAAACTACTCAGGCCAAAGGGCAAGAACCTTCCTGGAGGAACTCCCTCTCAAGGTTATTTTGGGTGGGCAATTACCAGCTTCACTTTCTAGGAGAATAAATTGCAAAGACAAAAAATCCTCCCTTCCACACAGTTTGTAACTGCAGCTGTCATTTTTGAAGGTCCTTTCATGACAGTTATCACTTGGTACTAGAATCACACTCCACACTCTCACCACAAAGTAAATGGCTGTATCATCCTGAATGTGCGTGCTCACATTTTTATATGTTAATTTTACTGATAAAATCATAAAGCCTCATTTGTATTGCAAGGGAAGTGGGGCGAACTTACCTTGGTGATGGATGTCAGCTCATTTGCTCTCTCACTGGGACACGCTTCCCGCAGGTCCTCGAGGGGGTTCGCGACGACACAGAGTGCCTGTCAGTCCTTGGTGCTGCTGTTTATGAAGGACTAGTGTGCTCCACTGAGTGCAGACGAGGGCGAGAGTGTACTGATGAGAGTGGTGGGTACGTATGGCTGGGCCCTCCTCCTTGCTTGAGAAAGAAAGGCCAAGGAGAAGAGCAGAGAAGAAAAGAAAAAAAACATGTGCCTTTGGCTTTCTGAAAGGAACCCACTCAGTGGGAAGTACTCAATCTAACAAAGAGTTAACACGACAATCATGTTATGTTTCAAAGACAGAGGCCTTACTCCTTCCACCTGTTTTGAAAATCAACTGGATTGCCACTGTCTTTGTGGGTTCCTCCAAGATCATTTCTTCCTGCATAATCCACACATGCTTAGTACTACTTTCATCAAAACATTTCTCTAAGGATTTTTACTGAATGGAAAGCAAACTTATTGGAGACATTATTCACTTCACAAACTACCCCATTATATTCATTCACACTAATCCTTTTTCATGAAATGAATAAAATACAGAAGATTTGTAAGCAGTGAAATCCTATTATGTGATATTGATGCCATCACCTACGGTAATGCCCTCCCTGTCATTCTTTATTTATACAGTGTGTGTGTGTGTGTGTGTGTGTGTGTGTCATTGTGTCAGTGTCTGTCCACTCTCACACAGACCATAACCTAAAAGTCATTACAGCTGCCAGACACTGGAGAATAGGCCACACTTATTCCCTGTATGTCCATTTCCTTCCAATTCACCCTAACCCTCATTTCCAGCAGAAATTCATAATCAGGGGTCTTTCAGACCAAACTGGCAGGAAAGCCCTACCCAGTTTTAGCCTCAGCAAGTGAGTGATTCCTGAATATATACATTTTCATCTTCTGCATCCACCTGCCATTAGAGAACAACAACAAACACACTGTTAGAAGCACTTCATCCTGGATACTCAGCACAGGGCTTCTGTTCCCTTGATGACTTTAGGACTACAGATGGGAAACAGTACTTGAGTTAATGCCCTTAAGAGAAAACATACTGAACACCTGTGGGAAAGTTTTGATTCTTCATGGAAGGTTTGTGAAAGTACTTGGATTGGCAAAGGCGCAACTCTTCTTCAAGGACAAAAATTCTATACAGAGAAAAATGCTCCCTACCCTACAGTTTAAATGCCCTCTTGAATCAGGAATCACTCGACAAACTCAAAAAAAAATCACACTCAACAATCTACCCACCAAGTAAATTGTCTACCATCTGGAGTGTACATGTTCACATTTTCATGTCTTAATTTTACTGTAACAAAATGAATCGGATGTGGTTCCATAGTGTAGGGGTTAAAACGTCTGCTTTACAAGCAGAAGGCCCTGTGTTTGTGCCCCAGTGGAGCCACGGTCCATAGTCTACGACCATGCCATCCTGAACAAGCCCCATGTCTGATCTCAGAAGCTAAGCAGGGTTGGGCCTGGTAAGTACATGGATGGGAGACCACCTAGGAAGAGCGGGTGCTGTAGGCATAAATAATAATAAATAAATAAACAATAAAACGACATTTTTATCACAAAGGAAGAAAGGTGAGCTTACATGTGGAATAGATGGGTCCTTACCAGCCAGCCCTGTCGCCAGAAGGCTCTTCCACCACGATGATGGCGGTGGCTAGGGAAACACAGAGCAAGTGTCAGTCATTGGTGATGTTGCCCAGGAAGTACTCAGGGAGCTGTGCCCGATGTGGTCTTTGGACTGGAGGGTGTGGATGTGGCTGGTTGATCAGAAGGAACTGAGCTTTCGGCAAGGCCTCCTTCCTGAACAGATGAACGAAGGCACAAAACAGCAGCAGGAGAAAAGAAGAAATACAGCCCTTGGCTTTCTAGCTAAGGGGAACTTAATCCATGGAAAATGGTCGATCTAACAAAGAGTAAACCGTAAAATGGAGCTATGAGAAATCTTATGATGTTTCTATGGCTTTGAGATTCAGCTAAATTGCTGCCCTCTTCTTCACTTCTTCCAAAATCAATTCTTCGGGCAGAATTTACAAATGTTACTATTGGATTTATACTCTCTTCTGTAAGATTTTGTTGTCGATGGAAAGCAAACTGATTGGGGGATCGAACTCAAGTCTAGGAAAAGTATCTCATTAGAATTACTCACTAATTGTTTTTCATAAAAAAAATCACATGCAGAATAGTTGAAAATACCGATATCCCATGATTTAAAATAGTCACCATGAACCGTGTGATATTTTCCTTCCAGTATTTTTTCAATAGATTGTGCATGTCTTAGAGTCATTGGCTGTCCATACTCAAACTGCGCGTGGACAGGAGGACAGTTCCTCACACAGGGGAGGCCGGGGGAAACACTGACTCTCTCTACGCCAGCAGCATAAAAGATGTGCAGTAAGGCTGAGGGGCTTCTGTGTCTCCACCAGTACAAATTTGAGTACTTACTTGCCACTGTTCTTGCTTAGGTTTTTACAGCATTTGTGAGCTTCTAAGGTTTATTGTGATATTGCCTTCCTGAATTTTAACTGCCCTGAAATGGGCTGAGGAGCAACCCCATCACTGATAGTAGTTGCTCGACATTGACCTCTCACCTCTTACAAAGTCTCAGCTGACCAGAAGCATGTGGGCCCTCCGTGTGCCTTTCACACCAAGGGCTATGCCATGGCCAGCTGTTATGTGCACCTGTGGCTGGCCGGGGCTATGTGACACTGAGGACATCGTCTCAAGTTGGGCTGTGTGTGGGAGCTGTGTAGGCACTAGCACTTCCAGGCATGGACACAGAAGCTGGCACTTTGTTACTCGGTCACTGATAATCATGTTCCCCAGTAGTGAGGGCAGGTCAGTGGTACAGAGCATGAACACAAGGAACTCATGACTGGGTTCAAATTTTGGATCTTCCATAAATGAGGTTAGTGCTTGTGCCATTCATCTCTGCACCACCTGCACATGAGCAGAAGGACTATTAAGCAAATGTTCAGATACAGCCAGGGGAAGGAAAAGTTAATTATGGAAATGTGCAGTGATGGGAAGCTTCTTTTAAAAAAGCAGACAAATGTGCTGTATCGTGTGCGTAGGAAACTCTCGTAAGGACGCACGGTAACTGATACATAGACATTCACAATCACACCATGCACATACATTGAAAAACACTACCCCAAAACTTCAACACACAAACCTCAGCACCCACATATTATTACTTCCAAGGACTGCAAACATTCCAGAGTTTTCTTAGACTATTGGTTGCCTTCACTACACCCCAGTCCTCATCCCCAGCAAGATCGCAGAATCAGGGGGGCTCTCCAACCCAATCAGCACCCAGCTTTATCCTCAGCTAGTAAGTGAGTGACCATATATTCATTTTTCATCAGATCTGTCAGCTGCCTGTCATAAGAGAATGGAAAACACAGTGAAGATCATATCCCCGTGGAAACTGTTCTCACAGGCCTTATGTTCTCTTGATGACTTTAGGAAACCAGTTGAGAAAAATTGCTGAGTCAATGACCCCAAGAGAAAACCTACAGAACACCTTTGGGAAAGGATTGAACTCTTCACTGAAGCTGTCTCAAGTCCCTTTGAATTGGCAATTACAATTTTTTTTTTCAGGGAAGAAACGATACCACTGATGACGCTGCTTACAACGCTCCAGTGTGAAAGTAACGCTGTCCTTTTTGAATGCCCTCTTCAATCGGATATCAGCTGGTCACAGACTGTCACTGAACATTTTTCCACTAGTGCATTGTCTCTATCATTTACTAGGTACATGCTCACATTTTAAGATCGTAATTTTATTGAAAAAGAAAGAAAGCACTTCCACAACGGTCTCCTGAAGCTCTTCCACCAATGTGTCATGAAGCTCCTCCACAATGGTGTCAGGATGATCCTCCACCATGTTTTCAGGAAGATCTTGCACCATGCTGTCAGAGGAAGGTAGGGGGACACAGAGTCACTGTCTGTCATTGGTGGTACTGCTCAGGCCATTCAGAGAGTTCTGCTTTAGGTGCACGTGGGGCTAGAGAATGTGAATGTCATTGGTCAACAGTATGGACTGAGCTGCTGCTGGGACATTGTCTTCCGTGGATAAAGGAGGCCAAGGAAAGAAGCAGGCAAGAATGAGACGTAGAGCCTTTTGATAGTAGAGCTAAAGGGAATCTAAGCCATCTAATATCAAAGACAGGGTTCAGACCTTCCTTCCCTCCTTAAAGCCTGGTCAAATTCCCATTTCTTCTAAAGTTACAAGACCATTTCACCATCCATGCATTCATACATGCTGCTAGTGTCTTCAGCATGTATAATATTGGTTATTTTACTTTTCTTGTGATGAACTTTACATCATATTTATGCTGTTTTCAATCATTTGTGACTATATCTGTCTGTAGCATTGATTACATTCACTGCTGTCTAGTCCCAACACATTTCCCTGGAATAAATCACTCTGCCTGGATCCTCTTTCCAGCTACTTTTCTGTTTCTAGTTTGGGCTTTTTCAGAAAACTCCTATCAGTGGAACCATAAATTATTGTCCTTCTGTTCAGGCCTAATGTCAATAAACCCAATATTTTATCAGGTCAATTATTATTATATCTGATTTTAAAATCTAATTCTCTTTTATGGCTGAATAGTATCCCACTGGGTGTACGCATCCCACTTGATCCATTCGTTCTTTGAAGGATTGGGGGTTCTTTTCATCTGCCTATTGTGAATAATGCCGTTATGAACATTGGTGTATGATACACTACTGGTAATATGAGATGTTATAATACTGTGAAACTCGGAATGTCACAGCACAAAGAGTGAATTTTAATGGAATTTATGGACTTTTAATTAATAAAAATGCATTGATAATTTTTCACTCATTGTAATAAATATATCTTATAAATCTAAGATGTTTTTAACAGGGGAACTGGTGGAGTAGGAGGTGAGAATATTCTGTATCATCTGGTCAATTTTCATGTCAATCTAAACCGGTTCTAAATAATGTCTATTAATTTTTACAAACCTGAGTCGTTGTATCAGGGAGAGATTTATTCAGATAATGTTGCAAAATCAGCTAATATGTGAACATGAACTAGAGACCTTGTTTACTATTGAACATGTGAGATGTCAGTGCATCCTGACCTCCATGGGGACAACACCACCGATGGACTGAATACAAGTGTATTCACACACATGACGTGAAAGAAAAGCATGGCTTCACCTTTTTTAAGATATGGGTCACTTAAATATGAGACACTGAAGAGTTTCTCTTGAAGTAACTTAGTCAGCATTGTTTCCACAGTATATTTATCTGTGTTGAATAAATGCACCGTGATTACTTTTGAGAAGTGGACACTTCTGCCGCCCTATCTCATTCTCGTCGTTGAACATGAGGCCCATGCTCTTGTCTTATATCATCCTTCTCCTTACAGCAGCCTGGGAAATGAATGACAATACAGAGAACTGTAGACATCTTGCTGGCAGAAGGCCACAGGGAAATTAGCAAGAATTTATTCACAGCTGCCCAGAAAGACCCTCCTGAAGCCAAGGTAGACTTAGGAAGATCGCACAGTTTGGTGTGCACGTAAAACACCCACCAGTCAGATTTTGTGGGTGAGTAACTTCATTTATTTAAGACATACTCAAAACAGCAAAGAACAGGAACCTGTCCTGTCGCCTTGGTTCTAATGGCAATTAGAAGCTTTGTCTCCGTGCGAAAGTCCTGTAGACCCCTCAGGGCCTCTTCTGTGATGAGCAAATGTTACCATGGCTACTTATTACTACTACCTGTTGAGGATAAAATTGATTGAATACGGGGAAAGCTTGGGAAAAATAAGTGACTGGTGCCAAGTTATTGTTTTGTAAGTGTCTAATCGTTGTGTGACTGCAAGTACAAGCTAGATGTTCGGTAGTGGTTACACCCAGAGAGGGAACTTGGCTGACTCCACATCAAGGGAGTGTGGAAGGTTACTTTTCAGTGTTCTCATAGGGACAATGTTTTCTATCACATGAGAAGTATCTGTTGTCGTCTCCTGGGATCCCCACAACAACCCTGCAGCGGGAGAGGCAAAGCAGGAGCTGAGACCCACACTTTACCATGAAGAGCACAGAAATTTAGAGTGATTAAGTGACTTGCCCAGAGTTACAAGAGTGATGAGAGATGAGTTTAGTGTAATAACATGTTTGGTGTCCTGAGGACAGAGGTCCAGAACTCTTCTGACACCTGACTTCGTCCCTGGGTGCCTGAAGCAAGCGCTCTCCTCACAGTCTTTCTGAAATGTGCCCACCACTGCTTTCTGTGGAAGAGAGGTGATGGCCTAGAGGAGGAGGCTGAGCCACTAGGAGTCCGCCATATGCGAGACTTCGCTCCGATCATAGTGCCTCAGAGGACCAGGAACAAACCAACTTGTCGCTATCCTCCCCCAGCATCTGCCCACAGTCAGCTGTCTCACTCTGAGCCTTCCCCACGACCAGGGTACCACCCCGAGCCATCAGTGGTCTGGGCGACTCTCAAGCCAACTCAGAACATTCTGGACCTAGTGCCACATGACAACATTCTAAAACTTAGCTCCCCTTTTAGTACCAACCCTGGATGTGGAGTTGATGCCCACGCCCCGAAGATGTGGTTCTCTTGTGATCCAATGAATTAAAGCTGAAGGCTCCACTGTTTGTTGACCATTACTCTGAGCAACTGTCTGAGCAGCCTGAGCTAAGTCCTGCCTGACAGTGGACTCTGGCTTCTCTGGCTCTGAGTGTGCACCTTCCCCGCCCAAGTCCTTCTTCAACAAATTTCAGTCTCTACTACTGTCTCCTCCATCCTGGCACTATGCAGGGGCAGTGGACAAGGTCCGATATCCTCTGAGAAGGATCGCTCCTTAGCCTGTGACCCCCACACCGGGACTCTCAAAGAGAACCACCAAGCCCTCCTAATCTGTGTCACCTAGTGTTCATTCCACCTACTCGAAAGCTCTGTCCCATCTCACCGGTCTCCCAGGCAGCACCCAAACTCCCAGTGATCCTGTCCGTATCAAGCCATGAACGTGCCTCATTAAATCACAGTTTCTTAACTTTCTCAAATCTCTGGATTCAGAAAAGTTACATTTAGCTCATATTTTGGAATCCACATTCTGAGGACTTGACCCGGGATTCCCCTTTCCTGTCATGTCTACTGCTGTGGTGGGATCTCAATCTCTGTGAATCCATGGAACTATTCTCCCAGGATAGGAAGAAGTGAAGCAGTATAGGAATGTTTTCTCTGGATCAGTTCTCTGGAGAGTGAGGACAAAGTGTTCACTAGGAAATCTTCCATTGTTCTAACTTGACGAAAATAGTTAAGACAGCCCACTTGAGAGAAGAATCAGAAATATCAATTAGGCAATACTACAAATCTATAAAGACACAACACTGGAGTCAAAATGAGAGTTGTGGCAATGGTTTTAAAAATGACAAACGTGTTTTCAGTCAAGATGATCCAGCCCCTTTGAAGGAGTTGCATTCAGAAGGTCGATATGAACCTACTTCCAGAACAAATGAAGTTCCCATCTCAAGGTCTAGAGCAGTGAGTATCTGAGAACTTTTCGCCTTCTCCCTCTCAGCTCACAGAGTGACATTTGCAACAGAAGACAAGAAGGGTATCATCACATTTCCATGGTGACGGGTCATGTCACACAACGTTCAGGGTGAACTTGTGCTGCACACTCTGGGTCCAACTGCTGCTATGTAAACACGTGTGTGTTTCCATAAGCAAGGGTAGAATTTAAGAGAATTAAAGAAGAAAACATGTTTTCTTTTGAAAAATAACCACGCACCCCACCTTATTATTCTCTTTCTGAAAACCTCATATTTGAGAAAAAGTGACTTGCCCATGCAAATATAGCTGACAGTGAGAATTTCAGGGTGAACATGTCAAATCCAACACGTTGGATGTAGTACTATTTTTCATTACAGTGTGATCACTACCCATTTCTACTATTCCTGAGTCACCAGACATTTCTAAGACACACAACTGGAAAAACATTAGTAGAAATCAGTTTTCAAATTTGTATTTCTCTCTAAGCATATGTTATATAAATTCTCTTATTCTCTGCATCTATATTCTTAATTTACATTATTCAATCTATATACTTAATTATTTCTCAGTCTCTGTGAATTCATTGAACCATTTCATGGCAGTACGTCTATTAAAGACTGGCTATTCACTGAAAATATAAGAATAAAGAATCACTATCTTTTAATAGTGGGTTGAGTGAAAATATATAATCAATGCTTTTGTAAATGAAAATTGTAGATGACCTGAAACTCTAGAATTCAATATGCCATTTTTTGGTCATTTTTTATTAGGCTGCACTGATTTTTGTTTTTCTTTCTTTTTTTTTTCTTGCAATTGTGTGTTAACTTTTTCTATATATTTTGAATGTTATCTCTTATTCAGATATAAGCTTTGCAAATTTTTACTCACATTCTCCAGATGTCATTTTCTGGATTGTTAAAGAGACTATACTTTCTCCATTGTGTCGACCTGGCATCCTTCTCAAAGATCATTTGGCCATATCAATGTGTTTATTTAAGCCTCCTTATTCTCTTCCATTGATCTATCGGCCTGTTTTTAATGTCACTACCATGGTGCTTTGATTATGGAAGCTTTGTCTAGTGTTTTGAAGTCAGAAAGTGTGGATCGTCCATCTTTGTTCCTCATTGTCAAGATAATTTTGGCTCCTGGGATGCTTTGTGGTTCCATATGACTTGCAGGATTTTTTCTCTTCTATAAAAGTGGCATTGAGATGTCACTAGATACAGCTTGAATCTGGAGATCTCTTTGGTTTTTATGGAAGTGTTAAAATATGAAGTCTTCCAACCCGTGAATACAGTATTTCATTCCAATTATTTGCATCTTTTAATTCCATCCGTTTTTAGTGGACAAGTCTTCCATCCACTTTGGAGTCTTTCCACTTCCTTCCCAGGCTGTAGTCCAGAGTCAAGGCAGAAAAGGGTGAGAAGGGTGAGAAATGAAGTATCCCAGCACCCACTATGCTGATTCTGTCTAGCACAGGTCTGCTAGCCATGCTTTTCACCTTTGCTTACAGCTGGAACTGCTGCTGGGAATTCTCTAGTATTTGGTTTGGATCATACTTTTGAACAATGCCAGAGCTTGTAGCAATGCGTGGCACAGGCACATGAGTCCATGAAGTACACACTTGTGATTATTTGATCAAACCCGCAAAAGACTCTGCAGGAGCCAGCACGGGAGGAGAGGATACACCGTCCACATCATTGAACCCTAGAGTTGCTCTATCCAGTGTGGCAGGCTGTGGCCACATGTGGCTGTTTTTAATTCATTAATCTTGATCATTTATTCACTCAGTGAATGAAAATAAAATAAATCATCCATTTGATCGATCACACTAACCACATTCCATTGTGTCTATAACAGTTGGAATTTCTGGTTGATAACTTTGGAGCAATGTTGGGCCAGAGACGAGAAGGCGAAAGGTGATTGCTTTAGCATCTCTCTGATTTGAAGTTTTGAAAGTGTCATCAATGTCTTGTTCCAGGGCTCTGACCCCACAGAGCCCAAGGAAGTTCTGAGAACATGGAAGAAAGTTTAGGGTCACCCCATGTGACTCACCATAGGCTCAACTGAAACTAGATGAATAGGTGAGACTCTCTTTCTAAAACTTTATTGCTCTTGATTCTATTTCTAAAGATTTGGTGTTGGAGAACATCTCTGATTTCAGCAACGAGCAGGAAGACGATCTAGGTAGGTGCCAACACTCAGTTCTGATATAATTGGAGGGGATTCCTGGGACCAGTTGGTGGCATGTGCTACATGGGAGACTGAGGAAGGGACATATGAAATCAAACAGAGAAATGAAATGTGCGTAGAAGCTTGATTTTTTTCTGCACTTTTTATGATGTCATAGAAAGAAGAACTTTGTTCATGGGCATTAAGGGTGCTGTGTTTGACATCATCCTTTCTTGCTAATCCATTTAAAATTTATCTTTCCCACATGACTTTCTCTTTTCTTTCCCTAATCCAGGGAAATCCCTTTAACAAAGAAAAGAAAAAAAAAAAACACTTAAGAATGAATAGAAGAACTCTGAAATTCTGTTGCGTGGTCCACAAAAACTAAGGTAAAAACCTGTGAGTGTTCTCTATTGTTTCTTAGCTTACTTACTGTCAGTTCACAAAAACCTGCAATAAAAAGAAAAAAAAAAACTGCGGTATATCCTATTGCCTGTGAATGCAAAAGTGAAAACAAGAGGATGGTAACATTCTAGGGAAACCAATTTAAGACATCATGAGTACATTTTCCCAGGAAACAGATGCCCATTCCTCTTGCAGACACAGAAGAAAGATGGTGGTGGAGTCCATGGAACCCGGGAGGAAAGTAAGAAGAAACCTCAGAAGCCTATTGGCCGATCCATCGGGAGAAGATGTGCCTGCTGATTTCAGGTTGGGTTCTTCATTGAAATTTCTGCCTCTCAGCTTTTCGAGGTTTTGAGGGTGGACAAACTTGTTTGGGGAACTTTAATGTTGAGAGATACTCACGTGGTCCCATTGGGCACCTCATCTCTTGATAGTGTTCGCTGAGTTCATTGTTTGAACCCCATGAGTGTCTGCTTAAATCATCTCACTGTCTAGGAAGGCATGAGGAGTTTGTAGACACTGGACTGTGGTGAGGAAGAAATGAACAGGGAGCGGCACACTGAGCACTAGTGAAGCCACTGCCCGCTGTCAGTCAGCCATAGCACAGGCTGCTCAAATGAAAGCATAGTCAGCAGACAGTGGAGGGTTCAGCCTTAATACACAGAATCACCAAAGAACCAACACAGAAGGCCAATATCCCTGTTCATGGGCATTAAGTGCTCATCCAAGGTTGCTCAATGAAAGAGGAACTAGTTTATGGTAAAGCTGTCATGTGGAGTGGTTGTAGAACGTTTGGAGTCTGCTTGGGTATCGCCAGACCACTGGAGACTCAGAGCGGTCACCTGATCATGGGGAAGGCTCAGTGTGAGACAACTGACAGTGAGCTGGGGAGGATGGCCACAAGTTGGGACTTCCCTGGTCCTTCCGAGTTGCTTTGCTCAAAACAAACTGTTGTTTCTGGGGTCAGAGCCAGCAAAGTAGAAGTGGGGTCTCCATTATAAAGTTAGACTCCACGTGGCTCAGCCTCCTCCTCCAGGACATCACCTTCCTCCTATAGAAACATTGAGGCAGGAGCATTTGACAAAGTCACAGAAGGCATCTCATTGTTCAGGAACCAAGGGCATGGTCTCAGGCGTCTTAGAAGTTCAGAATCTCTGGGACAAGTATACCATCCATGATCTCGTCCCTGATTTACACTCATCTATGTTGTGTCTCTTAAATCTTAAGCAAATCGCTTAATCTCTGTAAATTTCTATGATTTTTCTTGTAAATTGTAAGTCAGGGTTCCTGCTTTGCCTCCGTGCTGTAAGGCTGATGTGGGGATTTCAGGAGATGATAGCAGATACTCTCCATGAACTGGAAAGCATCGCCCCATGCAAAGGATAAAAGTAACCTGCCCTCCTCCCTTGCTGTGGAGGCATCCAAGGCCCCTTCCTGGATTCAGCCACTACCAAGTGTCTAGCTTAAACTTGTAGTCATTCAATGATTGGACACTTACAACAATTACATAACACCAGTCAGTTCCTTTTCTCGTAGCTTTACCTGTATGTAATGATTTTTGGCCTCATTACATCAGATTAAGGAGTAGGCCACCTTATCATTTGCAGGTCTCAGAACAGAGCATTGAGACTCTAAGGTGTCTGAAGAATTTTCCCAGGTACATGCAGCTTCTAAACAAGGAAGAAGAGGTTCAGAAGAGTTTCCATCCAGCCACACCTCAGGGTACATCCCTCAGTGCAACCCAAGGAAGGTGCTGTGGAAATATGCTCATTAAGTCTATTCAGGAATAAATTATTCAGTGTTTCCATTTTAAGAGAAAATTATATAAATTCAAAGCCATGCTGTTTTTCAATTGCATGGGTATAATTTAAATGTCTCCATTTGATAGGTAGTGCAGTAACTATAGAGGAATAGATGCATCGAAACCCAAAATGTGGTTCATGTGAAATAGTAAGCAGGGTCTCTAGCTGCTGTTCAAGCATTATCTGATTTTGGATATGAGCTCAATAGATCTCTCCCTGATACAGTATCTCCAGAGTTGTAAAAAGAGATACATTATATTTAGAATAAGTTTAGATCAACGTAAATGTTGACCAGATAACACACCTAGTCCCCATATCCCACACTTCCCATTTCCCCTAGTCATAGCAACTTACACATGCATGATACATATGTTATAATTAGTAAAATGATACTGATATATTTTTATTAATTAAAAAGTCCTGAGTTTACATTCAGTTTCACTCTCTCCTGAGACAAACTTTGATCTGAATACCATGTATAACCATTACAATGTCATAGAGTTATCTGTACATCAGTTTTCCTAGCGCCATTATTGACAGTAACCAACAGATGGAAACAACCCTTAAATCCATCCATGATTGGATAAATAAAATGTGCTGGGTTTCGCGTAATGGAATGCTATTTGTACTTGGTGACATGAGGCAGTCAAAAAAGACAAATACTGTATGATTCCACTTATAGAAGTTCCCTAGAAAAAGCAAATTCATTGTGATAGAAAGTAGAGACGATCAAAGGATGAAATGGGGGGGCGGTGTGGTGATTCGCTAATGGGATCAGAGGATATGTGAGATAGGATGACACGTTTGGGTAGAAGTAGTAGAGATGGCCCATATAATATGCATATTACTAAAGCTACTGTCCTCTATACCCACAATAAATATACATATTAAATATATTTTATTATGACATCAAGGTTAAAACTCTGTTATTAAAGATGAAGACAGTAGCAGCACATATGAATGCATGTGCTGAGATTGTCTTGTAATATTCCAAAATTTGGGAACTTGGCCGGGTATACAATGGGCAGGTGGAGTCAATGAAAGTCTATCATTGAAACATAGCATGCCTTTTCATTTTTCCTTTATGTTTATGTTAGATATACTCAAGTCCCTCTGGCTTTCATGCCAAAGGCTCCACTTCTCTTTCTTTCCTGCCCCTCTTTCTGCCCTTCTTCTAGGAGGATGACCATGCATCAGCTCTGTTCATGTTTATGAAATGCCCACATCTGTACAGACTCGCCGCACTCTTTGCAAAGCTTCTGAGGTATGTCCTGAGAAGCATCACTAGTGACTAATAGCTACCTTATGTCTTTTTCCTCTCCTAGACGTGATGATGCAAGATCGCCCTAGTAATACCGAAGAAGTGGAGGTCCCATCTTTCTCAAAGGGAACTCGCTTGCTTGCAATCAGATAGAAAAGTTGCCTTTTCTCTTTTTCAGTAAAATTAGCATAGGAAAATGTGAACATTTACGTACTAGATAACATATACAATTTACTAGGTAGAGAAACTGACTAGTGAGTGCCTATTGCCACCGATACCTGTGATAACAGGGCACCCAAAAATGACAGCAGCAGTTACACACTGTATGGTAGAGCATACAGTTCCTCTACAGTATGTTTTTGTCTTTGAAAGGAAATATATAATTGTCAATGCAAAGGGACATGAGAGACCTTCCATTGTGAGTTTCAACTTTTTCCCCATATGTCTCTTATGTTTTCCCTTGGGGTCATTGACTCAACCACTATTTCCCATCTGCTGTCCTAAAGTCATCAAGGGACCTGAAAGAATGCACAGAGTGTTTAGGATGAATGAGATTCATTATTTTGTTTTCTTTTGTTTTGTTTCCTTTTATCTCTAACTGCAGTTGGATGTTGTAGCAGATAAAAAAAATATATATGTATGATGAAATTAGTTACTTGCTGAGGAATATCTAGGTGATGAAGAAGGCAGGGTTTTTTTGCAGGTTTGGTCTGGAAGCACCCGGATTCTGGGATCCTGTCGGGAACGAGGCTTGGTGTGTAGTGAAAGGAAGTAGTTGAACAGGAAAGAACTTTGGCCAGTGGCCTGAAGTGGCTTTCTTTAATGAACGCAATGAACTGAAATACAATAAAACATCCAATAGGTCAATCCTACTAGTCTCATTTAAGTTTAAAAGTAACAGTTGGAATTCCATGTTGGTATGTTTGGAGGTGAGAGCTATCATGGGCAAATGGAAGTGAAAAGGTAAAAGGTGATTCCTTTGACATCTCTGATTTGAAGCTTGGTAACTGTGGTCAATGTCTAGGTGAAGGTCTACGACTCCACAGAGCCCAGGAAAGGTGCATGAATTGTGGGGAACATCAGGGTGATGCCTATGACTCACCATAGACTCAAGGAAAGTAGCAGGAATGGGGGAGCCTCTCTTTTTAATAATTTTATTGCTCATGTTTCTGTGTCTAAGGATTATGTGTTAGAGAGCTTCTCTGACTTCAGCAGCAAGGACGAAGACTATAGGTAGGTACCGGCACACAGGTTGGATCCCATGAGAGAGAGGCCTGGAAACTGTTAGAGGCACCTGCTGCATAGAAACCTGAGGAAGAGAGATGTGAAATTATACAAAAAAAAAGGAAAAGAGTATAGAAGTCTGATATGTTCTTTTCCTTTCTGAATGATGTCGCAGGAAGAAAAATTGTTTCCGTGGGCTTTGAGAGTGCCGTGCTTTTCATCCTCTCTGCTTGCTCTGCTATTTAAAAATTATTTTTCCCACAAGTCTTCTTACCACCCCTACGCCAGAACAATGCCAGAACTCAGCCATTCCTCAGTTAGCACTCCTGGGAATCCTATGTAGGAGATGGTGGTGTTCTTTTCGTTAATGACCTAAAGTGGATGTACTCTAGTGGGCACATGACTCTCTCCCAGGCACTTAGCAAAGGGACAAAACTCTTCTAGTGTGTTCTAGGTGTTGCATAAGAAGTAAACTCTCTTCTTTTTAAAGTAAAGAAGCACCTTCGTGCTTCTGTGCTCATGTTTGCTCCTCATAAAGGGCACTCCCAGAATTGCCAGAGACAAAGAACAATTCCACTGGCATTATAGCTAGTACTCAAGGATCCTTGAGTTCATCTCAGCCTCCACAAGTCGCCCACGTTTGAGGTGCTGAATGTGCTTCCATGGGAGAGAGGCCTGTGTCCAAATGTGTCTCTGGGCCCTCCACAGCCGGCAGAATGCTAGAGGAAGCACTTGCTCCCACAGCATTGCTGACCTGGTCTCTTGAGCTTGACCAGGCCCCAAACTGACTCACCCACCAGCAGGGCTAGGGGGTCACAAGATGCGGGGTGTAGAGATGAGGACAATAATGGATCCTGGGGTTCTGCTACATCATCCCAGGAGCAACGAGACGCTGGGTTTCCACCTTAACTCTACATTTCCCATTTTTCCCCCCAGGCCACCTCACATCATTGCTGCCATTGTCCCCTCGAAGGCCACACCGCAGATGATGAAGCCTCTGCCATACCGAGCATGAGTACACGTAATTACTTCTTCTTTCATATATCATCCATTAGGATTGAAGGATATATTCTATGCTCCTTGTTGCTAGTCTGTGTCCACACAACCAGAGAGGTGGGGGCTCAAAATGAGACCCAGGTCTCTGGATTCGGAGGTTATTCATGCAACTAGCACATACTGAAACACTCCTTTGTACCAGGCCTTGTACTGAGCATTAAAACTCAGGCCTTCAGAGAGGAGGTCGCACGAGCAGCCCCAGCCCTCACTCATTCCTTGCCCCGTGTCCCCGCCAGCCGCCAGACTCCGGTGCCCCAAGAGGCAGAAGTGCAGGCCCGACTCCGTAGCACCTTGGCCGGCGGTCACTCACCCATGTTCTCCCCACGGAGCATCGCACACGGTCGGCGCCGTTCGGACGACTCCACCAGACTCGGGGCTTCTACCTGCCCTTCTAGGTGACTGCAGAACCTGAAGCTTAGCCGTCAATAACACACTGTATGTGGCATCTTCCAGGGCTCCTGGCCACTGAGAGATCCCTTCCGCCAAAAGCCCCACCATTGGCCTTCGCCGGAAGTCCCGCCTCCATCTTCCCCAGTAGCCACACCCCTGTCTCCTCCGGAAGTCCCCCACTGCCTCCAGCAAGCCACACATCTGTCGCTTGTGGAGGGCACATCTTGTCTCCAGACGCCCCAGGGATTGTCTGGGTGCATCCTCTGCCGAGGAGCTCGTCCTTGCCACGGTAACTATGCGGCTCGCCTCAGTGCCTCCCTCGTCATGGTTCCACCATGGTCAGGGTTTTTCCCTGACCAGCATTTCCGCCGAGCCCAGCTTCGCCCGGGATCGATGTTCCTGGCGGGACCGTGGACAGCTCCCCCGTTCTGTGGCACCGAGTGTTCCCCTTCTGTTTGGACGCCAGGGCTCTTCCTTAGAGATCTTTTAGGTCCAGGTCCAAAGTGGACCTATAGAAGATTGTTGAAGCATATGTGCTTCTTTATAGCAATCATCTCCGTAAACCTGAGAAATAGACACTGTATTTCTATTTGAGAAATGCCAGCCTCTCTGGCAGCCTTAGCAGACATCCTTTTCTCAATGGAAAACCCTCCCCCTTTCTCAGAATACACTCTCCCTACTCTAGTTCCCTTTTTCATCTGCCATCCCTCTCATTTTATCACCATTTACCTTACAAGTGTTGTTACTGCTCTGCTCTGTCCCAGAGTCCAGGAGAGTAGCATATCCTGTACAATGAATTATGGTTGCTGGATAAATGAGGAAATTGAGCTTAGTGAATTATTTGGCCCAAATACTAGAATATGACCCAGATATAATTCAGAATCCCTTGTTTGTACCACCTGTGTACTGCCTCACCTCATTGTTGAGACTTAATTTGTAGTCGGGTTGATATCTCCCTCAGAAAGGATGTGCTCTGCAGAAAAGAGAGGATAAACATTCTGTCAAGACTAGATAGTTACATCCAAACACACGAAATCTCAAAGGGGAGTGTATATCTTCAGAAAGTATTAAGTGCCAATGACTGTCCTGCCCTCACGTAACTTGCAATTTAATTATAAGGACAGTTATTTAACAGTCGCATGGAAAATTATATAATTCAAACTTGTGATAGATGCCACAAGGATAGATTATGGTAATGGCAGGCTGCTAAACTGAGGCATCAGGGAGGCAAAGTATCATGAGGCTGGTAGACTGTGTTTGTAGAAACCTGTCCTGGGAAGTGGTAGAATGTGTTGCAGACAGTGAGCCTCCACCTGAAAGGAGGATGGTGAAAGCTACTTTTTAAATAGGATCAGAACCTTGAGATAGTAACTCGTCTTAGAGATGTTCCATGGTGGGTCAGTCAGTCCACCCTAATATCCATAGAGTCCTCATGTCTTTAAAAGTTGAAAGAGGCAGTAAAGCATAGTGACAAGCTTCCAATTCCAGTCATGCTCAATTTGTATAATTTGGTGATGAAATATACATATATGTATGTATACATATGTATATATTGGTGTGAAAGGCAGATATAAGTTCCACATGGTGCAGTTCAGCACATAGATTCTAAGAGGTGTGAGGCCCCATGAAGAAGAATCTGGATCAGCTCCTGTCGGTATTGGGGTCACCACTCAGCTTCTGTCACAAAGAGTAAAAAATCAAAGAGATTGCATCACAGCAAATCATAGAAACACACAGACCTTGTCAGCACGTACCCAAGGGACGGTGGCAAGTGAGAACTCAGAGTAAAACTGGAGGAGTCTCAGTGCCCATGTTGCCAACCTCCTGCCCAGGTGGCGTAGAGAGAGTTTGTGTTCCCCACGTAAGGAACTGTCCCATTGTCCGTGGCCTGTGCGAGAGTGGACAGACACTGAATCAATGACACACACACACTGTATAGAAAAAATTGAGAGGGAGTAGATGATCATAGATGATAGCATCAATTCTACATAATGGGATTTCAGTATTGTCCAATCTTCTGTATTTTATACACTTAATTAAAAAAAGATTAGTGAATAAATATAATGGGGTAGTTTGTGTAGAAGTGAGTCATATCCCCAATAAGTTTGCTTGGCATCAAGTAAAAAACCTAACTTAAATGTTTTGATGAATACAGCAACAGCATGTGTGGATTGTGCAGGAAGAAAGGATCTTGGAGGAAATGAAAATGACACTCACAATTCAGCTGAATTTCAAAACAGGTGGAAGGAGTCAGACCTCTGTCTTTGAAACAAAGTGTGATTGTCTTGTTCACTCTTTGTTAGCTTATTTCCCACTGATTAAGTTCCTTTCAGAAAGCCAAAGGCATATTTTTTTTTTCTATTTTTTTTCTGCTCTTCTGCTTGGCCTTTCTTTCTCGAGCTAGGAGAAGGGCCTGGCAGCAGCTCACTTCATACTTAACCCATCACCCTCATCAGTACACTCTTGCTGCCATCAGCACTCAGCCATGCTCCCTAGTCCTTCAGAAGCAGCAGCACCAAGGACTGGCAGTCACTCTGTGTCCTCACATATTTCCCTGAGGGTCTGTGGGAGGAGCATCCCAGTGAGAGGACAGATAAGGGGCATCCCTCACCAAAGTAAGCTCTCTCTCTTTCTCCTGCGAGATACATGGGACTTTATTACTTTATCAGTAATATGAAAAAGTGAGCACGTACCTTCCAGATGATACAAACTTTTACTTGGTGGCGAGAGTGTAGAACGTGGTTCTAGTTCTAATGGAAATACTGATCCTAAAGTCCTTCAAAAATGACAGCAGCAGTTAGAAACTGTATCGAGGGAGCTTTCTTTATCTTAGCGTTTTTTTCCTTTTTGGAAGAGAAGTTGGTAATTGCCAACCCAACATGGCATTGAGAGGCAGTTGCTCCAGTGATTTCATACCTTTAGGCCTGACTAGTTTTTTCCTGTGTTTGCTGCTGGGTCCTGTCGACACTTCGGGCATTTTCCATCTGGTTTTCTAATGTCACTGAGTTAAGCTAAAGCCTGTGCAAATGGGACCGGGCATAATGTGACCCTCGTAGTATTTTCTGTCATTTCAGGTCATTCCACTTGCCCATGAAGACAGTGCATATTCTAGAATCCTTCATTTGCTGAGGGAAAATCTAGACACTGAGAAAGTGTGGTATTCTTTCAGGCTTCTCTTTGGAGAGCCACTTTGATTCCAGCTTCCTGCTGGCAATGAGAGTAAGGGACGTGGTGATAGAAACTGATTGTCTGGGTAACGGACTATGGCCGTGATCTCCAGTTCCAGTGAGGTGGTATAGGTTTGTGTGCATGGATGTGAGTGTATGGACATGTGAATCCATGTGGTGGGATCTCAAGTGTGTGTGTGTGTGTGTTTGTGTGTGTGTGTGTGTATGACATTTTGTGTTTTGAGTGTTTCCCTTGATTGACGTTACTGTAAAGACCGCAGTTGCTAGGCCAGCTTTCTAACATGCATGCCCCTCATCATCACATCATGAATAGATAGATACCTAAGTGTATATATTAATCACCTTGTAGAGTTTGAATGTGTACATTCATTATTGCCAAGTATATACCTCAGTTAACCTCAACACATAACCCATCACCACCCAGAATGATGTTCACTAGCTTCTTAATGGATAAACATGCTTTAGAATCTCTGTTAACATGCCATAAAAAATTACTTAGGACAGAACATAACCTCTCAGTAGATCTCCTGGTACTTAGAATGGTCATGATGTGCCCCTGCCGACACTTCCTTCATTCTCAATGTCTTTCCATTAAAAGAAGGCCTCCAAATGACTCCACCCTCCTTGGTGAGTGTTGGGCAGGGCTCCTCCCTATTGCAGGAATCTGAGTCAGGAGGAGCCTCCGGGGATATTTGCGTTCAATTCCCTGTGAATTTCTCCAAAGAAGTCTAGTATTGATCGTCAGACACTCTTGCTGAGAATACACAGTGTCTCAGCAAGAGTATTCTCAGCAAGAGTATCTGAAGATCAATATTAGACTTCTATGGAAAATCTGCCTCCATCACTCATCCGTTCTGTGGACTTTGTGTGCTGTGCCAGGAACGCTATGTCCAAAGAGAAGAGAACCAAGAGTTCTTCCTCAAAACTGAACCCTGGGAATGGAGGTCCCAAGGTCACCTTACTAGGTCTGAGGAGCCTTCTGGATCCTGCACGCCCACCTCTATGAGCACCCCTCCATCTGTTTCTGTGGCTTCAAGTGATTCCAGCACCTGTGTTTGTGTTGTAGGTTCTCACTGACACCTGCGATGGCCATGACCTGGAGGCCTCATCCAGGGCCTCCGAGGAGATGGAGCTTCCACAGTGTCAGGGGACTTCAGTGAGGACCGAGGACAGGAGCCTGCCTGCTGCTGCTCTCCCGGGGTGTTGCCCTTAGTAGGAGTTTAGTTTTGTATTGTATAGATCCAGTGCTAGTTCTATGTACATGTATATTTAATATAGAAGTTTTTGTATATATTAAATAATATTTATCACCTGCTACTTGCTTTAAAAGTGTTTCTTCTGTATAATCAAAGACAGATATAGGAAAATACCTTAGAGTTGGAACTGAATGCATAATGTGAGACAGTCACCCTAGTGTCCACACCAGGATCACTCCCTATTTCATACAACTTTCATTGAATCTTTACAAATGTTGTCTTTACCAGCCATCCTTATGTCAGTGTCCTTCTGCGGATTTTTTGTATGAGGTTTCTTTATTCCTTTGATTGTGGGACACTATCGCGCAAGATCTTCTTGATGACTTGATTGTCAGGGCCTTTTAGACCTGAGAGTCAGCTTGGCTGGTATCAAGTTGCTGACTCTCCATTTCTTTCATTGAGTATTTAAATATTTCGCTCTGTTTTCTTCTGACAGGGTATTTCTTTCGATAAAGGTTGATAAAATTGTAATGTTTTCCCTCATAAGTCATTTGCTCTGTGATTCTTGATGCCTAAATGATTTTTTCTATCTTACAGGCGCAGTATTTTTCTAGCTTATCACTTGCTGTTATTCATTCCAAGTGAGTGCTCAGTTCTTTTTAATAAACGATTTCAATGCATTTTCTTTTTCTTTCAAGAAAAAAAAATGAATTATAATTGTTAATACTTGGTTTGTATCATTGCTTTGGTTTTTGTTTTTCAGGCACTCAAATCGTTAGATATCAGGTACCTTCTCATTGATTCTCTTCAACTTTAGATCCTTGTGACCAACTATTTTATACACTCTTGCTGAATTTCTTTTGCAATAGTGATTCCATTTTTAAAAATCTTCTATGGTTTGATTGTTACCATGCTTCTTCTAGTTTCTATTTTATTTCTGCAGGGATTTTTAAATTTTGTTTTTCTTCTTTCCTGAGTTCTGTCTTTTCATTTCTGAATTACTCTACATCTGATCTATGATATACTTTTTAAAAAAGACTCACCCAATTTTTGAAAAATTACATTACACAGTACATAAAACATCAAGATGTTTGTGTGCTGTGTGTACGTGTGTGTGTGTATATGTATGTTCGTGCATGTGTGTGTGTGTGTGTGTGTGTGAGTGAGTGTGATATGCGTTGACTCGCTCCAATGCCTGCTGACTCTGTGAATGAATGCTGTTCATAGTGTCTTGTTCCCAGCAGTCCTGCCCAGCTCCTGTAGACTCGTGTGTGTGGCTCCTTTGATAGAGTCAACCCATATTATATTTGAGCTTCCTCTTTTCCTTCTGCCTTCTTTTTTTTCAGTATTATTGTTTTTTTCCAAAGAACCCTGATTTCCCATGGCATGCCTGAAGTAGGACCACTTCAGCTTTGTCATTTTTGCCTCCATCGCTGTTTCAGGTTCCATTTACCGTAGAACGTGCTCGTTTGTCTGTCTGTCAATCCTGGGTATCTATAGAGCTTTCCTCCAATGACGTATTTGACATGAATCATTTTTTTTTCCCTGTCAGCCTTCTTCACAGGCCAGCTTTCATATGAGAACAGGGTAGCTGGCGATATGAGTGTACGGTTGACGTTGGTCTCTAATGACACATCCTTGTTTGTGGTGATCTTTTCTAATCCTTCCACTGCCACTCTTCCGAGTCTCAGCTTTCTCTTGACTTGTTGACTGCACTCTCCATTTGAGTTGCTGAGAGAAACAATGTCAGCAACACCTTGAGCCATTTCAGTGTCTTCATTGTCCATGTGAAAGTTGTATATTTCTTCGGTAGTCGTGATTTTGTCGTCTTGATGTTCAAATGCTACTTTGCTTTTGCACTGTATTCTTGGAATTTCATCAGAAATTGTGTCCAAACTTTGCTACATTCTCCCAGTAAGATGGAGTCATCTACATATTAAGATATTTCTCTGTCTTCCACCAATTTTTACACCTTCCTATGAGTTTAGTCCACTTGTTTATAGGATATGTTCTGCATACAGACTAAACAAATAGGCGGGTAGAATGCACTCGATTCTGACACCTCTGCCTATAGGAAATGATTCCGTGTCTCCATGTTGTGTCCTGACAGTGGCTTCCTGTCTACAACACAGGTCACACATCAGGACCATTGAGTGCTGAGGCATGCCCGGTACTTCCAGAGCAACATATCGGTTTTCATGATCGACACAGTCTCCAGTAGTCTCAAAACAGACTCGCCTTCTGGAATTCTTTGGAGCACCCCATCATCCAGTGAGTGCTCAAAGCAGTTTTCCAGTGCACCTACCTTTCTTGAATCCGTCTTTGCGGGTCCTCTTCATGTTCCCTTTGCAGTGGCATGACTCTGCACTTAGTCCTTAGTCTTTTCCCCTTTGTATGGGTATCATCATAGTCCCATCACTACTTCTCTGTTGGACAGCATAAGTTATATCAATGTCTAACATCTATGCTGGATACTCAAGACAATTAAATGAAAATTCGAATTGAAAACAATGTACATTTTAAAAATTCAATTCTGTGTGCAGCAATATTTCCCAGGCACATATGTATTACAATTTTTAGGCTTTAATGTACCTTTAGGTTGTATTCAGTACAAAGCTTTCCAGATTTGTCAGAAGGTGTATACCTGCTCTTTTTAATGTGTGTTCACATCCAGTTCACATGAATATCACCTACCATGATACATTCTCCTGGTGCCTGCTGATCACCAAGGGCCAGGTACCTGAGAGGTCATGGCAGTGTCATCCAAGTCCCAGCTACTTAGCCAGGTGTTACGTCCAGCCTCAGCCTCCTCCATTTTACGCTGAAGGCTGAACGAAGGCCACAGAGAGAAATCTGGACATTTCAGTGTAATGTTATATGACTCTGGGTCATGTTTAAAGGTTCAATGTGAGCTAGAATTTCTTTGTTCTTATTATTTTTAATTTTTTATCATTACATTGGTTAACAAAATCCAATAAGTTTCAGCTGTACACTTTAACAATAAGGCATACATATATATATATATATATATATATATATATATATATATATATATATATATATATATATATATATATTTACACTGTGTTTTCACCTTCTATAGTTAGATTAATTTCTGTCACCACATATTGGACCCCCTTTACCCTAACTTCCCCATCCCTCCTCCCCTCTATACTCTGGTAACCACTAGTCTATAGTCCATGTCCATGAGTCTCTGTTTGTTTGTCCTGTTCATTTGTTGCTTTTTGGTTTATATCCACCCCAATATAAGTGATACTTCATTTTCAACTTTCTCTACCTGGCTTTATTCGCTTAGCATGGCTATCTCGAGATCCATCTATATTTTCACAAATGGCAGTATTTTGTCTCTTCTTATGGCTGAGTAATATTCCACTGTATATATGTACCACAGCTTCTTTATCCAATCATCTACAGTGGGACATTTTGGTTGCTACCATATCCTGGCCACTGTGAATAATGCTGCTCTGAACATCGGTGTACAAATATCTTTGCATACGGGTTTTCAAGTATTTGGTGCAAATATCCTGT
>NW_024353241.1:0-514 GCF_902729225.1 Pteropus medius | reverse complement strand
CTGTGAGCTGTGGCCCGGTCAGCACCTTCATCCAGGTCCTTCTGTTGTCGTAAGGGAGTGAGTGAAGCCAGCCCGCCGAGCGGGAGACCGGCACGTGCACAGGGAAGTCGATGCTCACTCAGTGACGGGTTACAAAAGGCAGCAAAGGGGCCTGAGCACTTGGCCGCGGCAGGTCAGCAGCAAGTGCTCCCGTAGCTCGGGTCCCGGGGAGCTGCAAACTGCGCAGCTCGTGTCCTTGGGAAACCAAGAGCCTAGGGAGGAAAATCTTCGCCGAAAACCCAGTTTCGATGCCATGTCCTTGCTGGAGCAGGGGTCAGCGCCGGGGTGATGGGGGCGCAGAGGACAGCGGAGACGCCGCGGATGAGAAGCGGAGGAAGGGAGCTCCCCGGGGAGGGCGGGGCCGAGCGCGGGCGCGGAGGAGGCGGCGGCCGGCCGGGGTCCTGCAGAAGGCCGGGGTCCTGCAGAAGGCCGGGGTCCTGCGAGCGGCATTCGAGGAGGGACGTGAGACCTGTCC
>NW_024353240.1:0-435 GCF_902729225.1 Pteropus medius | reverse complement strand
CGGCCTGTCCTCTGTGGTAGACCAGGGGTCCACGCAGGTTTCCTTCGAAAATCCACCATATACATATATATGCATATAGATGAACATATATATGCATATATATGTATATGGTAGCCTTGGCAAGAAGCTCTCTGGTGACGTCCATTTTGAGCCGGAATCGCAGACTTCCGAGAAAAGGCTCACTTGCGGCAAATGCACAGCCCTCCCGGGGCCTTGGGGCTCTGTGGGCGATGCTCGGACTTCTGCGGACACTGGGGTACCGAAGTTGGAGGAGCACTCACTGGCACTTTGAGCTCCTAGAGGTACAAAATACGTCTCATTCGTCTCTGTATGCTCTTGCAGGGTTCAGGGCCACCCACAGACAACGTACCCAGGGATGCTTTGGCCCCTGCGTCCATGGCGGCCGTCACCCGCTGGAAAGAGTTCAGTTGGGAG
>NW_024353239.1:0-360 GCF_902729225.1 Pteropus medius | reverse complement strand
TATCTGCATTGGAAACAAATGTCTGCTGCAGGACTGGAGATTTTAGGAGTGTCTGTTCTTCACAGCATCGCATCAATGTTCTGTATTCAATGCTACCTCCGGCCTAAACTGCATCAGTGTTTCGTTTTGTTTTTCCATTTAAATATCTCCTGCCCACTTATGCATGGATGACATCAGAACAATCAAGCCACTGTGAAAAATCTGACAGTTATACATCATCATTTACTATATAAAGAATATTACCTGCTTCTTATCCATCGAATTAAGAAGGAAGACTAGAGAAAACATTTTTTCATTTCTCCTTTAAAAATATTTCCTATCTGGCCATAACTATAGGACAAATAAGGTTTTTTTTTTTTT
>NW_024353238.1:0-4480 GCF_902729225.1 Pteropus medius | reverse complement strand
CCTGGGATGGTCAGGACGGTCCTGCAGTAATGATTCAAATGAAGAAATGAAAGGGTTCAAAGAGGTGATCGCCAAGTTCAAGAGGCACGGAGGCCGAAATCAGACCCACAGCTGTCTGCAGTGTCCCCCAACTGACCTCTTTCCAGCGGGTGACGGCCTCCAGGGACGGAGGGGCCAAAGCATCCCTGGGTACGCCGTCTGTGGGTGGCCTGGAGCACTGCACGAGGATACAGAGAGGAATGAGACGTCGTTTGTACCTCTAGGGGCTCAAAGTGTCAGTGAGTGCTTCCGCAACTTCCGCACCCCCGTACCCGCAGACGACCGAGCATCGCCCTCAGAGCCCCGAGGCGCCGGGAGGGCCGTGAATTTGCCGCAAGTGAGCCGTATCTCGGAAGTCTGCAGTTCCGGCTCAAAATGGACGTCACTAGAGAGCTTTTTGCCAGATCTATCATATACATATATATGCATATATATGTTCATCTATATGCATATATATGTATATGGTGGATTTTCGAAGGAAACCTGGCTGGACCCCTGGTCTACCAGAGAAGGGAGGCCGCTCCCAGCACCTCCACCTCCCCGGAGTGTGGACACCGGGCGTTCCAGAGCCACAATTCAGCAGGATCTCTTTTCATTCCAGAGGCCCCGGGGCTCCTTCCTAAGGCCTCTGCTCCTTCCTGCTTTCCGCATTGGAAATCAGACTTCAGGACGGAAGCAGACACCTCCCTCTCCGTCACCTTTCTGCCTGGGATGGTCGTAATGGTCCCCGTGGACGCTTTCAAAATGAAGAAATGAAAGGCTCGAAGAGGTGATCGCAAAGCTCATAAGGCCCGGAGGCCGAAATCAGACCCACAGCTGTCTGCAGTGTCCCCCAACTGACCTCTTTCCAGCGGGTGACGGCCTCCAGGGACGGAGGGGCCAAAGCATCCCTGGGTACGCTGTCTGTGGGTGGCCTGGAGCTCTGCAAGAGGATACAGAGAGCAATGAGACGTCGTTTGTACCTCTAGGGGCTCAAAGTGTCAGTGAGTGCTTCCGCAACTTCCGTACCCCCGTACCCGCAGACGACCGAGCATCGCCTTCAGAGCCCCGAGGCGCCGGGAGGGCCGTGAATTTGCCGCAAGTGAGCCGTATCTCGGAAGTCTGCAGTTCCGGCTCAAAATGGACGTCACTAGAGAGCTTTTTGCCAGATCTACCATATACATATATATGCATATATATGCTCATCTATATGCATATATATGTATATGGTGGATTTTCGAAGGAAACCTGGCTGGACCCCTGGTCTACCAGAGAAGGCAGGTTGCTCCCAGCACCTCCACCTCCCCGGAGTGTGGACACCGGGCGTTCCAGAGCCACAATTCAGCAGGATCTCTTTTCATCCCAGAGGCCCCGGGGCTCCTTCCTAAGGCCTCTGCTCCTTCCTGCTTTCCGCATTGGAAATCAGACTTCAGGTCGGAAGCAGACACCTCCCTCTCCCTCACCTTTCTGCCTGGGATGCTCGTAATGGTCCCCGTGTACGCATTCAAAATGAAGAAATGAAAGGCTCAAAGAGGTGATCGCCAAGCTCAAGAGGCACGGAGGCCGAAATCAGACCCACAGCTGTCGGCAGTGTCCCCCAACTGACCTCTTTCCAGCGGGTGACGGCCTCCAGGGACGGAGGGGCCAAAGCATCCCTGGGTACGCTGTCTGTGGGTGGCCTGGAGCACTGCACGAGGAGACAGAGAGGAATGAGACGTCGTTTGTACCTCTAGGGGCTCAAAGTGTCAGTGAGTGCTTCCGCAACTTCCGTACCCCCGTACCCGCAGACGACCGAGCATCGCCCTCAGAGCCCCGAGGCGCCGGGAGGGCTGTGAATTTGCCGCAAGTGAGCCGTAACTCGAAAGTCTGCAGTTCCGCCTCAAAATGGACATCACTAGAGAGCTTTTTGCCAGATCTACCATATACATATATATGCATATATATGTTCATCTATATGCATATATATGTATATGGTGGATTTTCGAAGGAAACCTGTGTGGACCCTGGTCTACCAGAGAAGACACGCCGCTCCCAGCACCTCCACCTCCCCCGAGTGTGGACACCGGGCGTTCCAGGGCCACAATTCAGCATGATCTCTTTTCATCCCAGAGGCCCCGGGGCTCCTTCCTAAGGCCTCTGCTCCTTCCTGCTTTCCGCATTGGAAATCAGACTTCAGGACGGAAGCAGCCACCTCCCTCTCCCTCACCTTTCTGCCTGGGATGGTCGTAATGGTCCCCGTGGACGCATTCAAATGAAGAAATGAAAGGCTCGAAGAGGTGATCGCAAAGCTCATAAGGCACGGAGGCGGAAATCAGACTCACAGCTGTCTGCAGTGTCCACCACTACCTCTTTCCAGCGGGTGACGGCCTCCAGGGACGGAGGGGCCAAAGCCTCCCTGGGTCTGCTGTCTGTGGGTGGCCTGGAGCTCTGCACGAGGATACAGAGAGGAATGAGACGCCGTTTGTACCTCTAGGGGCTCAAAGTGTCAGTGAGTGCTTCTGCAACTTCTGTACCCCAGTACCCGCAGACGACCGAGCATCGCCCTCAGAGCCCCGAGGCGCCGGGAGGGCCGTGAATTTGCCGCAAGTGAGCCGTATCTCGGAAGTCTGCACTTCCGGCTCAAAATGGACGTCTGTAGAGTGCTTTTTGCCAGAGCTTCCCTAGATATAGCTATATCTATATCTGTATCTGAAACTATAGATATCTCTATATCTCTATCTCTCTCTCTTTCTCTGTTTCTCTCTCTCTCTCTATCTACCTATCTACCTATGTATCTGTCTATTTCTCTCACTCTTTCTCTCTCTCTCTCTCTCTCTCTCTCTCTATATATATATATATATATATACATATATATATATATACATATATATACCCGCAGACGACCGAGCACCGCCCTCAGAGCCCCGAGGCGCCGGGAGGGCCGTCAATTTACCGCAAGTGAGCCGTATCTCGAAATTCTGCAGTTCCGGCACAAAATGGACGTCATTAGAGAGCTTTTTGCCAGATCTACCATATACATATATATGCATATATATGTTCATCTATATGCATATATATGTATATGGTGGATTTTCGAAGGAAACCTGTGTGGACCCTGGTCTACCAGAGAAGACAGGCCGCTCCCAGCACCTCCACCTCCCCGGGGTGTGGACACTGGGCGATACAGAGCCACAATTCAGCATGATCTCTTTTCATCCCAGAGGCCCCGGGGCTCCTTCCTAAGGCCTCTGCTCCTTCCTGCTTTCCCCATTGGAAATCAGACTTCAGGACGGAAGCAGACACCTCCGTCTCCGTCACCTTTCTGCCTGGGATGGTCATAATGGTCCCCGTGGACGCATTCAAAATGAAGAAATGAAAGGCTCGAAGAGGTGATCGCAAAGCTCATAAGGCCCGAAGGCCGAAATCAGACCCACAGCTGTCTGCAGTGTCCCCCAACTGACCTCTTTCCAGCGGGTGACGGCCTCCAGGGACGGAGGGGCCAAAGCCTCCCTGGGTCCGCTGTCTGTGGGTGGCCTGGAGCTCTGCACCCTGAGGATACAGAGAGCAATGAGACGCCGCTTGTACCTCTAGGGGCTCAAAGTGTCAGTGAGTGCTTCTGCAACTTCTGAACCCCAGTACCCGCAGACGACCGAGCATCGCCCTCAGAGCCCCGAGGCGCCGGGAGGGCCGTGAATGTGCCGCAAGTGAGCCGTATCTCGAATGTCTGCAGTTCCGGCTCAAAATGGACGTCATTAGAGAGCTTTTTGCCAGATCTACCATATACATATATATGCATATATATGTTCATCTATATGCATATATATGTATATGGTGGATTTTCGAAGGAAACCTGTGTGGACCCTGGTCTACTGTGAGAAGACAGGCTTCTCCCAGCACCTCCACTCCTCCCCCGAGGTGTGGACACTGGGCTTATACAGAGCCACAATTCAGCACATCTCTTTTCATCCCAGAGGCCCTCAAGCTCCTTTCCCTTCCTAAGGCCTCTGCTCCTTCCTGCTTTCCGCATTGGAAATCAGACTTCAGGACGGAAGCAGACACCTCCCTCTCCGCCACCTTTCTGCCTGGGATGGTCGTAATGGTCCCTGTGGACGCATTCAAAATGAAGAAATGAAAGGCTCGAAGAGGTGATCGCAAAGCTCATAAGGCCCGGAGGCCGAAATCAGACCCACAGCTGTCTGCAGTGTCCCCCAACTGACCTCTTTCCAGCGGGTGACGGCCTCCAGGGACGGAGGGGCCAAAGCCTCCCTGGGTCCGCTTTCTGTGGGTGGCCTGGAGCTCTGCACCCTGAGGATACAGAGAGCAATGAGACGCCGTTTGTACCTCTAGGGGCTCAAAGTGTCAGTGAGTGCTTCTGCAACTTCTGAACCCCATTACCCGCAGACGACCGAGCATCGCCCTCAGAGCCCCGAGGCGCCGGGAGGGCCGTGAATTTGCCGCAAGTGAGCCGTATCTCGGAAGTCTG
>NW_024353237.1:0-533 GCF_902729225.1 Pteropus medius | reverse complement strand
GCGCGTTCGATTCAGAAGCTGCACGAAGACTTTTTAAATGACGCGCTTTCCGTTCTAGCCCACGATGACGCCATTTGGTCAGTTGCCTGGGGGACAAACAAGAAAGAAAACTCTGAGACGGTGGTCACGGGATCGCTGGATGACCTGGTGAAGGTCTGGAAATGGTGAGTACCCCCGTGCCTCACAGCCTGGGAAGTTGGGGTTCGGGGGTCCCGAGCCGCAGTCAGGGCGGCGGTAACGGTCTTCTGGGCCGGACGGCAGCAGCGGTCTGTCGCTGCGGAGAGGCAGCGTGTTCTCGCTCGTTCTTTTGTTCACCGTCAAGACCTCTAGTTTTAAAAAAGTCCCATGAGTAAAAGTGGGTGGCCTTTGGTGTTCTGTGGCAATGCATGTCACAGGGGCCCAGGCAGTGCAGTGAGCTGTGTGTGAACTCCGTTTCTCTGTCCCCACTGAAGGCGTGACGAGAGGCTGGACCTGCAGTGGAGTCTGGAGGGACATCAGCTGGGCGTGGTGTCCGTGGACATCAGCCACACCCT
>NW_024353236.1:0-354 GCF_902729225.1 Pteropus medius | reverse complement strand
GGGGGTGGGGGTGGGGGGCGAGGCCGGGGGTTCCATACCAGTCGGGAGGGACTAGCTTCATTCTCGGGCATCTTAACTGGCCTCAGGCCCCGAGCTCTCAGACTGGAGAGGGCCTTGTTTAAAGCGGCATCTGGCTAGCAGCTTTCGAGGCCATTCTCCAACACTCCAGGAACATGTGGGACCTAAAGCACATGTGGCAGCAGTGACGGTGCAGACAGACCAACAGCGGCGCCCGGCCGAGCGGGAGACACGCCCTCATGGCGGCGAGAGGCGGGGGAGGAGGGCACATACCAGCCGTGAGCGCTCTCCTTGGTGCGACCACACGGGAAGTGTGCCACCATCCCGTCTCTCTCC
>NW_024353235.1:0-546 GCF_902729225.1 Pteropus medius | reverse complement strand
TTTTATGTCTGTCATCATTGCCACATGTCGTCAAGAGTGAAAGATAAAATTCTAAAAAAGTTAAAACTCAAAAGACATGGGATTAAGGAAAAGAACTGTACAGAACTATGAAACATTCTGAAGCAATGGCCAAATGCTCAGACAACGAACTGGGTATTTCTTCCAGGAAATGAAAGTGAGTTTGAAAAACACCCATCACTCCTTTCAATGCCTAATTGCCCCCAAATAATTTATTCGGAATGCAGAATGGATCACGGTTTGTTCCAAATTGGCTTTGCGGTGAACTTGAAGGCCACGCCTAAGGAAACGGCCGGTTGGCCATTGGTTATCAGTGGCCAGGGTTCCAGCCCGCACTGCAGCCTCGGGGCAGGCAGGGACTTCCAAGTACCTGAGCTCATGGCGAGTCTCCGAGTCTCCGTGGCCTCAACCACGCTCTCTGCTAGAAGGTGTCACAGGCGTTCAAAGTCCCAAAAGACTGTGCAACACCCAATATCGGATTTAAGTGACTTCAACCAAGAATGCATAAAAATGATAAAAATGAAAGCC
>NW_024353234.1:0-513 GCF_902729225.1 Pteropus medius | reverse complement strand
GCTTTTTGCCAAACCTACCATATACATATATATGCATATATATGTTCATCTATATGCATATATATGTATATGGTGGATTTTCGAAGGAAACCTGCGTGGACCCCTGGTCTACCACAGAAGACAGGCCGCTCCTAGCACCTCCACCTCCCCGCAGTGGGGAGACCGGGCGTTCCAGAGCCACAATTCCGCATGATCTCTTTTCATCCCAGAGGCCCCGGGGCTCCTTCCTAAGGCTCGGCTCCTTCCCGCTTTCCGCAGTGGAAATCAGACTTCAGGACGGAAGGAGACACCTCCCTCTCCCTCACCTTTCTGCCTGGGATGGTCGTAATGGTCCCCGTGGACGCATGCAAAATGAAGAAATGAAAGGCTCAAAGAGCTTATCGCAAAGCTCATAAGGCACGGAGGCCGAATTCAGACCCACAGCTGTCTGCAGTGTCTCCCAACAGAACTCTTTCCAGCGGGTGACGGCCGCCATGGACGCAGGGGCCAAAGCATCCCTGGGTACGCTGTCTG
>NW_024353233.1:0-2124 GCF_902729225.1 Pteropus medius | reverse complement strand
AGGATGGCCATTTCTGAAGGTTGGAGAATCAAAACGGGAGACTGGAGGGCCCAGCGGAGGGGTCTTGCTCGCCCACTCATTCACTCATCCCTTCAGCCCCCCGAATCCCAAGCACGAAGCGTGCCAGGCACTGTGCTGCGTGGTGTCCTGTCAGAGGCACCCAGCGTTGGGAGTGGCTTGGAGCTCTCTCCCAGGCAGACTCCACCCGGGACCGTGACCACTCTCCAGCCCCGGTCTGGAGTTCCTCTGGGCCAGCCTCAGCCCTCCCTCCTGCTTCTTACCCCAGGCGCCTCTGCCTGAGCTCATCGGTCAAAGACTTCAGAGCCACCACGCTGGAGGCCAAGGGCAGCTTGAAGTCCGAGGGGCTTCAGAGTTCTTGCTTTCTCCTCCCTCCCTGTCAAGCGTGACTCAGGTGGGGCAGGCCCTGGGCTGTGGTGAGGCTCCCCACTTTTATGCAACCGCTTTCTTCACTCCAACCACAGGCCCTGTGATGGGCCCCCCTCCTCTGCCTGTCAACCCTCTGAAGGTCAGGGTTCAGATGCTGGGCAGATACAGACCTTCTCCTCAGCCAGGGGTCAAGGCCAGTCCTCAGGAAAGTGCCACAGTGGGAGGAAGCCTCCACTCCAGAGACACCCTCCGCCTGCATTTAGGACCTTCTCCCTCCTCCCTCCTCCGTCCCCTCCCTCCTCTTCCCTCTCTCTTCCTCCTTCCTCCTCCCCTCTCCCCGCTTCTCACCCTCCCTTCTCCTCCTTTCTCTCTGCTCCAACCAAGAGAGTGACCTCATGGCCACATTCAACTGGTTATTGATGGGGCATATGATTTTTCCAAAGGATAGTTGTATTTCTGAAAAAGAAAACCTGATACTAGCTCATTCATTCACTCATTCATTCATTCATTCATTCATTCATTGGCGAGGCGGTAGAGCAGTTTAGAGCCTGGGTTCGGGACTCAGACAACCTGTGGGTGTACCCCAGCTCCACCACTCGCTGCCTGTGCAACCCCGGACCAGTGACCTCCCGTCCTGCCTCCGGTCCCTCGTCTGGGCTGTGGTGAGGACTGGGGGGTGATGCCTCTGCGACGGGCCGGCTGTTAGATGTCAGGGACAGGAGGAAGTGAGAAAACAGGCAAAAGGTGTCAGAATAGGGGTTACCTCTGGGCAGAGGTGGGGTGTTGACTGGGATAGGACACTAGGGAACTTCCTGGGGGTTGAGAAATTTCTGTGTTTCCATCTGGGCTGTCGTCCCAGGGATGTCTACATAGGAAAAACAATTTTTTTTATTGAGCCGTACACTTAAGATTTGTGTATTTTACTTAGGTAAAATTGTATCTCAATAAAAAAATAAAATAAAATGAAATCTCAAAGCCCAAGCCTCTGACTTGAACAGCTGTGTGGATGGGGCTGCCATTTACTGCGTCTGGAGGCCTTGGAAGAAACGCTGACGTGGGAGAAAAGATCAAGAATTCGGTTTCGTGCCTGAGATGATCATCTTTGTGCATTCAGATAAATTCCTACAAGTGGAATTTCTGGATCAAAGGGTATAAGTGTGTTTTTGAGACTTTTGATTCACATTGCCAACAAGGTTTTATCAATTTGCAGTCCTACCAGCATTCATTCATTTGTTCATTCATTCCTTCACTGAAGGAAGGTGCTGTGCCAGGTGCTGTCCTGGCTCCTAGGGACACATGGCAAACGTGACAGGGAGATTGCTGCCACCTCCCCCTCTGGAGCTCCCGTCTGGTGGAGGTGGGGAGTGCAGGAAGAGGGACCCTCATGTTCAAAGGGATCTATTCAACCCTGAGGAGGCACATGGACTGAAAATGCTTGCCCATGTCCTTGACCGGAAACCAGCTGTCTTTAGGGATTTGTCTTCTATATTCAGAGAAAGATCTATTAGAGAGCTAGAGCCCACAGTGCCGCAGGGAAAAGAGCTTCAGAGGGGGAAAAGCATTCCAGGGAAGGGAACAGAATGTGCAAAGGTCCTGTGCTGGGGAGTACAGGGCAGGGGAGCAGGGCCAGACAAGAGCTTCGCGCTTCATCCCAAGAGCCATGGGAACCACAGAAGGATTTTAAGCAGCCAAGAGATCTGGGGTTTTAGAGGATCACTCGGCAGTAGGAGAATGAGA
>NW_024353232.1:0-12781 GCF_902729225.1 Pteropus medius | reverse complement strand
TTTTTTTTTTTTTTTTTGCTTCATGTTATAGAGGAACTAAAGCTATGTGGTCTATTAGTCTACATATAACAGAGGGAATTACTTCTACCTTAATTCCAGCCTGCATCTTCCCCAGGCTAACAGCTCCTTCTATGCCAATTGTCTGGAGTAGTTCTGTGTGAAGGAAGGGGTTTTATGATTTTGTAGTCTTCCTTAGGTCCCAGGTTCTGCCTCTTTCTGCACACTTAAGGTGGATTTCAGAACTACAAAACTTCTATCTTGTTATGGTGGCAGGAAAATTAATGGCTGAATTACTGCTAGCTCCTGGAAACTTCTGTAGCTGAGAGATCATGGTCTTCCACTGGCAGAAATAAACATTATTTTTGATTACCCTGTCAGCCTTCTTGACCTATTTCTGTGGGCTTTGGTAGAATTTAGAAATGCTGCGAGTCCTTTTCCTCTCATGTCTACTTAGACTGTCATGAAAAAAATATTTGTGAAGCTATAACCTGTGTCACCGGAAAGGTTCTTGTTTTATTCTGCAAGAATGAATTCCAGTGTAAGATGTACAGCTGGAGGGCTTGTAGGTCCCATGACCAGATTCTTGCTTTATTCCATAAGAAAGAATCCAAAGGCAAGATCAACAGCAAGCAGGAAAGCATGAGTTTTATTCATGTTAAAGTACTCGCTTGAGTAGGTGGAGTGCAGGCTTAACTTGAGAGAGGAAGAGAGAGGAAGGGATGGGGAGAGAGAAGGAGAGGTGAGAGTCCCGCCAAGATGGCTGGTTATGAAATTTTTGTTTTCCCTGGAGGGAGACCTTGGAAAATTGTGGTGCCTACTTGGCCTTGTTGTCTCCGCTCAGTAAGTGGGGAACTTAGTTTTCTGCATTTTCTTTCCCATATGAAGTTTCCGGAACTGTGTTAGTGTCAGGTGCATAATGAGAGCTGCAGTATTTGCAATGTGGATGAGATGATAATGATATTATAATTAGCCAAATATTTTGCTTAGGCCAAAGATGGCATCTAGGCTGAAAAAAATACCCCTTCCGGCTTATTATCGCTGCTGGGGCTAAAATGGGGAGGTCTGAAAAAAGGAAAAATTTCCAGAGCCATATCTTGGATGGGGAGGCAATGTCCCTGCACTACCTGTTCAGCCCCTCACTTGGACTTAGTTCATGGGGTTTAGCTTCACAGGTGTGTGGTTGGAAGCAGAAGTCAATGAGGAGAAAGGATGGGGTGGACCTGCAGGGAAATGCACAGGACGCCTTCAAATGTCCAATCAAAAGCGCTTAGGCTAAATCAGGCAGTGGTTTGGATCAGTCCACCAGTGTGAGGTGAGGGCCTGGGGTGCATTGAGATGCTGAGAGACAATGGGGAGGAGCTAAGGGGAAGAACCAAGGAGCGAGACCTGGGTGGATCCACCAATCATTGTGGACTCATTTAGCGCAGGGCCAGCCTGCACCAGTGTCTGGTCTTCATGCTGTGTGCATTTTACGATTCGTTACTCAGGTTAAGAGACCCCCACAGAACCCTCACTTTTCTGCTTGACCCAGCGTAAATCCACGTAGAGCAGGTGGCTTCTCGTGCACGCAGCCAGGGCTTCACCTTTTCAATCCCTCAAAGTTCCTTGAGGCTTCTGGTGGCTCCACTGTGCTGAGGCAGTTCCTGTTCTTCTGCAGCCCTCAGAACTGCTCTTTGGACACACATGGTGAGAAAAGGTGAGGAGAAGCTTTGTGTCCCAGGAGTGTGGAGGGGTGACGATAGGGGGTGTCAGTCTTTAGAGTACCCGGGAGAGGAACCAGCTCGGTGTGGAAAATTCCTCTTTATATTTATTTCAGGGTGTCAGGTAGTGAGGGTGAAGAGTACTGCATGTAACTGTGTCTATTTTTTGCTTCATAGTACACAGGAATTAAAGATATAAAAGTGTATTGGTCTAAATGTAATGGGGATTGCTTCTACCTTAATTCTAGCCTGTCTTTCTCCCAGGCTAGCAGCTCCTTCTGTAGATATGCTAACTGATTTGAGTCCAGTGTGAACAAAGAAATTTGGAGGTTTCACACTCTTCCTTAGACCCTTAGAGGGAAAGGAAATTAACTTTGTCCTAATGTAAGGCTGGTTCTTGCAGAATGGGAAAGAGGAAAACTGGAAAAAAAATCTGTGTAAAGGAGTGTCGTAGGGGGTTTGTGAGGAGACATCTTGGGAGAGGAAACTTTATAGACAGTTAAGCTGAATGAGATTGGAATAAATTTAACCAAAAAAATTTAAATATCAAAAGAAAGCTTCTGTAGAAGCAGAGTTTAGTTATTCTTTCTTTAGAAGGACAAAGTTTTCCCGCATCCTTCTGCTCCAGATATTATGAAAAGTTTTCTGCCTAGAAATCAAAGACAGTTTTCTTAAAATAGTTTTTCATCTTAATCAAGTGCTCGATGACTTAAGAGATAATTTCCTCAATCCTAAGAACCAAAGTTTTGCTTTGTCACTTTGGTTAAGTGAATAATTTAATATTGTTTGATAATAATATACTAAAGAAAAAAAATGAACGTCTAGAATGTTTTTGAAAGCACAGACTTCTTCTGTGGCTCCAAGGCTCCCTCTTCAAGGACAAATACAAATCGTAAATGCCTTTTCACAAAAATTAAGAGGAAACTTTATCTATGTTCACAGGTAAACTTAATTTATTTTGCCTGCTAGAAGTAGTTTGGCTCCAACTGTTCTTTTAGATAATCTTATCCTTCTTGTGGCAGTCATTTTAAAATTTATTTCCTGCTACGCTCTGGTGGGCATTTTGGGAATAACACCACAGTGTATGAAATAACAAAGTTACTCTTTGCTGACATCTGGTGGACATTTTGGGAATAAAACCTGGTGTAGGTCACCGTAAATATTCATTATCTGCTTTCATATGTTTTGCATCTTGAGAATAACATGAGTATAATAAAATTTATTCCTTCTGCCATCTGGACGGTGATTTGGAAATGATACCTGAGTGTCTGTTATGAATACTCATCTGCTGCCATATGGTGCACATTTTTGGAATAAATCACCGTGCATGTCATAAAATATAATTTTGTTGCTATCTCATGTACATTCTGAAAATAATCTCTGTGGAATGTCATTATGAAAAGTTTTCTGATGCCATTTCATGTGTATCTTGTGAAAAACACAGGAGTGCTTGTCATGAAGTAGTTCTCTGCTGCCATCTGGTGGGCATTTGAAAATAACAGGCAAGTGTACGTTAATATAAAAAGTTATTTGCTGCTGCCATCTGCTCAGCATTTTGGGGATAACACAGGAGTGTACATCTTGAAAAGTTATTTCTGCTACTATCTTATGTGCATTTAAAAAATGACTCCCCAGGGTATGTTGTTATGTTTCTTTTTTCTGCTTCCAGGGTGAATCTTGGGAATAACACAGCAGTGCATGTCTTGAAAAATTGTTCTTTGCTGCTATCTCGTGAATATTGTGAAAATAACACCAGTGTATTTCATTAAAAAATTTTTCCGCAGCAATCCTGTGGGCATTTTGAGAATAACAGAGTGTAGATCATCATAAAAATGAATTTTCTGCTGCCTTCAAGTGTATATTTTATTAATAACACCTGAGTATGTGATCATGAATATTCATTTTCTACTGCCATACGGTGTCCATATATAGTCTATGCCATCATAAATCTTGACACTCTACTGCCACTTGGTGGTATTTTGGGGAATAACACAACGGTGCATCTCATGAACAGTTATTGCTCCTGATATCATGTATTTCAAGTGAACACCTATGTGTATGTCATCCTAAAAATTTATTTTCTGCTGCCATCTGGTGGGTTTTTTAGGAATAACACTTGAGTGGTTGTCATCATGAAAATTCATGTGGAGCAGCTCAGTAGAGCTTCATGTCAGTTATGAAGCGTCATGGCTGTGGAAAAGCATGGCTTTAAGGAGGGCGTAAAGTGTGGTGACTCTGGGGGCTGTTCTCTCTAAAGCGAGAGCTCTGCTCTACGAGCTCCAATGTTGTCAGATGCTTTGCTCTGCTCTCAGAAGACAACTTCAGCTTCAGTCTTGGAGCCAGGCAGGTCAGTGAAAGCTTCTCCCTGAAGTGTGGTTTACTTGATGTGCCCTTTTGTGGAAATGGCTGCTAGGCTCCTTTTTAAAATTGGAGCCCAGGTAGGCACCAGGAACTCTTCTTAGTAGGCAATTTTCCTTCTCAGTGTTTACATGTCATGTGGTATATGAGGGGCACAGGGGCTCTTGAGGTTGGGGGCTAGGGGATACACCCTCATGAGATAGACGTCTCAATTTTTGCTCCAGGAAGCTTGAAAGGTAGTTACTTCAGCATATTGTTGTGGCCTGTATAGAATAGACCAAACCAAGTATGCTCTCAAAGGCTGTTTATTAGCCAGTGGCTGTCCCAAAGGAGCAGCCCCGAAATGCCAAGATACAAGGTTTTTAAGCCCTAAATCCCATTCTTCATTCTATCTTAAACACAAAGATCTATTTCTCTCCTATTCACAACCTGTAAACCCACCGGTCTGGTGTTCAAGCGGGGAGTGCAGAAGCAGAAAGCTTATTGTTAGAATGTTATGTTCCTATGGGTGATTGCCTTTGTTCCCATGGGCAATAGCCCATGTTCCCATGGGCAATGGCCAAACAGTAATTTTCAGCTCCTGAGGTTGGAGCTGAAAATTACTGTTTGGCCATAAACAATATAAATAATATGAAATTGATTATTTTTCATGCCACGCAAGTAAGCAGGGTTACACAGGCTAAAATTGGCAGTTGGTGTAGGAGCTCATCGTTACAAGTTTTATGATTAACAGAATGTAGTTAAGGGTTCCAGAAACTAGGCCTAAGGTATAGACTTCCTTTGTCCAGTTTCAGGTTTTAATTATCCTTTATCCCTTTCACATTTCAGCAGGCTATCACAATATGGGTGAGGACAGACCTGGAGTGAATTTCTCCTACATTCCAGATGCAGCCAGAATTTGAAGATTAAAGAAGGTGCCCAGAAAATGAGGTAGTAGAAAGTTCGTAAGATCTCCATCCCTGTTTAGCACAATGTGTGAAGAGCAGAACAGGTCCTTTGGGGACCAGTAAGTAGAGGCCTGGAGGTGAAATTCTCCACTGTTTTCCTCCATGTGAGAGGAGCAAAGTAGGTGACTTGTGTGGATGTAAAAATCTTGTAAACGTGTAGAGAACATATATGAGAGTTTATTTGAGTAAAACTGATGATGTCTGCCATGGAGCAAGATCTCAGATGCAATAGGGAATCAATTTTGCCATTCCTTTTAGGCATTTGTGATTATGGAAAGCAAATAAAAAAGATTACTTGTATGTGGTGAAGAGTGAGGCAGGATGGATACAGAATAGCTAACAAGATTGTATGCCCTCCAAGGGTGAATAATTTCTTCAAGGGGTTTTACTGTTGTTATTTGAAAGCTGCATTTATATAGTTGCAGAACACCAATGTACAGGAGTTCCTTAAACGTTTTACTAAAGAAGCAGTAGGTCTGGGGTTGTGACTTATAGTTATTTCTGCTTCTATCTCATGTGCATTTTAAAAATATCACTAAGGGTCTTTCCTTATGAAAAGTTTTCTTTGCCACCATTTTGTGAACGTCTTGGGAATAGCAATGGTTGCAAGTCATGAAAGTTATACTCTGCTGCCATCTTCGTGGGCAATTTTGGGAATAGCACCAGAGTTTAGGCCATGAAATGTTATTTGTTATCCTCTACTGCCATCTCGTGTGCATTTTGGGAATAACACCTGAATATAGGTCATGTGCAGGTTATTATGCATATGCACTCTCTGCTGCCATCTGGTGGGCAATTTGGGAATAACATGACAGTGCTGTTCCTAAAGTTATTTCTGCCGCTTTTTCATGTTCATTTTGAAAATAATACCCAGGTATGTCATTATGAAGAGTTTTTCTCTGCTGCCATCTCGTGGTAATTTTGAAAATAACACCCAAGTGTATGTCATCATTAAAATTATTTCCTGCTGCCATCTGGTGGGCATTTTGGGAATAACACCACAGTGTATGAAATAAAAAAGTTACTTTTTGCTGCCATCTCTTGGACATTTTGGGAATAAAACCTGGTGTAGGTCACCGTAAATATTCATTATCTTCCTTCATCTATTGTGCATCTTGAGAATAACACGTGTAATAAAAGTTATTCTCGCTGCCATCTGGTGGGCATTTGGGGAATAACACCACAGTGTACATCATGAAAACTTGTTTCTGCTGCGATATTTAGTATGCATTAAAAACATAACACCCCAGGGTGTGTCGTTATGAAATTTTTCTCTGCTGCTATTTGTTGTGAATCTTGGGAATAACACAGAAGAGCATGCCATGAAAAGTTATACTCTGCTGCCATCTGGTGGGCATTTGAGAATAACACCAGAGTGTAGGTAGTCATGAATATTTTTCTCCCCTCATCTCATAGGCATCTTAGGAATGATAGCAAAGTGTATGTAATAAAGATTTTCTTGTTGCTATCCGGTGGGCATTTTGAGTGTTATTTCTGCAACTATCTTATGTGCATTCTGAAAATAACACCGTAGGGAATGTTATGAAAACTTTTGTCTGCTGCTATTTCATGTGCATTTTGGGAAACACAGGAAAGTTAGTCATGAAAAGTATTCTCTGCTGCTATCTCATGGATATTTTGAAAATAATACATACATGCATATCATAAAATTTATTTAATGCTGCCATCTGGTGGGCTTTTTGAAGATAACACCCAAGTGTATCTCATCATAAAAATTTATTTTCTGCTGCTACCTGGTGTAAATTTTGGGAATAAAATCTGAGTGTAGTTGAGATATAAATTTGTTTTCTGCACCTATCTTGTGTGCATCTCGACAATTATACCTGATTGTAAAAAAAAGTCATTCTCCGCTGCCATCTGGTAAGCATGTTAAGAATAACACCAGGGTTTTGTCATCATAAATATGCATTCTCTGCTGCCATTTGGTGAGCGTTTTGGGAATAACATCAGAGGATAAGTAATAAAAAAAATTTACTCTCTGCTGTCATCTGGTGCGCACTTAGGAAATAAAAGTAGATGGTCAGTAATCAAAAGTTATTTTTTGCTGTTTTCTGTTGGCACTTAAGGATTAAACCGCCATTGTTTGTTGTCATGAATATTTATCCTTTTATGCCATCCTGTGGGAATTTGGGGAATAACACCACAGGGCATAGCATGAAAACTCAGTTCTGCTGCTATTTTGTGTGCACTTATAAAATAACACCCAAGGGCCTGCATAATGAAATTTTTCTCTGCTCCCATTTTGTATGAATCCCGGGGATAACAGGAATGAAGGTCATGAAAATGTTCTGCTGTCTCATGTGCATTTAAGAAATAACACCCAAGGGCCTCTTGTCTTGATATTTTTCTTTGCTCCCACTTTTTGTGAAACTTGGGAATAACACAGGAGTGCATGTCATGAAAGTTGTCCTTGTAGGCATTTTTAAAATTTCATCTAGTTGTCTGTCATCAAAATAATTTATTTTCTTATACCATCTAGTGGGTATTTGGGGGATAAAACCTTAGTGTAGGTCATCATGAAAATTCATCTTCTGCCCCAATCTTGGGGGCAATTATACAGCAGTGTAAGTAAAAAAGTTATTCTCTGCTGCCTTCTGGTGAGCATTTTGCAAAGACGATCACAGCACATGTCATAAAGAATAACTTCAGCTGCTATCTGGTGTGCCTTTTGAAAAGGATACCCAAGGGCATGTCATTGTGAAAAGTTACAGTCCATGGCCATTTCATGTTCATCTTTGGAAAAATCAGGAAACTGCATGTAACGCAAAACTATTTTCTGCCACCTCATGCCATATCGAAAATTACAAACTAGTGTTTGTCATAATAAAAATTAATTTTATACTGCCATCCTGTGGGCATTTTTAGGATTAACAGTCCAGTGTATGCCATCATAATATCTTTTCTGCTGTCATCTAATTTGCATCTTAGAATAACTTAAGAATAGATGTAATAAAAAAAATTACTCTCTGCTGCCATATGGTGGGCATTTTAGGAATAACACTCAAGTGTAGGTCATGAACATTCATTCTCTTCTTCAATCTGGTCTGCATTTTGGGAGTAACACCACAGTGCATGTCATGAAAACTTATTTCTGCTGCTGTCTCGTGTGCATATAAGAATAACACTGATGGGCATGTTGTTTAGAATTTTTTATCTTCTCCCCTTTTGTGTAAATATTGGGAATAATGCTGGAATGCATTTCATGAAAAATTATCGGCTGCCATCTCGTGAGCATTTTGAAAATAACACCCTGGTGTATGTTATTAGAAAAAATTATTTTCTGCCACCCTCCTGTGGTCATTTTAGGAATAACATAGGAGTGTTGGGCAGCATGTAAATTCATTTTCTGCCACCATGTAGTGTGCATTTGGGGAATAATATTAGAGAACAATTAAGAAAAAGGCACTTTCTGCTGCCATCTGGTGGACATTTTGGGAATAGCATCCAGGTGTACATCCTCAGAAAAAATTATTCTGTGCTGTTATCCTGGGCATCACTTGAGTAACACATGAATGTATGTTATCATGAAAAGTTATTATTTGTTGCCATCCAGTGTGTATCCTGGGAATAAATGATGAGTGTATGTCATCATGAGAAGTTATTATTTTGCTGGTCAGTCCCGGGATCCGAGAGCGCCCAAACTACACCTTCGGCACTGCCCCGAACAGGCCAAGACCCGCCGCCGTTTCTGACAATCTGGGAGTACGCTCGCATCCCAGGGATTAGGGACCGGACACCACCACCCGCCCGCCGCTCGCCGCGCCCCGCTTAGCTCCGCCCAAAGCCTCAAGTCTCGGTCAGCACGCTTCTCCCCGCCCTTCCCACCAGACAGCCAGATGCCCTCAGACCAGGTGCGAGGCCGCCCTGCACAGCTAGGACGGGAAGCGGGACCAACCATCCGCGTCAGAGAGGCTGAAACACACGAGAACAAGGCGCGTAAGCAGCCCCTTAGCCACGACAGGCCAGCGGGCGAAGCGGCCACACACAATAATACACACACACACACACACACACACACACACACCAGGGCGCCCGCTCGTCTTTCATTTATGTGGTGGGACCCCGGACAGGACTCCGAGTACAACGAGCCTCCCTGAGCCCCCAGCCTGTCCCAGGGCACAGGGCACTGGGCACGGGGCATGAACCGCCTCCCTGCCCAAGCCTAGCCTCGGCACGACCACCCTCTGCTGTAGAAGCGGCCTCTTCAGGGCGGCTACAGGGTCTCGGGGTCACAGTCGGGATCCGGCTCTGTGCATCGGTGCACTCGTCTGCGTGTCCTGTCCTGCTGTCTGAGTGGGCAGGCACGGGCTCGCGCTCTTTTGCGCGCGGCTTTTCTCTCTCCGTCTCTGTCCGTTTCCTCCTCGCTATCTCTGTGTCTGACCCCAGCTAACGCCCGCGGCCCTCCCCTTCCCCGGCGACGCCGTTCCAGTCCCCTCCTTTGGGCTCCCACTGGGCCTACCCTGGAGACCTGTGTTCTCATTTCTCCTTCCTTTCCTGTCACTCGCTCTGTCTCTGGGCAGTCCCGGGATGTGAGAACGCCGACCCAGACCTTCGGCATGGCCAGGAACCAGCCAAGGCCCGGGATGAAGGGGCGAAGCAGGCGCGCGTTCCCCTTGCCCCTGAAGCCGTGCGCGCAGCGCTGGGCTCAGAGCGCGAGTAGCCTCTGCCCGGCGAGGGGTCTGCGCCACATCACCTCTGGGGCAGCTCCTTGGCCAGCACAGCGGACGATGGCGGTGACGCCGCATGGTGGCGGTGACGCCGAACAAGCGTGAGGCAAGTGCTGAGGCCAGCGCGGAGGCAGGTCACTGAGGCAAGCGCTCGTACACGCCGGACGCAGGTATGGCTGCCGTTCCGGCCCCCGCTGCGGCTCTGGTCCGTCTAGCGGGGGCCGGCTGCCATTCAAGGAGGGTCGAGGACAGAGGAGGGGGACTGGGACGGTGCGGGGAGGGACAGAAGGAGGGGACAGGAGCCGTGGCCCGGGATGAGAAGAGATATGTAAAGGACAGGAGTTCTTTCAAAGTGAGCTAAGTATCGAAGTTCTGAACTCTTATTTAATAGTGGGCAGAGCCCTTAAGGCAGGGAAATGCTCCTCTCTGCTGTCATCTCGTGTGCTTTTGGTGAATAAAACCAGAGTTTAGGTTAAGAAACGTTATTCTTTATCTCCTGCCATCTAATGTGCATTTTGGGAATAACACCAGAGTTTAGGTATTGAAATGTGATTCCATATCCTCTGCTGCCATCTCGTGTACATTTTGGGGATGACACTTGAATAAGGATCATCAAGTGTAGATCATTATGAATATTCATTCTCTGCTGCAATCTGGCGGGAAATATGGGAATAACATGACAGTGCTGGTCATAAGGTTATTTCTGCTGCTTTTTCATGTTTATTTTGAAAAGAACCCCCAGGGCATAACATTACAAAGAGTTTTTCTCTGCTGCCATCTCGTGGGCATTCTGAAAATAACACGTGTATGTCATCATTAAAATTTATTTCCTGCTGCCATCTCGTGGGCATTTTGGGAATGACACCAGATTGTCTGAAATAAAAAAAGTTACTCTTAACTACGATTAGGTGGACATTTAGGGAATAAAACCTGGTGTAGGTCACCATATTCATTATTTGCTTTCACCTATTGTACATCTTGAGAATAACACGAGTGTAATAAAATTTATTCTTGCTGCCATCTGCTGGGCATCCTGTGAATAACAACACAGCGCACATTATAAAATGTTATTTCAGCTTCTATGTAAGGTGCATTCTGAAAACAAACCTAAAGGAATGTCATTATAATCACCTTTTGTCTACTGCCATTTCCTTTGCATCTGTTTAAAGACACAGGAGTGCATGTCATGAAGTTATTTTCTACTGCTATTTCATGGGCATTTTGAAAATAATATCCCGGTGAATGTCAGCACAAAATTATTTTCTGATGCCATCTGGTTGTTATTTGGGAATAACACCACAGTGAAAGTCATGAAAAAAATGGCTGCTATCTCGTGTGCATTTAAAAAAAAACACTACAGGGTATGCCGTTATAATTTTTTCTCTGGTGCCTTTTCAGGTTAAACTTGAGAATAACACGAGACGGCATGTAATGAAAAACTGTTCTCTGTTGCTATCTCTTAAAAATTTTGAAAATAACACCCAGGTATGTATGTGAGCAGAAAAATTTATTTCCCGCTGCCATCTGTTGAGCATTTTGGGAATAACGCCATAGGACATATCATAAACAGTTATTTCTTTCGTTATCTCATACAGTTAGAAAATGACACCTAAGGACATTTGGTTAAACAAAGTTCTTGTACATGGACATCACGTGTGTAGCTTGGGATAAACAAAATGTACATGTCATGAGAAATTATTCTCTGCTGCCGTCTGGTGGGCATTTGAAGGTAGACGATAAAGATGAGTTGTTATCTATCTGAGGGGAGAAATGGAGACTTTTGTGACATCTCTTGTCCTGAGATTGAGTTCATATTTCTGGATCTTTGTCTTTGATTCTGTCTGATCAGAGCCTCATGGGTTCCTTTTCCTAGGACCTTGAGTCCCTTCTGGGAGCTTTTGATTAGCCTTGTCTTGAGGATCGAGCTTGATCCCAGACCGTTTTGAGCCTTGAGCTGACGAGTCCTTCTGTCTTTGTCTTGTCTCGGTTCCTTTGTTTATCTCTTTGTCTTGTCTGTCTGTCTGTCTCTCTCTCTCTCTCTGTCTGTCTGTCTCTCTCTGTCTCTCTCTGTCTCAATCTCTGTCTGCCTCTCTTGATGCAGAAGGTCGATGTTAAGGCAAGGGGCAGCGGACTGGGCGGGTCCCTGGTCCTGGTGGAGGGAGAGGGCTGCGTGTGTCCGAAGCGATGCCTCAGGGTGTGGCCGGGGGCTCCGTGTGTGTTTGAGCAGTTCGGAAACAGCTCGGCGGGAAAGGCATGGGAGGTGTGCATGTGGATCAGGGCCGGAGCCCGGACTTAGCCGGGCTGCAGGTGCCTAGGTGCGCAGGTCCGTCCGAGTGGCCAAGACCGGAAGCTCGGGTTGCTAGAGCGCCCACCCAGACTTCCCGCACAGCCAAGAAGCGGCCAAGGACTGCGGTGCCTTAGCGCGACTGGCACTTGTTCGCCGCTGCCTCGCCGGCGGAACCCTGGCACCCCAGTCCCTGTAACCACCCCCCCTAATCCCAGGAGGTTTGGTGCATGCCGGATGTCTCCGGCTCCCGGGACACCAAGCTCGGGCTCTTCAGGCGGCAAGCGACGTCTCCTCCCGCCTACGGCCATACCACCCTGAATGCGCCCGATCTCGTCTGATCTCGGAAGCTAAGCAGGTTCGGGTCTGGTCAGTACTTGGATGGGAGACCACCTGGGAATACTGGGTGCTATAGACTTTTGCCGCCCCTTTTTTTTCCCCCCCGCCCTCAAGCCAGGGTGCCCCTAGACGCCCGCGGGCCCTGCTCGTTCGCTAGCAGGCTGTCTCGGGGGTCCTGGGCAGCCGCCCCAATCCAAGGGCTGCATGAACAGCCTTGCGCCCCTCGCCACCTCCCGCCTCCACCTGCGCTCCTGCAGCTTCTGGGCTCTTTTCTCTCTCTACTTGGGGCCTTTCCCGTCCCTGGCTCCGCGGGGTCGAGCCCCAAGGGCCGAGGGCTCTGGGCGGAGGGCGAGGTCTCGGGCCGAAGCGTTGCCTGGTGGTGTCGCCGGCGTCTCCGCGTGGTTTTGGGCAGGTTGGGCTCGGCCACGGCGGGGAGCGCAGGGGAGGGGTGGGTCTGGGTCAGGG
>NW_024353231.1:0-593 GCF_902729225.1 Pteropus medius | reverse complement strand
GGATTGCTTTTTCTCTGCTCAATATCCCTCTCTCCAGTGAGTATTGCTCCTTCTTCATCCCATGTGACTCTAGTGAAACTGTCAATCATGTGCTTGATCGCACGTGACTTAGGCCTAGCCAACCATAGCATCTAATCCCTCTTGAACTGCATTGATTTGTTCAAAGACAGCCATATGACCCAAGTCATGTCAGAGTGTCTAATATTTAGATATGTCAGAGTTTTCATATTTAGATGCTGTCTACTGGGATGGAGTACTGTGAGAACAATGTAAATTAGATCTACTTGGAGCTATCTTTTCTAACTCCATAGAGAAAGATACATGCAGTGAGAGAATAATACTCCTGGAATAATCCTCAAACAATAAACTATTGAAGTAGGTGGATAAATATCCCAGTTTTCTCACCACCCAGTGCTATAATTCTGGAGCATGTTCCACATACTCTCTCAAGTGTTCCCAGTAGGTTGAAGCTCAGTTGCCCACTTCAATCATGAACACTTCCCTTGTTTGCTTTTCTTCCCTCTCTGTCTTACTGTCCACTCCTTCATAGTGCTTCCTGGAATCACTTCCCCCAAAATGTTCACCCAAATACT
>NW_024353230.1:0-683 GCF_902729225.1 Pteropus medius | reverse complement strand
TAATCAGGTTGGAAAAAATGTGATATTTTTTGAACCCTTCAAGTCAAATAAGCACTCTTCATCGATATTACACATATTCAACTGTTGAGCGACAATATATCACTCAGTGCTATTTATCACTCATTGTGCAGTCTTGGGTAGGTTACTTAATATCTCTGAGCCTCTGTTGTATCTTCTATAAAACAGAACCCATGCTATAAAGCGTTTGTGAAGATTAAATGAGATAAACATCAATTATAGCCCCACAAGGTGAACACTCAGAAAATAGTACTTATTGTTATCATTGTTGTTAACCAGTTGTGCTGAGTCCTTTTTAAGATCACTGCGTCTTTTGCTGGGCTGTTTGCCCTTGACAGTGAAAACCATGTTTTCATCCTAGAATGCCCTGTACCTGGTAGAACCAAGAGATGTTGGCTCAATGGGACTGTTGGACTAAAATCTAGAAATAAGGACAAGGTGTTTCTCACTTTCATTTCCTCCCCTGAACATCTCGTTCTCTCATATTCTCTCTCTCTCTCTCTCTCTGCATGTGCATGTGTGTGCGTGCGTGCATGCGTGCGTGCGTGCGTGCGTGTGTGTGTGTGTGTGTGTGTGTCTGATTCACCTGAAAATGGAGGGAATTTCCTTACAGGGATTTTAAGTGTCTAACAATTCACTCACCAATGACAGAGCAATTACCCTTG
>NW_024353229.1:0-413 GCF_902729225.1 Pteropus medius | reverse complement strand
TCCAGGGAAGATAGGAGAAACCTGCAGAACTGTGTTCTGGTGGAAGACAGGAGCTGCTTTTATTGAGTCCAAGGGGCTGCCTTACTGTGTCCCTGACCTTCCTGCTTTCTCTGGAGCTCAACCCTAAAACCTGCCCCACCCTCACCCTACTGCACCCCACAAAGAGCCTTGCCACGAGGGCTCCCAACAACTTCCCTCTTAGAGCACAGGCTTTGGGAGTCTACTTGGCAGATTCACCAGTCCATCATTTTATTTATTTCATAAGCTACTGTTAAGACTTCTTATGCAAATGACTCCCAGATGAGATAGATGCAAGTTGGAATTCAGAGCCAAGAACTACCGTGACTTTTATTTTTTTAAATGTAAGAGAGCTGCAGCACCTCCTGCCTGGTCCTCTGCCCTCGACTCAGCAG
>NW_024353228.1:0-3054 GCF_902729225.1 Pteropus medius | reverse complement strand
TGGGAGACACCGCAGACGGAGGAGCAGCTAATGGAGCGTGGTCGGCCTCCCACCCAGTGCCTTAGGAGCTTCTGCGATCAGCTCTCTGAGCCTTTCATTTCTTCATTTTGAACTCGTCCACTTTTTGAGGGGGACCACTCCTCCACGGGGCATGCATCAGGAGAGCAGAAGGAAGGTGGGGGGGGGGGGGGAGACTGTCTGCTTCGGCGTCCTGAGAAGTCTGATTTCCACTCTTTTGGAAAGCCCAAGGAAGGAGCCAGGCCTTAAGGAGAGCCTCTGGGATGAAAAGATCATGTGAATTACAGCAGCCAGCTTCTTCCTGGAGGCATGGCCCGGGGGAGGCCATCACACTACAGGGAGGTGGGGGAGTGATGCGAGGGAAAGGCAGCGTACCCTGTCTTCTGTGGTAGAGCAGGGAGTCAGGAGGCAGGTTTTCATGAAAATCACCATGTATATATATATATGCATATGGAGTGATGGTTTATATATATGCATATATATGTATATGGTAGCTTTGGCAAAAAGCTCTCTGGTGACGTCCATTTCGAGCCAGAATCGCAGACTTCCGAGAAAAGGCTCACTTGCGGCAAATGCACAGCCCTCCGGGGCCTTGGGGCTCTGTGGGCGATGCTCGGTCATCTGCGGGTACTGGGGTAGCGAAGTTGGAGGGGCACTCACTGACACTTTGAGCTCCTAGAGGTACAAAGTACGTCTCATTCGTCTCTGTATCCTCTTGCAGGGTTCACGGCCACCCACAGACAGCGTAGCCAGGGATGCTTTGGCCCCTCCGTCCATGGGGGCCGTCACCCGCTGGAAAGAGGTCAGCTAGGAGACACTGCAGACAGCTGTGGGTCTGAATTCGGCCTCCGTGCCTTAGGAGCTTTGCGATCAGCTCTTTGAGCCTTTCATTTCTGCATTTTGAATGCGTCCACGGGGACCATTACGACCATCCCAGGCAGAAAGGTGAGGGAGAGGAAGGTGTCTGCTTCTGTCCTGAAGTCTGATTTCCTCTGCGGAAAGCGGGAAGGAGCCGAGGCCTTAGGAAGGAGCCCCGGGGCCTCTGGGATGAAAAGAGATCATGCGGAATTGTGGCTCTGGAACGCCTGGTGTCCACACTGCGGGGAGGTGGAGGTGCTAGGAGCGGCCTGTCTTCTGTGGTAGACCAGGGGTCCACGCAGGTTTCCTTCGAAAATCCACCATATACATATATATGCATATATATGTTCATCTATATGCATATATATGTATATGGCAGCTTTGGCAAAAAGCTCTCTGGTGACGTCCCTTTTGAGCCAGAATCGCAGACTTCCGAGAAAGGCTCACTTGCGGCAAATGCACAGCCCTCCCGGGGCCTTGGGGCTCTGTGGGCGATGCTCGGTCATCTGCGGGTACTGGGGTACCGAAGCTGGAGGAGCACTCACTGACACTTTGAGCTCCTAGAGGTACAAACTACGTCCCATTCGTCTCAGTATGCTCTTGCAGGGTTCAGGGCCACCCACAGACAGCGTACCCAGGGATGCTTTGGCCCCTGCGTCCATGGCGGCCGTCACCCGCTGGAAAGAGTTCAGTTGGGAGACACTGCAGACAGCTGTGGGTCTGAATTCGCCCTCCGTGCCTTAGGAGCTTTGCGATCAGCTCTTTGAGCCTTTCATTTCTTCATTTTGAATGCGTCCACGGGGACCATTACGACCATCCCAGGCAGAAAGGTGAGGGAGAGGGAGGTGTCTGCTTCCGTCCTCAAGTCTGATTTCCACTGCGGAAAGCTGGAAGGAGCCGAGGCCTTAGGAAGGAGCCCCAGGGCCTCTGGGATGAAAAGAGATCATGCTGAATTGTGGCTCTGGAACGCCCTGTGTCCACACTGCGGGGAGGTGGAGGTGCTAGGAGCGGCCTGTCTTCTGTGGTAGACCAGGGGTCCACGCAGGTTTCCTTCGAAAATCCACCATATACATATATATGCATATAGATGAACATATATTTGCATATAAATGTATATGGTAGCTTTGGCAAAAAGCTCTCTGGTGACGTCCATTTTGAGCCAGAATGGCAGACTTCCGAGAAAAGGCTCACTTGCGGCAAATGCACAGCCCTCCCGGGGCCTTGGGGCGCTGTGGGCGATGCTCGGTCTTCTGCGGAGACTGGGGTACCGAAGTTGGAGGAGCACTCACTGACACTTTGAGCTCCTAGAGGCACAAACTACGTCTCATTCGTCTCTGTATCCTCTTGCAGGGTTCACGGCCACCCACAGACAGCGTAGCCAGGGATGCTTTGGCCCCTCCGTCCATGGGGGCCGTCACCCGCTGGAAAGAGGTCAGCTGGGAGACACTGCAGACAGCTGTGGGTCTGAATTCGGCCTCCGTGCCTTAGGAGCTTTGCGATCAGCTCTCTGAGCCTTTCATTTCTTCATTTTGAATGCGTCCACGGGACCATCACGACCATCCCAGGCAGAAAGGTGAGGGCGAGGGAGGTGTCTGCTTCCGTCCTGTAGTCTGATTTCCACTGCGGAAAGCGGGAAGGAGCCGAGGCCTTAGGAAGGAGCCCCGGGGCCTCTGGGATGAAAAGAGATCATGCTGAATTGTGGCTCTGGAACGCCCGGTGTCCCCACTGCGGGGAGGTGGAGGTGCTAGGAGCGGCCTGTCTTCTGTGGTAGACCAGGGGTCCACGCAGTTTTCCTTCGAAAATCCACCATATACATGTACATTTGCATGTACATGTATATGGTACCTTTGGCAAAAAGCTCTCTGGTGACGTCCATTTTGAGCCAGAATCGCAGACTTCCGAGAAAAGGCTCACTTGCGGCAAATGCACAGCCCTCCCGGGGCCTTGGGGCTCTGTGGGCGATGCTCGGTCATCTGCGGGTACTGGGGTACCAAAGTTGGAGGAGCACTCACTGACACATTGAGCTCCTAGAGGTACAAACTACGTCTCATTCGTCTCTGTATGCCTTTGCAGGGTTCAGGGCCACCCACAGACAGCGTACCCAAGGATGCTTTGGCCCCCGCATCCATGGCGGCCGACACCCGCTGGAAAGAGTTCAGTTGGGAGACCCTGCAGACA
>NW_024353227.1:0-597 GCF_902729225.1 Pteropus medius | reverse complement strand
TGGACGTAACCAGAGAGCTTTTTGCCAAAGCTACCATATACATATATATGCATATATATGTTCATCTATATGCATATATATGTATATGGTGGATTTTCGAAGCAAATCTGCGTGGACCCCTGGTCTACCACAGAAGACAGGCCGCTCCTAGCACCTCCACCTCCCCGCAGTGTGGACACCGGGCCTTCCAGAGCCACAATTCAGCATGATCTCTTTTCATCCCAGAGGCCCCGGGGCTCCTTCCCGCTTTCCGCAGTGGAAATCAGAATTCAGGACGGAAGTAGACACCTCCCACTCCCTCACCTTTCTGCCTGGGATGGTCTTAATGGTCCCCGTGGACGCAGTCAAAATGAAGAAATGAAAGGCTCAAAGAGCTGATCGCAAAGGTCCTAAGGCACGGAGGCCAAATTCAGACCCACAGCTGTCTGCAGTGTCTCCCAACTGAACTCTTTCCAGCGGGTGACGGCCGCCATGGACGGAGGGTTCAAAGCATCCCTGGGTACGCTGATTGTGGGCGGCCCTGAACCCTGCAAGAGGAAGCAGAGACTTATGACACGTAGTTTGTACCTCTAGGAGCTCAAAGTGTCGTGAGTGCTC
>NW_024353226.1:0-320 GCF_902729225.1 Pteropus medius | reverse complement strand
TTTATAAACACATTTGCCTGTTTCCTCAGAAGTCTTTGAAGGTATCTGTGTGTGTGTATGTGTGTGTGTGTGTGTGTGTGTGTGTAGTTCATATATATCTCTCTATATATCCCACAATTGGATTCATCTCAAATATATAATCTGTGCATTTCCCTTAACACTTAGCATTTTATCTTGAGCAAATTCTTGATCTCTAAATTTCTTCAAAAGCATTAATTATATTTAACTCAATATTCAAACTCAGTATCAAGCAACTCTTTTTGAAGCTTGCTTCTATTTTGAGAAAATTACATATAATACACATATATACATATTTTATC
>NW_024353225.1:0-393 GCF_902729225.1 Pteropus medius | reverse complement strand
CAACACCATGACAGTGGATCTGATAACTAAGACGGCTTCTAAGTGACCAACAGGCAGAGAGCGTATACAGACTGTGGAGATGCTGGACAAAGGGATGATTCATACAAGACGGCAGGAGATTTCACCCCACTACCCAGAAAGGTGTACAATTTACGACTTACAAATTGTTTATTTCTAGAAATTTTCATTGGTATTTTCAGACTACAGTTGACCACAGCTAAGGGAAACTGCAGGAAGCAAAACTGAAAATGGAGTGAGGGTAAGAATGACTGTACTTTTAAGTGAAAACAAAAGAATCCAAAATATCTACACTCTGATTGTAGATATTTTTGTAGATAAAACATACAGACCTGTGCGTGGGAATAACTGAGGTGCAGAGAAGCGTGTGGGGGG
>NW_024353224.1:0-396 GCF_902729225.1 Pteropus medius | reverse complement strand
AGAGCTGAGAAAAACTGCAAAGGCTACGCTCTTAACCACTATGCTAGAGGGCTCCAAAAACAGTTACATTCAGAGGGACTGGGGGTTAAAAACAATGAATTTTAGAAACAACCTTTTAGAAACGAAGTTCCTTAAAGAAGTTTTTGAAAATGCCAGCCTCTTTCTGCTACAATAAAGAGAATTTAGGAAGTAGGGTGCAGTTTCACAGGATGAACAGGACAGGCAGCAGGGGCGACAGTGAGAAAGTCTGAAACTGTCAGATTCTGACTGCTCAGCCAGCAACATCCTCTCAGTCAAAACCTCACTGGGTTTTGTGACCTGTTTTCATTACTAAGCATCATTCTCTCTCGTTTATTTATGTAGTTATTTTTTCATTTTTTATTAAGGAATAGTTTT
>NW_024353223.1:0-672 GCF_902729225.1 Pteropus medius | reverse complement strand
CCTAACACTAACCCTAAAACTAAACTAAAGCTAAACCTAACCCTAACCCTAACCCTAACCTAACGCTAAATCCAACGCTAATTTTAACAGTAATCCTAATTCTAACCTCTTATCCTAAACCCAATCTTAAACCTATGCTAACCCTAACTCTAACACTAACCCTAACCCTTAAACTAACACCAACCCTAACACTAAACCTAACTTAAACTTAACCCTAAACCTAAATCAAACTTAAACCTAACCATAACTCTAACCGTAACCTACACCTTATCCTAAGATTAGCCTTCATGCTGTTTATAAACGTAACCCTAAATTTAACTCTAAAAGTACCTCTAGCTCTAACACTAACCATAACTCTGAACCTAACCCTAATACTAAAGCTAATACTAACCCTAAACCTAACACTAAACCTAACCCTAAACTTTCAACTGACAATAACCCTAACAGTAATCCCTTATAATAAACCTAACCGTAAAACTAACTTTAATCTAAAAATAACCCTAACCCTAACCCTAATCTAACATTTACGCTCACACTGATCCTAACCCTTAAAATAAAGTTAATGATAAACATAATTCCAAACATAATCCTGCCCCTAACTCTAATCCTGACTTAACCCTAATCCTAACACTAACCGTAACAGTATACTGTATCTACCTATTACCCTAACCA
>NW_024353222.1:0-435 GCF_902729225.1 Pteropus medius | reverse complement strand
CCCACACACATGGCCATATACAAGTGTTAATGTGCAACTCCATGTGTGACACATACATACGTGGGTCCTTGAACAACATGCTCGTCTACATGTGTAAGGATTCACTGTGGTGCCATGTCTTGTCTAGTAGACAAGAGCCTACAGTTTTTGCACAAGCCTGCCATGTATTTACACGTGAGTAAATATGTAAAAAAGGTACAGCAGATGTATATATGAACACAAGATGTCAGGGAGTCTGTCCATCAATCAAAGTCTGAGAACCCTATGCATGAGGTCTGTAGATTTGTATGTAACAGGCTTGAGTCTACACACATGGGAGTCTACGTGCGCCAGGCACATTTGTACCTGAGTCTTTGCAGGTGTGCCTGACTCACGCATAGAGCATGTGTGTGCATGGGGGCTGCTATTCCTGTGGCTTGCCCTGTCCATGTCTTC
>NW_024353221.1:0-684 GCF_902729225.1 Pteropus medius | reverse complement strand
GCCCAGAGCCGCGTGGGAACGGCGGTGGTGGGGTCCGGGCCAGCGGCCGGGTGGGCGGGTGGTGCAGCCTGGTGACCTAGGGGCGCGGGCGGAGCTTCAGGGTGCGGCGCAGGCGCACTGCAGCGGCCCCCCCGCCCCCCCCCCGCGCCGCAGCGGGTGACGAGGGGACCGCGACGGTGGTGGCGAGGGCCCGGGGCGGCCAGGGCTTGTTAGCTGGGATGGTCATTGACCCGAGCGGGAGCCTCAAATCACGGTCTGGAGGGCATTCTCGGGGAGGGGGTGCGTCTCAGCCTTCAGGGCCCTGGGCTGAGTGCGGTCACAGATGAGGTCCTGGGACAGGAGAAGCCAAGAGAGAGTGACAGTGAACACGCGGCCAGTGGCACTGGAGGCCGGTCCTGGAGCGGAGGCCAAGGGCCCCCCACCCCGGGGGTGGGGGGTCCCCTCCCACAGCGGTGTATAGGGAGCACGGAGGCCTAGTGAGGACAGAGGACACCGGACCCGCCTGTCTCCCCGGCAGTGATGCACACGTGGGTCGGGACCAGCCTGGAGCTGGGCGGCGAGAGGAGGTCTGAGCCCCAGCCTGGCGGGCTCCAGCGGTCAGGTGACCAGGCTTCTGGGGGGCGTGGCACATGACATGTTCCCCTGACGAAAGCCACCGTCGTCGAGGCCCAGAGTGTGGGAGCT
>NW_024353220.1:0-456 GCF_902729225.1 Pteropus medius | reverse complement strand
TCTCTTTCGGGTGTACTTATGCAGGCATACATAATTACAGTTACTTTCCTTCATTCGAAAAATCCCCCAATGGTCCTAATATTTATAGGGGACATCACGTTGAAAATTCTGCATCTTACAGCCGGAAATGATACGGGACGTCTCTTGCAGCGTTCTTAGTTTATGGTTTACATTTTTCTTTAGTAAACCTGATTGATTTTTCTTCCCTCCTTTCTGTGGGACAAAGGCCCTATCCCCCAAATTCACATAATGACCCTGAAACTGTTCACTCATCTCCTCTGGCTTTAGATAAGGATCACTGGAGAACCATGAGGGAATGACCCTAGTCAACCAGGGTCTTTAGGGTCTGAGAATGGAGAGGAATTCAGGCCAAAGTTTTTTTATTCTTTCAGAAATATATCAACCCAGCCTATTCTCCTTTCCTCATTTCTTTGGTAAAACAATAGTAGAAAGTCA
>NW_024353219.1:0-544 GCF_902729225.1 Pteropus medius | reverse complement strand
AGGAGTCGTGTGTCTCAATTTTCTTAATTTTCCATTAACCAAATCCCATAAATTCGCCTCCTTGATCATGGTCCCCTAGTGGGCGCCCCCTTTCCACACCACCTCTGCCTTCTTTCGGACTCAGAGACATTCGTCACGTCTTTGAGACGGGGCTAGCTCAACTTACGCTCCACCACTCCACCCCCAATCCGTCCCACGCTTTGCTGCCAAAAATATCTTTCGGCATCTTAGATATGACCATAGCCCAGCTTGAACCAAAGGTTTAATGCCTGCCAAGTTGGACTTACCAGAGCTGGGTTCGAGGCCTCAGGTGCGTGAGCCCCACTCGCCTGTCCCACAGCAATCCGTTACCACCCCAGACGCACCCCTCTTCCAACCACGAGGACCCACTGGCCAGGCCTTCAGAAAGCAAGGAAAGAACTTTCTCAGAGGCAAAGCTTTCTACGCTAAGACAGGATCTGGGGTGAACCCAGTGGGTCAGGGGCATCAGACTCCATTTCTTTACGAGAGGCGAACATTGACCTTGGGTGTCATTCCCTGATTG
>NW_024353218.1:0-508 GCF_902729225.1 Pteropus medius | reverse complement strand
ACATCGTGGACATGGCTCCTGATCCACCTTGGCTGCCAGCTTTTGAGAAATGACCTCTCACGGACCTCCTGGGCTCAGAAGCGAAGTGGGGGAGCTGCAGCCGTCTGCGGAGTATCCGCCGTCTGCGGAGTATCCGCCGTCTGCGGAGTATCTGCAGAACAGCTACAAAAGCAGCGAACGTGCCCCTCGGATTTCGGCCACCTGCCCATGCGAGGCCATATTTTCCTCCTGTATTTTAAACAAAACAACAGATTGCAACAGCCCGAATAAGAAAGTGCTTCTGAGAATCCAGCCGTCTGCCGTGAAGCCGAACGTCAAGGAGATTCTCTAGAAGGTGAGACGATGCTGCACGTGGGGGGTGTATCATTGGTTTCCTTAAGATATATTGTTTATGTTAACATGTAACGAGGTTTATTATTGCTATTTTAAAAGGAATTAATAAATACATAACTTTTAAGTTTCTCATTTTCATTTGCAGTAGGCTACCTCTGGGCAGATGTCCCCCACC
>NW_024353217.1:0-324 GCF_902729225.1 Pteropus medius | reverse complement strand
GAAATGAAAGGCTCAAAGAGCTGATCGCAAAGCTCCTAAGGCACGGAGGCCGAATTCAGACCCACAGCTGTCTGCAGTGTCTCCCAACTGAACTCTTTCCAGCGGGTGACGGCCGCCTTGGACGCAGCGGCCAAAGCATCCCTGGGTACGCTGTCTGTGGGTGGCCCTGAACTCTGCAAGAGCATACAGAGACGAATGGGACGTAGTTTGTACCTCTAGGAACTCAAAGTGTCAGTGAGTGCTCCTCCAACTTCGGTACCCCAGTACCCGCAGATGACCGAGCATCGCCACAGAGCCCCAAGGCCCCGGGAGGGCTGTGCATTT
>NW_024353216.1:0-5389 GCF_902729225.1 Pteropus medius | reverse complement strand
CGCTGGAAAGAGGTCAGCTGGGAGACACCGCAGACAGCTGTGGGTCTGAATTCGCCCGCGGCTCAGGGAGTTGCGATCAGCTCTTTGAGCCTTTCATTTCTTCATTTGAATGCGTCCACGGGTACCATTACGACCATCCCAGGCTGAAAGGTGAGGGAGAGGGAGGTGTCTGCTTCCGCCCTGAAGTCTGATTTCCACTGCGGAAAGCGGGAAGGAGCCGAGGCCTTAGGAAGGAGCCCCGGGGCCTCTGGGATGAAGAGAGATCATGCTGAATTGTGGCTCTGGAACGCCCGGTGTCCACACTGCGGGGAGGTGGAGGTGCGAGGAGCTGCCTGTCTTCTGTGGTAGAGCAGGGGTCCAGGCAGGTTTCCTTCGAAAATCCACCATATACATATATATGCATATAGATGAACATATATGCATATATATGTATATGGTAGCTTTGGCAAAAAGCTCTCTGGTGACGTCCATTTCGAGCCAGAATCGCAGACTTCCGAGAAAAGGCTCACTTGCGGCAAATGCACAGCCCTCCCGGGGCCTTGGGGCTCTGTGGGCGATGCTCGGTCATCTGCGGTACTGGGGTACCGAAGTTGGAGGAGCACTCACTGACACTTTGAGCTCCTAGAGGTACAAACTACGTCCCATTCGTCTCTGTATGCTCTTGCAGGGTTCAGGGCCACCCACAGACAGCGTACCCAGGGATGCTTGGCCCCTGCGTCCATGGCGGCCGTCACCCGCTGGAAAGAGTTCAGTTGGGAGACACTGCAGACAGCTGTGGGTCTGAATTCGGCCTCCGTGCCTTAGGAGCTTTGCGATCAGCTCTCTGAGCCTTTCATTCTTCATTTTGAATGCGCCCACGGGGACCATGACGACCATCCCAGGCAGAAAGGTGAGGGCGAGGGAGGTGTCTGCTTCCGTCCTGAAGTCTGATTTCCACTGCGGAAAGCGGGAAGGAGCCTTGGCCTTAGGAAGGAGCCCCGGGGCCTCTGGGATGAAGAGAGATCATGCTGAATTGTGGCTCTGGAACGCCCGGTGTCCACACTGCGGGGAGGTGGAGGTGCTAGGAGTGGCCTGTCTTCTGTGGTAGACCAGGGGTCCACGCAGGTTTCCTTCGAAAATCCACCATATACATATATATGCATATAGATGAATATATATATGCATATGTATGTATATGGTAGCTTTGGCGAAAAGCTCTCTGGTGACGTCCATTTTGAGCCAGAATCGCAGACTTCCGAGAAAAGGCTCACTTGCGGCAAATGCACAGCCCTCCCGGGCCTTGGGGCTCTGTGGGCGATGCTCGGTCATCTGCGGGTACTGGGGTACCGAAGTTGGAGGAGCACTCACTGACACTTTGAGCTCCTAGAGGTACAAACTACGTCTCATTCGTCTCTGTATCCTCTTGTAGGGTTCAGGGCCACCCACAGACAGCGTAGCCAGGGATGCTTTGGCCCCTCCGTCCATGGGGGCCGCCACCCGCTGGAAAGAGGTCAGCTGGGAGACACCGCAGACAGCTGTGGGTCTGAATTCGGCCTCCGTGCCTTAGGAGCTTTGCGATCAGCTCTCTGAGCCTTTCATTTCTTCATTTTGAATGCGTCCACGGGGACCATCAGGACCATCCCAGGCAGAAAGTGAGGGCGAGGGAGGTGTCTGCTTCCGTCCTGAAGTCTGATTTCCACTGCGGAAAGCGGGAAGGAGCCGAGGCCTTAGGAAGGAGCCCCGGGGCCTCTGGGATGAAAAGAGATCATGCTGAATTGTGGCTCTGGAACGCCCGGTGTCCACACTGCGGGGAGGTGGAGGTGCGAGGAGCGGCCTGTCTTCTGTGGTAGAGCAGGGTCCACGCAGGTTTCCTTCGAAAATCCACCATATACATATATATGCATATAGATGAACATATATATGCATATATATGTATATGGTAGCTTTGGCAAAAAGCTCTCTGGTGACGTCCATTTCGAGCCAGAATCGCAGACTTCCGAGAAAAGGCTCACTTGCGGCAAATGCACAGCCCTCCTGGGGCCTTGGGGCTCTGTGGGCGATGCTCGGTCATCTGCGGGTACTGGGGTAGCGAAGTTGGAGGAGCACCCACTGACACTTTGAGCTCCTAGAGGTACAAACTACGTCTCATTCGTCTCTGTATCCTCTTGCAGGGTTCACGGCCACCCACAGACAGCGTAGCCAGGGATGCTTTGGCCCCTCCGTCCATGGGGGCCGTCACCCGCTGGAAAGAGGTCAGCTGGGAGCCACTGCAGACAGCTGGGGTCTGAATTCGGCCTCCGTGCCTTAGGAGCTTTGCGATCAGCTCTCTGAGCCTTTCATTTCTTCATTTTGAATGTGTCCACGGGGACCATCACGACCATCCCAGGCAGAAAGGTGAGGGCGAGGGAGGTGTCTGCTTCCGTCCTGAAGTGTGATTTCCACTGCGGAAAGCGGGAAGGAGCCGAGGCCTTAGGAAGGAGCCCCGGGGCCTCTGGGATGAAGAGAGATCATGCTGAATTGTGGCTCTGGAACGCCCGGTGTCCACACTGCGGGGAGGTGGAGGTGCTAGGAGCGGCCTGTCTTCTGCGGTAGAGCAGGGGTCCACGCAGGTTTTTCCTTCGAAAATCCACCATATAACATAGATATACATATAGAGCTGAACATATATATGCATATATATGTATATAGAAGCTTTTGCAAAAGCTCTCTCTGGTGACGTCCATTTCTCGGTTGCAGAATCGCAGACTTCCGAGAAAAGGCTCACTTGCGGCAAATGCACAGCCCTCCCGGAGCCTTGGGGCTCTGTGGGCTATGCTCGGTCATCTGCGGGTACTGGGGTAGCGAAGTTGGAGGAGCACTCACTGACACTTTGAGCTCCTAGAGGTACAAAGTACGTCTCATTCGTCTCTGTATCCTCTTGCAGGGTTCACGGCCACCCACAGACAGCGTAGCCAGGGATGCTTTGGCCCCTCCGTCCATGGGGGCCGTCACCCGCTGGAAAGAGGTCAGCTGGGAGACACTGCAGACAGCTGGGGTCTGAATTCGGCCTCCGTGCCTTAGGAGCTTTGCGATCAGCTCTCTGAGCCTTTCATTTCTTCATTTTGAATGCATCCACGGGGACCATCACGACCATCCCAGGCAGAAAAGTGAGGGCGAGGGAGGTGTCTGCTTCCGTCCTGAAGTCTGATTTCCACTGCGGAAAGCGGGAAGGAGCCGAGGCCTTAGGAAGGAGCCCCGGGGCCTCTGGGATGAAAGAGATCATGCTGAATTGTGGCTCTGGAATGCCCGGTGTCCACACTGCGGGGAGGTGGAGGTGCTAGGAGCGGCCTACCTTCTGTGGTAGACCAGGGGTCCACGCAGGTTTCCTTCGAAAATCCACCATATACATATATATGTATATAGATGAACATATATATGCATATATATGTATATGGTAGCTTTGGCAAAAAGCTATCTGGTGACGTCCATTTTGAGCCAGAATCGCAGACTTCCGAGAAAAGGCTCACTTGCGGCAAATGCACAGCCCTCCCGGGGCCCTGGGGCTCTGTGGGCGATGCCCCGGTCATCTGCGGGTACTGGGGTACCGAAGTTGGAGGAGCACTCACTGACACTTGAGCTCCTAGAGGTACAAACTACGTCCCATTCGTCTCTGTATGCTCTTGCAGGGTTCAGGGCCACCCACAGACAGCGTACCCAGGGATGCTTTGGCCCCTGCGTCCATGGCGGCCGTCACCCGCTGGAAAGAGTTCAGTTGGGAGACACTGCAGACAGCTGTGGGTCTGAATTCGGCCTCCGTGCCTTAGGAGCTTTGCGATCAGCTCTTTGAGCCTTTCATTTCTTCATTTTGAATGTGTCCATGGGGACCATTACGACCATCCCAGGCAGAAAGGTGAGGGAGAGGGAGGTGTCTGCTTCCGTCCTGAAGTCTGATTTCCACTGCGGAAAGCGGGAAGGAGCCGAGGCCTTAGGAAGGAGCCCCGGGGCCTCTGGGATGGAAAGAGATCATGCTGAATTGTGGCTCTGGAACGCCCGGTGTCCACACTGCGGGGAGGTGGAGGTGCTAGGAGCGGCCTGTCTTCTGTGGTAGACCAGGGGTCCACGCAGGTCCTTCGAAAATCCACCATATACATATATATGCATATAGATGAACAGATATATGCATATATATGTATATGGTAGCTTTGGCAAAAAGCTCTCTGGTGACGTCCATTTCGAGCCAGAATCGCAGACTTCCGAGAAAAGGCTCACTTGCGGCAAATGCACAGCCCTCCCGGGGCCTTTGGGCTCTGTGGGCGATGCTCGGTCATCTGCGGGTACTGGGGTAGCGAAGTTGGAGGAGCACTCACTGACACTTTGAGCTCCCAGAGGTACAAACTACGTCCTATTCGTCTCTGTATGCTCTTGCCGGGTTCAGGGCCACCCACAGACAGCGTAGCCAGGGATGCTTTGGCCCCTCCTTCCATGGCGGCCGTCACCCGCTGGAAAGAGTTCAGTTGGGAGACACTGCAGACAGCTGTTGGTCTGAATTCGGCCTCCCAGGCCGAGGCATCAGCTCTTTGAGCCTTTCATTTCTTCATTTTGAATGCGTCCACGGGGACCATTACGACCATCCCAGGCTGAAAGGTGAGGGAGAGGGAGGTGTCTGCTTCCGTCCTGAAGTCTGATTTCCACTGAAAGCGGGAAGGAGCCGAGGCCTGAGGAAGGAGCCCCGGGGCCTCCGGGATGAAAAGAGATCATGCTGAATTGTGGCTCTGGAACGCCCGGTGTCCACACTGCGGGGAGGTGGAGGTGCTAGGAGCGGCCTGTCTTCTGTGGTAGACCAGGTTCCACGCAGGTTTCCTTCGAAAATCCACCATACACATATATATGCATATAGATGAACATATATATGCTATATATGTATATGGTAGCTTTGGCAAAAAGCTCTCTGGTGACGTCCATTTTGAGCCAGAATCGCAGACTTCCGAGAAAAGGCTCACTTGCGGCAAATGCACAGCCCTCCCGGGGCCTTGGGGCTCTGTGGGCGATGCTCGGTCTTCTGCGGAGACTGGGGTACTGAAGTTGGAGGAGCACTCACTGACACTTTGAGCTCCTAGAGGCACAAACTATGTCTCATTCGTCTCTGTATGCTCTTGCAGGGTTCAGGGCCACCCACAGACAGCGTACCCAGGGATGCTTTGGCCCCTGCGTCCATGGCGGCCGCCACCCGCTGGAAAGAGTTCAGTTGGGAGACACTGCAGACAGCTGTGGGTCTAAATTCGGCCTCCGTGCCTTAGGAGCTTTGCGATCAGCTCTCTGAGCCTTTCATTTCTTCATTTTGAATGCGTCCACGGGGACCATCACGACCATCCCAGGCAGAAAGGTGAGGGTGAGGGAGGTGTCTGCTTCCCTCCTGAAGTCTGATTTCCAC
>NW_024353215.1:0-327 GCF_902729225.1 Pteropus medius | reverse complement strand
CCAGGCAGGGTGGGCGGGGCCTGGCCTGGGGGCGGGGTCAGCAGGGGGCCGGGGTCAGCAGGGGGCCGGGGCGGCGGGGCGCGGCCTCACCGGCTGCCCGTCACCCAGCCCCAGCAGCGCGTCCCAGTTCTGCCGCGATGCTGCTGCCTCCCTGTCTCTCTTCTACAACAACGGGGCTCAGCCTTGCAGCTGCCACGAAGCGGGCGCCACGGGCCCCACGTGCACGGCCTTCGGGGGCCAGTGTCCCTGCCGTGCCCACGTCATTGGCCGAGACTGCTCCCGCTGTGCCACCGGCTACTGGGGCTTCCCCAGCTGCAGGCGTGAGTA
>NW_024353214.1:0-365 GCF_902729225.1 Pteropus medius | reverse complement strand
CCCAGCCCAGATGCGGCGGGGGGGTGGGGTGGGGGCGGGCTCCAGAGAGTCAAGTTGGGGCCTCTCAGAGGGAACCAGATGCTGTTACCTCATCCCTGCTGGGCAAACCAGTTCCTGGTCCCCAAGCTGGCTTGGTGACTCGGGCTAGCAGATTACAGGTGCCACAGTAGGGGCTCCTGTTTCAGGGCAGACCCTCCCCTGTCAGGCCCGTCAGCTGCCCTCAGTCCTCCTCCCCCAGCAGACTAGGCCTAGGCAACCCATTCTCTCCAGAACCGAGGCAAGCCCCCGCCCCTGCCCCGCCCCCACCACCAGCTCCCTTCTGTGCTCAGCTGAGATAGTGTTATGCCTTCCAACTGCTCCCAGGG
>NW_024353213.1:0-336 GCF_902729225.1 Pteropus medius | reverse complement strand
CCGGCCGTGGGGGCCGCCCACGGAGGGGCCCGTGCGTCCCCGACCGCGAGTCTGGCTGGGGACCAGAGCAAATGGGAGAGCTGAGAAAATTGTCTTAGCATCACGCAGGCCTGGTCACCGTCCCCCAGGCAGCCCTCTGACCTCGATGCGGCCACTTGGCCTCTCTCGCCTCGGTTTCCTTAGCTCTCGAGGGAACATGGGGTCAGATTCCCAGGACGGCTAAACTGTCCCAGGAGCCGGTGTCCCCAGAGCGTGTGTGGGGAGGCTGCCGGGTGTACACGTGTGACCACTCGGAGGTGACACAGCCCTGGCCTGAGCGTCCCTGCCCCCCGCCCC
>NW_024353212.1:0-3004 GCF_902729225.1 Pteropus medius | reverse complement strand
CCTCACCTTTCTGCCTGGATGGTCGTGATGGTCCCCGTGGACGCATTCAAAATGAAGAAATGAAAGCCCAGAGAGCCGAGATCGCAAAGCTCCTAAGGCACGGAGGCCGAATTCACCCACAGCTGTTCATGTGTGTTCCCCAGCTGACTCTTTCCAGCGGGTGACGGCCGCCATGGACGCAGGGGCCAAAGCATCCCTGGGTACGCTGTCTGTGGGTGGCCCTGAACCCTGCAAGAGCATACGGAGACGAATGAGACGTAGTTTGTACCTAGAGGAGCTCAAAGTGTCAGTGAGTGCTCCTCCAACTCCGGTACCCCAGTCTCCGCAGAAGATCGAGCACGCCCACAGAGCCCCAAGGCCCCGGGAGGGCTGTGCATTTGCCGCTAGTGAGCCTTTTCTCGGAAGTCTGCGATTCTGGCTCAAAATGGACGTCACCAGAGAGCTTTTTGCCAAAGCTACCATATACATATATAAGCATATATATGTTCATCTATATGCATATATATGTATATGGTGGATTTCAGCGAAGGTTCCTGGAACCCTGCTCTCACACAGAAGACAGGCTGCCTCGCAGACCTCCACTCCCTCCCGCAGTGTGGACACCGGGCGCCCAGGTTCAGCATGATCTCTTTTCATCCCAGAGGCCCCGGGGCTCCTTCCTAAGGCCTCGGCTCCTTCCCGCTTTCCGCAGTGGAAATCAGACTTCAGGACGGAAGCAGACACCTCCCTCGCCTCACCTTTCTGCCTGGGATGGTCGTGATGGTCCCCGTGGACGCATTCAAAATGAAGAAATGAAAGGCTCAGAGAGCTGATCGCAGAGCTCCTAAGGCACGGAGGCCGAATTCAGACCCACAGCTGTCTGCGGTGTCTCCCAGCTGACCTCTTTCCAGCGGGTGACGACCCCCATGGACGGAGGGGCCAAAGCATCCCTGGCTACGCTGTCTGTGGGTGGCCGTGAACCCTGCAAGAGGATACAGAGACGAATGAGACGTAGTGTGTACCTCTAGGAGCTCAAAGTGTCAGTGAGTGCTCCTCCAACTTCGCTACCCCAGTACCCGCAGATGACCGAGCATCGCCCACAGAGCCCCAAGGCCCCGGAGGGCTGTGCATTTGCCGCAAGTGAGCCTTTTCTCGGAAGTCTGCGATTCTGGCTCGAAATCGACGTCACCAGAGAGCTTTTTGCCAAAGCTACCATATACATATATATGCATATATATGTTCATCTATATGCATATATATGTATATGGTGGATTTTCGAAGGAAACCTGCGTGGACCCCTGGTCTACCACAGAAGACAGGCCGCTCCTAGCACCTCCACCTCCCCGCAGTGGGGACACTGGGCGTTCCAGAGCCACAATTCAGCATGATCTCTTTTCATCCCAGAGGCCCCGGGGCTCCTTCCTAAGGCCTCGGCTCCTTCCCGCTTTCCGCAGTGGAAATCAGACTTCAGGACGGAAGCAGACACCTCCCTCGCCCTCACCTTTCTGCTGGGATGGTCGTGATGGTCCCCGTGGACGCATTCAAATGAAGAAATGAAAGGCTCAGAGAGCTGATCGCAAAGCTCCTAAGGCACGGAGGCCGAATTCAGACCCACAGCTGTCTGCAGTGTCTCCCAGCTGACCTCTTCCCAGCTGGTGACGGCCCCCATGGACGGAGGGGCCAAAGCATCCCTGGCTACGCTGTCTGTGGGTGGCCGTGAACCCTGCAAGAGGATACAGAGACGAATGAGACGTAGTTTGTACCCCTAGGAGCTCAAAGTGTCAGTGAGTGCTCCTCCAACTTCGCTACCCCAGTACCCGCAGATGACCGAGCATCGCCCACAGAGCCCCAAGGCCCCGGGAGGGCTGTGCATTTACCGCAAGTGAGCCTTTTCTCGGAAGTCTGCGATTCTGGCTCGAAATGGATGTCACCAGAGAGCTTTTTGCCAAAGCTACCATATACATATATATGCATATATATGTTCATCTATATGCATATATATATATGGTGGATTTTCGAAGGAAACCTGCGTGGACCCCTGCTCTACCACAGAAGACAGGCCGCTCCTCGCACCTCCACCTCCCCGCAGTGTGGACACCAAGCGTTCCAGAGCCACAATTCAGCATGATCTCTTTTCATCCCAGAGGCCCCGGGCTCCTTCCTAAGGCCTCGGCTCCTTCCCGCTTTCCGCAGTGGAAATCAGACTTCAGGACGGAAGCAGACACCTCCCTCGCCCTCACCTTTCTGCCTGGGATGGTCGTGATGGTCCCCGTGGACGCATTCAAAATGAAGAAATGAAAGGCTCAGAGAGCTGATCGCAAAGCTCCTAAGGCACGGAGGCCTAATTCAGACCCACAGCTGTCTGCAGTGTCTCCCAGCTGACCTCTTTCCAGCGGGTGACGGCCCACATGGACGGAGGGGCCAAAGCATCCCTGGCTACTGTTCAGGGTATGTGAACCTGCAAGAGGATACAGAGACGAATGAGACGTAGTTTGTACCTCTAGGAGCTCAAAGTGTCAGTGAGTGCTCCTCCAACTTCGGTAGCCCAGTACAAGCAGATGACCGAGCATCGCCCACAGAGCCCAAGGCCCCGGGAGTTCTGTGCATTGGCCGCAAGTGAGCCATTTCTCGGAAATCTGCGATTCTGGCTCAAAATGCACGTCTGTAGAGTGCTTTTTGCCAGAGCTCCCCTAGATATATCTATATTTATATCTTTATCTGTATCTATAGATATCTCTATATCTATCTATCTATCCATCTATCTATCTAACTATCTATCTATCTATCTATCTGTCTATGTATCTATGGATTTCTCTTTCTCTTTCTATATATATATTTATATATATATGGTGATTTTTATAACAAAAGGCTGTGTTTTCCTTAGACATTTGAGATCAGACAGGCCGCTCCTAGCACCTCCACCTCCCCGCAGTGTGGACACCGGGCGTTCCAGAGCCACAATTCAGCATGATCTCTTTTCATCCCAGAGGCCCCAGGGCTCCTTCCTAAGGCCTCGGCTCCTTCC
>NW_024353211.1:0-1162 GCF_902729225.1 Pteropus medius | reverse complement strand
GCTCATGTGACCCCAGCTGCGGGCGGGGTCACCCCGCAGCCAACAGCTGTGGCCCTGGAAGACCGTGGAAGAAACAGGGCGACAGGAGGGAGAGAATTTCCCATGGGCCGTTCCCCCTCCACCCACCTCGGACTTCACCCAGCCCGGAGCAGGGTCTGGCCAGGACCATGTTTTCAAGGCGTAATTAATACAACTGTTTACACAGAACATCTGCTGGTCACAGTGGGCTGCTGTGTGCACGACGCAGCTGTGACTGGAGCGAGCTTGCAGCCCCGAGCTCCTGAGCTGCCTGGGGAGCCGCGGCCTTTGTGAGGCGCTTGACGTAATCACACTTAGCAAACTAGGCCGGGCGGGTTCGAGGGAGGCTTTGGGGGCCGGCGCCTCCCATTGTCCATGAGCGTGGGAAGCTGGCCCAGGAGCCATTCAGATCGGCCGCCGAGCCCACCACGAACACCCGCTTCTTTCTGATGAAACGGTCAGCCCGCCGGAGGGCACGGAGCGTCCCATCCCACGTGTCTTCGGAAAAGTGAGCGAGGAAGGACAGACACCACGGACGCAGCCCACCCTGTGAACACAGCAGCCCGCTCGACACACCCGCCCCAGCCGAGCTTTCAGACAAGTCGTTCACCTACTCCCTTCCAGCAGAAATGCTCCAGTTGCTGTATTCAGATGAGAATGGAGGTTCTTTGTCTTTCTGTTTTTTTGGGGGGTTCCACATCTGTTCATAGAAGTTGGCAGGAGACTTGGGAGCGATGACGAAATCCATACTGTGCTTTCTCATGAATCAGGTCCTGGGAGATTCACCCTCAGAACTGCCAGCAGGACGATGCCTCCGACCCCTGCCCCCCAGCCCCCACAGAAGCGTGTGGTCGCTATGGACACAGCTGGGGGTTCTGCTCTCAAGGGGGAGCCCCCGCTGGTGGCAGCCAGGTACCCCTCGAGAAGGTGGCTCTGGCGGTGGTGGGTCCTGCAGCGTCTGACCGTAGCTGTCAAGGCTACAAGGCACAGAGAGCTCTTTTTCTAGCTAGCGCCGGAATTCCAAGTGATTATTTCACCTTTTACAGAAAAAAAGAACTCGCTCTCGTGGTTTGTACCATCGCACTGGCTTCCAACTCTGACAACCGGACGGTAGCTTTTAATTCGTAAAAGAACACAGCATTAA
>NW_024353210.1:0-356 GCF_902729225.1 Pteropus medius | reverse complement strand
TTCCGTCCTGAAGTCTGATTTCCACTGCGGAAAGCGGGAAGGAGCCGAGTCCTGAGGAAGGAGCCCCGGGGCCTCCGGGATGAAAAGAGATCATGCTGAATTTTGGCTCTGGAACGCCCGGTGTCCACACTGAGGGGAGGTGGAGGTGCTAGCAGCGGCCTGTCTTCTGTGGTAGACCAGGGGTCCACGCAGGTTACCTTCGAAAATCCACCATATACATATATATGCATATATCTATATATAGATCTATATAGATCTATATGCATATATATGTATATGGTAGCTTTGGCGAAAAGCTCTCTGGTGACGTCCATTTTGAGCCAGAATCGCAGACTTCCGAGAAAAGGCTCACTTGC
>NW_024353209.1:0-328 GCF_902729225.1 Pteropus medius | reverse complement strand
AAGGCACGGAGGCCAAATTCAGACCCACAGCTGTCTGCAGTGTCTCCCAACTGAACTCTTTCCAGCGGGTGACGGCCGCCATGGACGCAGGGGCCAAAGCATACCTGGATACGCTGTCTATGGGTGGCCCTGAACCCTGCAAGAGCATACAGAGAGGAATGAGACGTAGTTTGGACCTCTAGGAGCTCAAAGTGTCAGTGAGTGCTCCTCCAACTTCGGTACCCCAGTCTCCGCAGAAGACCGAGCATCGCCCACAGAGCACCAAGACCCCGGGAGGGCTGTTCATTTGCCGCAAGTGAGCCTTTTCTCGGAAGTCTGCGATTCTGGC
>NW_024353208.1:0-652 GCF_902729225.1 Pteropus medius | reverse complement strand
AGATATTTGGGCAGATACTGGCCTGAGGGTGGGTAAACTCAGAGATCCCAGGGTTTTTGCATGGATGGGGTCCCTTCTCTGCATGAGCCACATTGGTCACCCACACTGGGGAGGCCTCCGTGGGGAGTCACATCCCCCCCACATCACAATGATGTCGGTGGAGTCCTCTGAGGTTGGCTTGCTTGCTGGCCGGGGGGATGGCCCATCTGGAAGCAGGTTTACAGCTGCCCCTTCTCACCTCGTCTGAAAGCAGCCCTGGCTGTGGCTCTGGCCCAGCTCAGTGTGATCCCCATGCCCCAAAAGCTGGCAAGGCAAGGTTTTCCTCTCTCGTGAACAGATGAGGAAACCGATGTTCCAAGGGTGTGAGCGTGTAGGTGGCAGTCACAGAGCCTGGCCTGAGGCTCGGTGTCCTTCTTAGTGGCCCTGCCATGCCTGAGACAAAGTCTTCACATGCAGACGAAACTAGGACACACAAGGCCTGGAGGAAGCATGTTTGGGAAGGCAGGGATGCCAGAAGGGGGATCATTCATAGCAAATGTGTCTGGAGCCTGAGCCAGGGCCATCTGCCATGTCTTAGACCATTGAAATGGCTACACTTCCCAGATGCAGATCCCATACCAGGGTGCTTGCAGCTGCCCGCTCATCTTTGACC
>NW_024353207.1:0-961 GCF_902729225.1 Pteropus medius | reverse complement strand
GAAGAAGTACATTTTCATTGCTCTTTTTAGAACATTTCGCTCGCAGATGAGGGTTTATCTCCGGTGTCCGAGTGCGTGAGTTGGAATGGCATCGGCTCTTACTCGCCGTGAGTCCTGGAATGAGCCCCTCAACTCGCTCTGCCTTGGTTTCCCCATCTGCACACACGTGTCACCGACGGGGTCTTTTTTGTGTAGAATGTTAAGGATCAACTGGACGTGTGAGGGGCTCGGAGCAGACCCTGCCCATAGCGCCTGCTCCCTCGTTCTTTGCCGCCGTCGTCAGACAGGAAGTGATGGGTGTGATGAGCGCATCCCTGTCGTTGGTGTGGCCGACAGGAAGCTCGGGGCTGAACCTGCAGATCAACAGACGCGGCTGTCCAGGCTCCGCCATCGGAACACGCACGTGCCAGGCCCCCGCCTCCCTGCACTTCCCCAGGCTTTGCTTATCTTTCTTATGTTTTTTGGACTAAATTCTTACCAGTGAGCCTCAATATTTTTTGAAGAAAGACTAAGACAGTGGTGTGTGCGTGCATGCGCGTGTGCCCGTGTGTACGTGTGTGCGTGCGTGCATGCGCGTGTTGGTCTGTGTGCAGGGAGAGTCCTAAGTGAAGGCTAAGCAAGCAAGGCCACCCCCTGCCCCCCAGCTCACAAAAGTCAACAAGGGAATCCCAGCCAGGGCACCAGAGACCCGAGAAATGCGTTTGGGTACAGTCACCTGATTTGTGCTCAGAAGCGACATCTTCTTGTGGGCCCATGACAACCTCGTTGGAATGAGAAAAGGGTGTTCGGAGACCACAGCCCCGCTGGGCAAGGCTGGACAACAGTCTCACAGACTGGCAAGACAGTGGGGGACACGGGTAAGGGGGTCAGGGCCATGATCAGTGTATCTCTGGAAATTCACATAAAGAGACACGTAAGATTCTCAGCGGAAAGTCACAGCGCTAGGCTGAGTTTCCTCGGG
>NW_024353206.1:0-323 GCF_902729225.1 Pteropus medius | reverse complement strand
TCCTTCTCTTGACATTGCAATATATCTAGCCTTTAATGTGCATCAGTTAAGATTGGGGCACAGTCTTACATTAGACGGAGGGAGTACTAAGACGAGAAGAAGAGCCCGGGTTATTGCACCCTCTATAGCTCCCTAACGGCCTTGGAGAAAGAACCCCATATAGACTGAACACAGTTGAATTGAAAGGTAACAATTGGATTGTAAATTTAGGAAACTTAAAATTTCAGTCGGGAGTCTTCAAAGCAGAATCATAATGTCGAAGCAAGGGTTACGTATTGTGCTGTGGATGCTTAGTGATTCAGTATGCATGTAAGTGTGTGTTC
>NW_024353205.1:0-326 GCF_902729225.1 Pteropus medius | reverse complement strand
AAGTAATATCTCTTGAGATTACAGTATTTGCCCTCAGCTATACCTTCTTACAATTAGGTTTTCATAAAACATTTGATAGAGTTTAGCAATTTTAATATATATGTAAATCAATTGCTCTTCTCTCTTCCTCTCTCTCCCTCACTACCCTTTCTTTATTTCTGTCTCTATCTCTATCTCTATCTCTATCTCTATCTCTATCATCTCTCTCCATTTACTAATTTATCATCTATCTATCTATTATCAATCTACCTATCGATATCTATCTATTTAATCTATCTAAATTTAGATACTACAAAATAGCCCCAGAGTCTTTAATTTAGAAATGC
>NW_024353204.1:0-8828 GCF_902729225.1 Pteropus medius | reverse complement strand
GCCTCTGGGATGAAAAGAGATCATGCTGAATTGTGGCTCTGGAACGCCCGGTGTCCACACTGGGGGGAGGTGGAGGTGCGAGGAGCGGCCTGTCTTCTGTGGTAGAGCAGGTGTCCACGCAGGTTTCCTTCGAAAATCCACCATATACATATATATGCATATAGATGAACATATATATGCATATATATGTATATGGTAGCTTTAGCAAAAAGCTCTCTGGTGACGTCCATTTCGAGTCAGAATCGCAGACTTCCGAGAAAAGGCTCACTTGCGGCAAATGCACAGCCCTCCCGGGGCCTTGGGGCTCTGTGGGCGATGCTCGGTCATCTGCGGGTACTGGGGTAGCGAAGTTGGAGGAGCACTCACTGACACTTTGAGCTCCTAGAGGCACAAACTACGTCTCATTCGTCTCTGTATCCTCTTGCAGGGTTCAGGGCCACACACAGACAGCGTAGCCAGGGATGCTTTGGCCCCTCCGTCCATGGCGGCCGTCCCCCGCTGGAAAGAGGTCAGTTGGGAGACACTGCAGACAGCTGTGGGTCTGAATTCGGCCTCCGTGCCTTAGGAGCTTTGCGATCAGCTCTTTGAGCCTTTCATTTCTTCATTTTGAATGCGCCCACGGGGACCATTACGACCATCCCAGGCAGAAAGGTGAGGGAGAGGGAGGTGTCTGCTTCCGTCCTCAAGTCTGATTTCCACTGCGGAAAGCTGGAAGGAGCCGAGGCCTTAGGAAGGAGCCCCGGGGCCTCTGGGATGAAAAGAGATCATGCTGAATTGTGGCTCTGGAACGCCCGGTGTCCACACTGCGGGGAGGTGGAGGTGCGAGGAGCTGCCTGTCTCCTGTGGTAGAGCAGGGGTCCAGGCAGGTTTCCTTCGAAAATCCACCATATACATATATATGCATATAGATGAACATATATATGCATATATATGTATATGGTAGCTTTGGCAAAAAGCTCTCTGGTGACGTCCATTTCGAGCCAGAATCGCAGACTTCCTAGAAAAGGTTGACTTGCGGCAAATGCACAGCCCTCCCGGGGCCTTGGGGCTCTGTGGGCGATGCTCGGTCATCTGCGGGTCCTGGGGTACCGAAGTTGGAGGAGCACTCACTGACACTTTGAGCTCCTAGAGGTACAAACTACGTGTCATTCGTCTCTGCATCCTCTTGCAGGGGTCAGGGCCGCCCACAGACAGCGTACCCTGGGATGCTTTGGCCCCTCCGTCCATGGCGGCCGTCCCCCGCTGGAAAGAGTTCAGTTGGGAGACACTGCAGACAGCTGTGGGTCTGAATTCGGCCTCCGTGCCTCAGGAGCTTTGCGATCAGCTCTTTGAGCCTTTCATTTCTTCATTTTGAATGCGTCCACGGGGACCATTACGATCATCCCAGGCAGAAAGGTGAGGGAGAGGGAGGTGTCTGCTTCCGTCCTGAAGTCTGATTTCCACTGCGGAAAGCGGGAAGGAGCCGAGGCCTTAGGAAGGAGCCCCGGGGCCTCTGGGATGAAAAAGAGATCATGCTGAATTGTGGCTCTGGAACGCCCGGTGTCCACACTGCGGGGAGGGGGAGGTGCGAGGAGCTGCCTGTCTTCTGTGGTAGAGCAGGGGTCCAGGCAGGTTTCCTTCGAAAATCCACCATATACATATATATGCATATAGATGAACATATATATGCATATATATGTATATGGTAGCTTTGGCAAAAAGTTCTCTGGTGACGTCCATTGTGAGCCAGAATCACAGACTTCCGAGAAAAGGCTGACCAGGCAAAATGCACAGCCCCGGGGCCTTGGGGCTCTGTGGGCTTATGCCGTCATCTGCGGGTCCTGGGGTACCGAAGTTGGAGGAGCACTCACTGACACTTTGAGCTCCTAGAGGTACAAACTACGTCTCATTCGTCTCTGTATCCTCTTGCAAGGTTCAGGGCCACCCACAGACAGCGTAGCCAGGGATGCTTTGGCCCCTCCGTCCATGGGGTCCGTCACCCGCTGGAAAGAGGTCAGCTGGGAGACACCGCAGACAGCTGTGGGTCTGAATTCAGCCTCCGTGCCTTAGGAGCTTTGCGATCAGCTCTCTGAGCCTTTCATTTCTTCATTTTGAATGCGTCCACGGGGACCATCACGACCATCCCAGGCAGAAAGGTGAGGGCGAGGGAGGTGTCTGCTTCCGCCCTGAAGTCTGATTTCCACTGCGGAAAGCGGGAAGGAGCCGAGGCCTTAGGAAGGAGCCCCGGGCCTCTGGGATGAAAAGAGATCATGCTGAATTGTGGCTCTGGAACGCCCGGTGTCCACACTGCGGGGAGGTGGAGGTGCGAGGAGCGGCCTGTCTTCTGTGGTAGAGCAGGGGTCCACGCAGGTTTTCTTCGAAAATCCACCATATACATATATGAACATATATATCCATATATATGTATATGGTAGCTTTGGCAAAAAGCTCTCTGGTGACGTCCATTTCGAGCCAGAATCGCAGACTTCCTAGAAAAGGCTGACTTGCGGCAAATGCACAGCACTCCCGGGGCCTTGGGGCTCTGTGGGCGATGCTCGGTCATCTGCTTGTACTGGGGTACCGAAGTTGGAGGAGCACTCACTGACACTTTGAGCTCCTAGAGGTACAAACTGCGTCTCATTCGTCTCTGTATCCTCTTGCAGGGTTCAGGGCCACCCACAGACAGCGTACCCAGGGATGCTTTGGCCCCTCCGTCCATGGCGGCCGTCCCCGCTGGAAAGAGGTCAGTTGGGAGACACTGCAGACAGCTGTGGGTCTGAATTCGGCCTCCGTGCCTCAGGAGCTTTGCGATCAGCTCTCTGAGCCTTTCATTTCTTCATTTTGAATGTGTCCACGGGGACCATTACGACCATCCCAGGCAGAAAGGTGAGGGAGAGGGAGGTGTCTGCTTCCGTCCTGAAGTCTGATTTCCACTGCGGAAAGCGGGAAGGAGCCGAGGCCTTAGGAAGGAGCCCCGGGGCCTCTGGGATGAAAAGATATCATGCTGAATTGTGGCTCTGGAACGCCCGGTGTCCCCACTGCGGGGAGGTGGAGGTGCTAGGAGCGGCCTGTCTTCTGTGGTAGACCAGGGGTCCACGCAGGTTTCTTCGAAAATCCACCATATACATATATATGCATATAGATGAACATATATATGCATATATATGTATATGGTAGCTTTGGCAAAAAGCTCTCTGGTGACGTCCATTTGGAGCCAGAATCGCAGACTTCCGAGAAAAGGCTCACTTGTGGCAAATGCACAGCCCTCCCGGGCCTTGGGGCTCTGTGGGCGATGCTCGGTCATCTGCGGGTACTGGGGTACCGAAGTTGGAGGAGCACTCACTGACACTTTGAGCTCCTAGAGGTACAAACTACGTCTCATTCGTCTCTGTATCCTCTTGCAGGTTCAGGGCCACCCACAGACAGCGTACCCAGGGATGCTTTGGCCCCTGCGTCCATGGCGGCCGTCACCCGCTGGAAAGAGTTCAGTTGGGAGACACTGCAGACAACTGTGGGTCTGAATTCGGCCTCCGTGCCTTAGGAGCTTTGCGATCAGCTCTTTGAGCCTTTCATTTCTTCATTTTGAATGCGTCCATGGGGACCATTACGACCATCCCAGGCAGAAAGGTGAGGGAGAGGGAGGTGTCTGCTTCCGTCCTGAAGTCTGATTTCCACTGCGGAAAGCGGGAAGGAGCCGAGGCCTTAGGAAGGAGCCCCGGGGCCTCTGGGATGAAAGAGATCATGCTGATTTGTGGCTCTGGAACGCCCGGTGTCCCCACTGCGGGGAGGTGGAGGTGCTAGGAGCGGCCTGTCTTCTGTGGTAGACCAGGGGTCCACGCAGGTTTCCTTCTAAAATCCACCATATACACATATATGCATATAGATGAACATATATATGCATATATGTGTATATGGTAGCTTTGGCAAAAAGCTCTCTGGTGACGTCCATTTCGAGCCAGAATCGCAGACTTCCGAGAAAAGGCTCACTTGCGGCAAATGCACAGCCCTCCCGGGGCCTTGGGGCTCTGTGGGCTATGCTCGGTCATCTGCGGGTACTGGGGTACCGAAGTTGGAGGAGCACTCACTGACACTTTGAGCTCCTAGAGGTACAAACTACGTCTCATTCGTCTCTGTATGCTCTTGCAGGGTTCAGGGCCACCCACAGACAGCGTACCCAGGGATGCTTTGCCCCTGCGTCCATGGCGGCCGTCACCCGCTGGAAAGAGTTCAGTTAGGAGACACTGCAGACAGCTGTGGGTCTCAATTCGGCCTCCGTGCCTTAGGAGCTTTGCGATCAGCTCTTTGAGCCTTTCATTTCTTCATTTGAATGCGTCCACGGGGACCATTACGACCATCCCAGGCAGAAAGGTGAGGGAGAGGGAGGTGTCTGCTTCCGTCCTGAAGTCTGATTTCCACTGCGGAAAGCGGGAAGGAGCCGAGGCCTTAGGAAGGAGCCCCGGGGCCTCTGGGACGAAAAGAGATCATGCTGAATTGTGGCTCTGGAACGCCCGGTGTCCACACTGCGGGGAGGTGGAGGTGCTAGGAGCGGCCTGTCTTCTGTGGTTGACCAGGGGTCCACGCAGGTTTCCTTCGAAAATCCACCATATGCATATATATGCATACAGATGAACATATATATGCATATATATGTATATGGTAGCTTTGGCGAAAAGCTCTCTGGTGACGTCCATTCTGAGCCAGAATCGCAGACTTCCGAGAAAAGGCTCACTTGCGGCAAATGCCCAGCCCTCCCGGGGCCTTGGGGCTCTGTGGGCCATGCCCGGTCATCTGCGGGTACTGGGGTGGCGAAGTTGGAGGAGCACTCACTGACACTTTGAGCTCCTAGAGGTACAAACTACGTGTCATTCGTCTCTGCATCCTCTTGCAGGGTTTAGGGCCGCCCACAGACAGCGCAGCCAGGGATGCTTGCCCTCCGTCCATGAAGTACGTCCCCCTGGGCTGAAAGAGGTCAGTTGGGAGACACTGCAGACAGCTGTGGGTCTGAATTCGGCCTCCGTGCCTTAGGAGCTTTGCGATCAGCTCTCTGAGCCTTTCATTTCTTCATTTTGAATGCGTCCACGGGGACCATCACGACCATCCCAGGCAGAAAGGTGAGGGCGAGGGAGGTGTCTGCTTCCGTCCTGAAGTCTGATTTCCACCGCGGAAAGCGGGAAGGAGCCGAGGCCTTAGGAAGGAGCCCCGGGGCCTCTGGGATGAAAAGAGATCATGCTGAATTGTGGCTCTGGAACGCCCGTGTCCCCACTGCGGGGAGGTGGAGGTGCTAGGAGCGGCCTGTCTTCTGTGGTAGACCAGGGGTCCACGCAGGTTTCCTTCGAAAATCCACCATATACATATATATGCATATAGATGAACATATATATGCATATATATGTATATGGCAGCTTTGGCAAAACTCTCTGGTGACGTCCATTTTGAGCCAGAATCGCAGACTTCCGAGAAAAGTCTCATTTGCGGCAAATGCACAGCCCTCCCGGGGCCTTGGGGCTCTGTGGGCGATGCTCGGTCTTCTGCGGAGACTGGGGTACTGAAGTTGGAGGAGCACTCACTGACACTTTGAGCTCCTAGAGGTACAAACTACGTCTCATTCGTCTCTGTATGCTCTTGCAGGGTTCAGGCCACCCACAGACAGCGTACCCAGGGATGCTTTGGCCCCTGCGTCCATGGCGGCCGTCACCCGCTGGAAAGAGTTCAGTTGGGAGACACTGCAGACAGCTGTGGTCTGAATTCGGCCTCCGTGCTTTAGGAGCTTTGCGATCAGCTCTTTGAGCCTTTCATTTCTTCCTTTTGAATGCGTCCACGGGGACCATTACGACCATCCCAGGCAGAAAGGTGAGGGAGAGGGAGGTGTCTGCTTCCGTCCTGAAGTCTGATTTCCACTGCGGAAAGCCGGAAGGAGCCGAGGCCTTAGGAAGGAGCCCCGGGGCCTCTGGGATGAAAAGAGATCATGCTGAATTGTGGCTCTGGAACGCCCGTGTCCACACTGCGGGGAGGTGGAGGTGCGAGGAGCGGCCTGTCTTCTGTGGTAGAGCAGGGGTCCACGCAGGTTTCCTTCGAAAATCCACCATATACATATATATGCATATAGATGAACATATATATGCATATATATGTATATGGTAGCTTTGGCAAAAAGCTCTCTGGTGACGCCCATTTCGAGCCAGAATCGCAGACTTCCGAGAAAAGGCTCACTTGCGGCAAATGCACAGCCCTCCCGGGGCCTTGGGGCTCTGTGGGCGATGCTTGGGCATCTGCGGATACTGGGGTAGCGAAGTTGGAGGAGCACTCACTGACACTTTGAGCTCCTAGAGGTACAAACTATGTGTCATTCGTCTCTGCATCCTCTTGCAGGGGTCAGGGCCGCCCACAGGCAGCGTACCCAGGGATGCTTTGGCCCTCCGTCATGGCGGCCGTCACCCGCTGAAAGAGTTCAGTTGGGAGACACTGCAGACAGCTGTGGGTCTGAATTCGGCCTCCGTGCCTTAGGAGCTTTGCGATCAGCTCTTTGAGCCTTTCATTTCTTCATTTTGAATGCGTCCACGGGGACCATTACGACCAACCCAGGCAGAAAGGCGAGGGAGAGGGAGGTGTCTGCTTCCGTGCTGAAGTCTGATTTCCACTGCGGAAAGCGGGAAGGAGTCGAGGCCTTAGGAAGGAGCCCCGGGGCCTCTGGCATGAAAAGAGATCATGCTGAATTATGGCTCTGGAACGCCCGGTGTCCACATTGCGGGGAGGTGAATGTGCTAGGAGCGGCCTGTTTCTGTGGTAGACCAAGGGTCCACGCAGGTTTCCTTCGAAAATCCACCATATACATATATATGCATATAGATGAACATATATATGCATATATATGTATATGGTAGCTTTGGCAAAACGCTCTCTGGTGACGTCCATTTCGAGCCAGAATCGCAGACTTCCGAGAAAAGGCTCACTGCGGCAAATGCACAGCCCTCCCGGGGCCTTGGGGCTCTGTGGGCGATGCTCGGTCATCTGCGGGTACTGGGGTAGCGAAGTTGGAGGAGCACTCACTGACACTTTGAGCTCCTAGAGGTACAAACTACGTCTCATCCGTCTCTGTATGCTCTTGCAGGGTTCAGGGCCACCCACAGACAACGTACCCAGGGATGTTTGGACCCTGCGTCCATGGCGGCCGTCACCCGCTGGAAAGAGTTCAGTTGGGAGACACTGCAGACAGCTGTGGGTCTGAATTCGGCCTCCGTGCCTTAGGAGCTTTGCGATCAGCTCCTTGAGCCTTTCATTTCTTCATTTTGAATGCGTCCACGGGGACCATTACGACCATCCCAGGCAGAAAGGAGAGGGAGAGGGAGGTGTCTGCTTCCGTCCTGAAGTCTGATTTCCACTGCGGAAAGCGGGAAGGAGCCGAGGCCTTAGGAAGGAGCCCCGGGCCTCTGGGATGAAAAGAGATCATGCTGAATTGTGGCTCTGGAACGCCCGGTGTCCACACTGCGGGGAGGTGGAGGTGCGAGGAGCGGCCTGTCTTCTGTGGTAGAGCAGGGGTCCACGCAGGTTTCCTTCGAAAATCCACCATATACATATATATGCATATAGATGAACATATATATATGCATATATATGTATATGGTAGCTTTGGCAAAAAGCTCTCTGGTGACGTCCATTTGAGCCAGAATCGCAGACTTCCGAGAAAAGGCTCACTTGCGGTAAATGCTCAGCCCTCCCGGGGCCTTGGGGCTCTGTGGGCGATGCTCGGTCTTCTGCGGAGACTGGGGTACCGAAGTTGGAGGAGCACTCACTGACACTTTGAGCTCCTAGAGGTACAAACCACGTCTCATTCGTCTCTGTATGCTCTTGCAGGGTTCAGGGCCACCCACAGACAGCGTACCCAGGGATGCTTTGGCCCCTGCGTCCATGGCGGCCGTCACCTGCTGGAAAGAGTTCAGTTGGGAGACACTGCAGACAGCTGTGGGTCTGAATTCGGCCTCCGTGCCTTAGGAGCTTTGCGATCAGCTCTTTGAGCCTTTCATTTCTTCATTTTGAATGCGTCCACGGGGACCACTATGACCATCCCAGGCAGAAAGGTGAGGGAGAGGGAGGTGTCTGCTTCCGTCCTGAAGTCTGATTTCCACTATGAAAGTGGGAAGGAGCCGAGGCCTGAGGAAGGAGCCCCGGGGCCTCCGGGATGAAAAGAGATCATGCTGAATTGTGGCTCTGGAACGCCCGGTGTCCACACTGTGGGAGGTGGAGGTGCTAGGAGCGGCCTGTCTTCTGTGGTAGACCAGGGGTCCACGCAGGTTTCCTTCGAAAATCCACCATATACATATATATGCATATAGATGAACATATGTATGCATATATATGTATATGGTGGCTTTGGCAAAAAGATCTCTGGTGACGTCCATTTTGAGCCAGAATCGCAGACTTCCGAGAAAAGGCTCACTTGCGGCAAATGCACAGTCCTCCCGGGGCCTTGGGGCTCTGTGGGCGATGCTCGGTCATCTGCGGGTACTGGGGTAGCGAAGTTGGAGGAGTACTCACTGACACTTTGAGCTCCTAGAGGTACAAACTACGTCTCATTCGTCTCTGTATCCTCTTGCAGGGTTCAGGGCCACTCACAGACAGCGTAGCCAGGGATGCTTTGGCCCCTCCGTCCATGGGGGCCGTCACCCGCTGGAAAGAGGTCAGCTGGGAGACACTGCAGACAGTTGTGGGTCTGAATTCGGCCTCCGTGCCTTAGGAGCTTTGCGATCAGCTCTCTGAGCCTTTCATTTCTTCATTTTGAATGCGTCCACGGGGACCATCATGACCATCCCAGGCAGAAAGGTGAGGGCGAGGGAGGTGTCTGCTTCCGTCCT
>NW_024353203.1:0-429 GCF_902729225.1 Pteropus medius | reverse complement strand
CGCCATGGACGCAGGGGCCAAAGAATCCCTGGGTACGCTGTCTGTGGGTGGCTCTGAACCCTGCAAGAGCATACAGAGACGAATGAGACGTAGTTTGTAACTCTAGGAGCTCAAAGTGTCAGTGAGTGCTCCACCAACTTCGGTACCCCAGTCCCAGCAGAAGACCGAGCATCGCCCTCAGAGCCCCAAGGCCCCGGGAGGGCTGTGCATTTGCCGCAAGTGAGCCTTTTCTCGGAAGTCTGCGATTCTGGCTCAAAATGGACATCACCAGAGAGCTTTTTGCCAAAGCTACCATGTACATATATATGCATTTATATGTTCATCTATATGCATATATATGTATATGGTGGATTTTCGAAGGAAACCTGCGTGGACCCCTGGTCTAACACAGAAGACAGGCCGCTCCTAGCACCTCCACCTCCCCGCAGT
>NW_024353202.1:0-494 GCF_902729225.1 Pteropus medius | reverse complement strand
CGTGCAGCCCCGTGGGAGACCCGCACTTCCGGGCATTGGCCAGGGGACTGCAGGGGCCACATGAGGCCGCCACCGCCGCCCAGCGTGCCCCGAGGGGGGTCCCGGGGTAGGCCAGACCCACCTGACGGAAGTGGGAGCAGAGGAAAGGGCGACTCCCAGCTGGTGGCCATGGGGGAGAGGCCTCGGCTAGGGCTGTCGGATGAAACTCAGAGTGCCCAGGGTGATTTAAATTCCAAGTGAAGAGCAGAAACGTGCTTTTACTGCGGGCGCCCTCCTGTACGACGTGGGCCACGCTCACCGAAACAGTGATGTGTCGCTTCTCTGAAATTCACGGTGGCCAGATGTTCTGTATTTGCTAACTATGGCAACTCTACTTGGGTCCCCTCTCCCCCCTCAGAAGAGGGGCCCCAGTCTAGGTGGGTAACTCGGCAGGGACGGGGTCCCAGCCCCCAGCACAGCACCTGGTGCTCTGCAGGTACTTCCTACCCACGGGG
>NW_024353201.1:0-824 GCF_902729225.1 Pteropus medius | reverse complement strand
GAAGGGTCTCTGGGGAATTATGCTGTGTTGAAAAAGCCAGTTTCAAAAGGTTACATAATGTATGATCCCATTTGTATGATATTCTTGAAATGACAAAATTATAGAGATGGAAAAGAGATTAGTGGTTACCAGGGGTTAGAAAGAGGGGAGGGAGGGGAGTTGCTGTGGCTATTAAAGGGATTCTTGTGACAGAACTGTGCTGTAGTTGACAGTGGTGGCAGTCACAAGAATCTGCATGTTATAGAACTGCATTAAGAAAACACAAATACACATGCACAACACACACACGTGAAAGTAGAAAAAGTGGTGAAATCTGAATAGTTGGGTGGATTTTATCAACGTCAATTTCCTGGTCATGATATGTACTATCGTCATACAAGATTTACCATCAGATTAGGAAACTGAGTGAGGAGTTTCTCTTTATTATTTCTTACAAATGCTTGTGAATCTGCAATTATCTCAAAAGATATTTTAAAACATCTGCGATGAGCATTTTGGAATTGCAACTGCATCTTATAACAATTATGTATCGAATAAAGAAAATTATTCCTTTAGGATAGTAGTAGAGAATGATGCTCAGGTGTTTTCCAACCTAACTTGACTGTGTTTATAATATTTCCTAATATTTCTACTTTGAGGACTGTTCCCAAAGATGTATTTGCTCCTTCATCTGACCTGAGTCATCTATATTATAGCAGAAGGCTGTTGATCCGACATCCTATCAGACTGAGAACTTTATTTAAAACTTGAGAGAGTTGCTTTATAGTTATTTATTTTTTATTTCTTTATGTTTATTTTAAACACTCCCTTTTTGTTTTGGTCAG
>NW_024353200.1:0-558 GCF_902729225.1 Pteropus medius | reverse complement strand
GTTTTGATGTAAATTTTAGAGCAATAATTTGAAGGTAGATTCAGATGTACAGAAGTGGAAAGATATTCAAAACATATAGGTAAGCAGAAAAAAAGCCCATTGAAGGTCAAAACATAGCAATTTATTTAATAATAAACCCAAGCCAACCACAATAAACTGTAGAACATATAGGAAAGAGACTTAAAGGTTAAGAGGTAACCAAGCTTGCCTCTCAGAAGGCAATGGTACTAAGATTGGAAGGGAAACTTTTGCCCTATATTCTCCACAATTTAATTTTTTTTTATGAGAATGAATTCATTTGTTATCTACGTAATTAAATAAGTACACATAGAATTAAACTTAGTTTTAATTAAAATTATTGACTGATACAGAAAACAGTGTGGTTTCATGTGTATAACTGCTTAGAGATGGTTTCTTTCACCCTAAGCGAAGGCACATTTTCCCTGGAGTTCTATTAAAGAACTTAACCATCAAATTTGAGAACTGATGGCAGCAGAGCATTCTATACCGCTAAGGCTGTGAGACATTACTGCAGATAAACTTAGACTAAACAGCCTT
>NW_024353199.1:0-594 GCF_902729225.1 Pteropus medius | reverse complement strand
GAGTCACCCAGTTAGCGGTGCGGGTCTCGCAGGAGACCGAGGTCATCAGCACCGAGCTGGGACTTGAACCCACGTCTCTGCTCCAGGGCTCAGAAAGGCGCTCGGCCGCGTCCATCCGCTTCCCCTGCGGATCCTGTGTCCCCGCTGCGCACCCACGCACCACGCATGCTCCCCAAGGCGGCAGAGCTGTGTGTGTGGGGGGGGGCGTGTCCTGTCATTTGGCTTCTGTGGCTCCGCCAGCGGGGAGCCCCTCGACGTGGCCACAGGGTGAGCGCTTCCTGCCCGGCCCTCCGATTGTTATGGGAACATGGTCGCCGGGACTACGGTTGGAGCGGCGGGGGCGTTGGGGTGACGCGCGCGGGCAGCGGAGGTCGGTCCGGAGGTCGGTCCGGAGGTCGGTCCGTCGGTCCGTCGCGGCGGTTGGAGAAGCCGTTCTCGCCGGCAGCCGGCGAGGTGGACGTGGATGGCGGGAGGCAGCAGCGCCGTCTGCAGAGCACGGAGCGGGCTGGGAGGCTTCGCCGCGCGGCGAGGACGCGCCCACCCACGGCCCGGGGCGGGGGTCACACGGCCCCGGGTCCTCCTCGCACGTTGCTC
>NW_024353198.1:0-541 GCF_902729225.1 Pteropus medius | reverse complement strand
AAGAGATGGTGTCCAGCACGACTGTCATCTGGCTTGCGTGGGTCACAGGAAGTGGTCGTGCGGGCCGGCTTCGCTGTGTGTGATCCAGGCTCCTCTCTGCATAGCCCTCATGTCTCCCTGTCCCGTGGACCACATCTGCCCTCCACAGGCCACCTCCGTCCTCTGGAGCTGGAGGCTTTGCTTGGGGCTCAGCTCCTGTTCCAGAGCCTCAGCTCTGCTCCCTTGTAACTGGGACAAGGTGCAGGCCAGGGGGCCCTTGAGCGAAGCTGCTTTTTCTTCCCACCCCGTCACTGCATCCTCTGAGCCAGCCTTCGCCGCAACTAGCAGACCCATTTGGCTGGTGCCGCTTTAATCAAACCGTCGGCTCGTTTAGAAAGGGACCCGTTAGGACCCGCCTAAAGGTTTTGTAGAGGAGGCTTGGGGCGTGGGCCGGAGATGGGTCGCTCTCACCCTCCGGTGCTGGCGCTGTTTAGATTTCGATTTTAAAGCGGTTCGAGCAGATCATCTTGTAAACCCCAGGACGTTACCCCACGAGCTAGAT
>NW_024353197.1:0-589 GCF_902729225.1 Pteropus medius | reverse complement strand
CCCGTCTCTTCGGTGGCTTTCGGACCCCGTGCCCCTTCAGCTGCTTAGGGAAAGGGGCCGCCTGTCCCCAGCCCACAGCAGCCTTCTGCTGCGTGGAAGGGCACACTTCGCCCCAAGAGAGAAATGGAAACGAGGTCCACAGGCCGACTCGGGGACAGCGCAGCCGTGACGCCCACGGCAGGCCGTGGCTCTGAGACAGGACCAGGAAACGCAGTGACGTAGACGGCAGCGCCTCGAGCTCCTTGCCGAGGCCGGTGGGACGGGACCTCGCTGCTCAGAGCGGCTTCCACCCGCATCCCTCGACGGCGCGTTAGAAACACAGCATCTCAGCCTCCTGGCCCAGAATCTGCATTTCCGCAAAATCCGCAGTGACAGGGAGGGCGATCGAGTTGGGGTCCCCCCTGCAGGTTGGCGTGGGGACCTCCACCGGGAGCCGGGGCCGGGCATGGGGGAGAGGTCAGGCCGAAGGCGGGTGGCGTCATGGTCAGTGTCAGAGCAAGCCCCACGAAGCGGGAAGGGGGTCAGTGTCGTCTGGCTCAGCAGCCGCTCGCCCGTGTGTAGCTCGCGGAGAAGCCGTGCTCCTATTCCT
>NW_024353196.1:0-1065 GCF_902729225.1 Pteropus medius | reverse complement strand
CACAGAAACCCCATTTTACAGACGGGGAAACTAAGGCTCTGATATGGACTCCAGAGCTGCCCAAGGTCATTCAGGTAGCAAGTGGCAGAGTCAGGATTTGAATGTGGTCCCATCAAGCTCCAAAGTCTGTGCCGGCTCCAGGAAGCCATGACGTTCCTGGAATTGTCCCTTGTCTGAGAGCCTGTCTGCCCTCACGCCTCCTTCAAGAAGTGGCCGGTGTGTGTGGCGGCTGTTCCCTGGAGTCCAGATGCTGGCGACTGACCGGAGTGGGCACCCCAGGCCTCACAGGGGCTGGCACTCCCCCGAAGCCTCTCTATGAGAGCTGGGGTACCTACCTGCAAGATGGGGTTCTCCCTGGCCTCACCAGGCAAGTCTAGAGAGGACATTATGACCGAGCAGAGGCCCAGCTTGGGCTCTTGGAGGGAGGGGCTGAGGCCTGGGGCAAGGAGGTCTAACCACAGCTCCCTGCACCCCATGACCGTGACCTTCACTCGCAGCATCTCTTGGAGCACAGACAGGGTCGGGAGGAGGGAGGGCTGGTCTTGGTCCCAGCTCTGCCTCTGACGTGCTGCGCACTGCTTCTCCCACGTGCCTCTCCTCTCCGTCTGCAGGACGCGGTCACCTCGGCTGTGCTCGGGGGCCTGGGAACAGAATGCAACTATTTTGCGACACGTTTTGGACTCTGGCTCCTTCTAGCCAAAGAAATCTCTGCCCCGATGGATACTGGGGTTATCGTTCTCAACATAATTGTTCCCAAGTATGGAGAATCAGGGGCGCAGAGATGCCTCGTTTGTGGGGGTGTCTCCCCCTCTCGCTTCCATCACCCCATCCCCTTGGGGACCCTCCACTTAGGGTATCCTACGACCTTCTGGTTGTTAAGTCCAAGATCTCTTGTGGGGCCGCCCCGATCTCTGCTCCTGAAAGGGTCTCGTGCCTCCTGTCCCCTCTTACTTCCCCAGGACCCCGGCACCCCGCCCCCACTTTCTCTGCCATCTCTCCTTCCTGCACGCCTTTCTTGAACGCTGGGCTCCTTAGGACCCATTCCTGGCATTTCCCAGGTGAGCC
>NW_024353195.1:0-599 GCF_902729225.1 Pteropus medius | reverse complement strand
AGGTCGGGCTCACCTTGGAACTGCTTCTGTAGGATACTTTGGGGGCATTTTGAAGATTCTAACTTAAATGACTTTTCCTTCAAAATGTAACATTTTTATTCTTATGAATAAGTTTTCAAGACTTTTCTTCTCCAATCTATGAAATCATTTAATAAAATCCTTATTGGGAGCAATAAGTATCAGCCGAGGGACAAGAATTTATTCTTGTTGTCAGAATTGTTCTATAAGTACAGGAAAGCCCAGTGATTTCCTCAGGTGAGGGAGGCAAAACAGCTCAATAGTTCAGAGCCCTAGTTTGGATTCCTAGCCGTAGGACCTTGGGCAGATCATTAAGCGTCTTTGAACTTGTTTCATCATTTATGAAATGGAAATAGTATTTCTATATCCTGGATTTGTTGTATAAATTAAGGTAATATAGGAAAATCCTGAACATGATACCTGGAATATGGTAGGCATTCAATAAATGATTTCTATCGGTAGTGATATTTGAGTTATTTCATGAATTTACAAGGAAATAATTTTAACGAAAACTGATGATAATATAAAGATTTGAAAAGGATAAAAAGACAGAGTATATCCAAAATAAAACAGGTGCTGGG
>NW_024353194.1:0-472 GCF_902729225.1 Pteropus medius | reverse complement strand
TAGATGGATGAGCAGGTGACACCAGATCCTGAAATGCCTGCAATCAATCCTCTAAGGGTCATGGAGGAACCATTGATGGTTAAAGAAGCAGAAACCAGGTTGGAGATAGGGCCTCCTAGGTGGCCCGGTCCCAGAACCTCTTCCCTGAGAGGGCTCATCCCATCCGTGCCCACCCCGGGGGTCCTACCTGGAGGCGGCGATCTCTGCCTTCTGGCGCGCTATGGCGGCGGCGCGCTGGGCGCCCTCCATACTGTGCTCCACCTTCTGGCGGACCTTGCTGCTCTTGAGTGGCAGCACGCGGCGCTTGGTGCCTTTGACCAGCACGTTGTGGCGGTATTTGCCCTCTTCGCGGTGGCCGTCGGGCAGCGTAGTGCAGCCGTAACCGTGGCGCAGGTTGTCCAGCCACTCGCCCTCATAGCGGAGGCCGCTGGAGCGCTCGCTGACGCCGAAGCCCGAGCGCTTGTCGTTCTTC
>NW_024353193.1:0-326 GCF_902729225.1 Pteropus medius | reverse complement strand
CATGTGCCCCTCCATCCTTGTCGAGGAGGAAGCCTAAATGGCATCCTTCCCCTGGTAGAAAGAGGTCAGTTTGGCAAACTTCAGACACCTGTTCGGCTGTATGTGACTCTGTCACTTATTAGCTGTGTGATCACGTGTATGAGACTCGGTTTTCTGAAATTTGAGTGAGTGTACAGGAACCATGACGAGCAGCCCAGCCACAAAGGTGAAGGACAGGGAGGGGTCTTCGCCTGTCCAGAGCTCTGATATCAAATTGAAGAAGCAGGAAGGAAGAGAGGCCCCAGGACGGAGCCCCATGCCTCTTTGATGAGCTGGGACACTGTCTC
>NW_024353192.1:0-449 GCF_902729225.1 Pteropus medius | reverse complement strand
CCCCGGCCCCTGGTGACCCTAACGCATGTTCTCTCTCTGTGGGCGTGGCCGCCGTGGGCGTGGCTGCGGCGGGCGTGGCTGCCGTGGGCGTGGCTGCCGTGGGCGTGGCTGCCCTGAGCAAGCAGAATCACGCGCTCGTGCGTCCGGCACTGAGCATCGTGTCCACCGTGCGTGCACGGTCCTGATGGTCCGTCGATGCGCAGTTGTGCTGTGTCCCCCTCCTGGGAACTGCGAATCCTGCGGCCGCCACCGCTGTTCTCTCAACAGCAGGGCCAGCGGCTGCACGGGTGGCCTCAGCCGTGCTCCGTCTTCCCTCGGCCAGGTCGCCTGGGACGAGGACGGCCCGCCACCGGGCTGGGAGGAACCTGAGGACATTCTCACGGTGGAGGACGCGCCATCCTGGGCGAGCGGACAGGCGGGACCCGTGTGCCCGGCGTCCGCGGTCGACG
>NW_024353191.1:0-598 GCF_902729225.1 Pteropus medius | reverse complement strand
TAGAGGAACTTTGGCACAGGTTTTATAGTTTAGGGTTGTGTAAAAGGTTTGTTAGTTATGTTTATAAATGGGAACAAACTATTCATGCTCATATATAATTACAGTGAAAATTATAGAACGATAAATACCAGACAGTTAAAATATGGTTACTTATTGGTATAAGAGTCAAAAAACCTTTTTAAAACATTATAACAAAAAATGAAATACCATATTTTCTTTATTAAATTAGTCATTTCAAAGAGATAAAGCTAATGACTGTTTGAGTAGAGCCATGCACATTAACTAAGTGCTAATGAAAGTGATCATTGGTGCAAGTCTTTTAGAAAGCAAGTTTGCCAGATAACATCTTAAACAATCGTACATTTTGTCTCAATAATTCTATATTCTATTTTATATTATAATTCTATATTATAATTTTAATATAGAAATTCTTTTAAGTAGATAAAAGTATATTCTTGGTACATTATTTCTATTTAAAAATGTATAACTAACATTTCAGACTCAGGTGGATTGTTAAATGATGGCAGTTATTAGAAAATAACATAGTCATTAAATATAATAATTATAAATATTTTATGAATTACATGGATAGATTTTC
>NW_024353190.1:0-1016 GCF_902729225.1 Pteropus medius | reverse complement strand
AATATGTGTGACCAGGGACTCGCCGGAACCTGACCCTGTGTCTCCCCCGGGAGCCGTGGCACTCGTTCGTTTCCCACGGCGACTTTGGAGAACGTAACTGTTATGAATAACGAGAACCAACGGTACATTTATTCTCTCAGTTTTCTGCGGGTCAGGGCTCCGGGCAACGCTTAACTGGATCCTCTGCTCAAGGCCACAGTCAGGTGTCAGCAAAACTGTGCTCCTCTCGGGAGCCTGGGGTCCTCACCGAGCTCGTGTGGTCGTTGGCAGAATTTAGTCCCTTGTGGTTGCAGAAGCGAAGTCTTGTTTCCCAGTGGGCTGTTAGCAGCGGCTACTCTGGGCATCAGAGGCCAGTGGGCTGTTCTTTGCCTCTAGGCCGTCTCTCAGCATGGCGCTCACTTCCTCAGACCCTCCGGAGAATCTTTTATTCCCGTTGTCTCTGAAGGAGTCTCACAGCGTCACACAATCAGGGGAGTGACTGTCCCTCAGGGGAGGGACAGCCATCGCCTTTGACACATTCTGTTGGTTAGAAGGCAGTCTCAGCTCCCACCCACACGCAAGGAGAAGGGATTACATAAGGGCTTGGCTCACCGGGGCTCACGCGAAGATGTGTTTGCTATCGAGGCGTTACCGGAATCTTCCAGAAGATTCCATACGAACAGGAGATGTCACTGCTTGCTCAGGAAAGATCTAACAACTGCAACATTCCCATCGACGGAAGACGCCTCACCCAGACAGCTCATCCATGCGGAGGGCGTGCGTGTTGGGCCTCCTGGCTCCCGTCCAGCTCTGTCGCTGACTCCGTGCAGCCAACGGCTGGGCCTCTATACTGTCCTGTCAGCTCTGTGAGGTGGGCCGCAGGGTTAGGAATCCATGAACGAGTACGTTCCAGACATTTTCAAATGATCAAAGCGATGACTTCGAAGGCTCTCGGTCGGTTTACAAATCACTGGAACTGTGGGCGAGTGCCCAGGAGGCCTTACTCTGTCCTGTCTCACTTCTGTTAAGAATTCCTC
>NW_024353189.1:0-409 GCF_902729225.1 Pteropus medius | reverse complement strand
AGCCATTAAAAAAAATGAAATCTTACCATTTGCAATGACATGGATAGACCTAGAGGTTCTTATAATGAGTGAAATGAGTCAGATAGAGAAGGATAAATACCATATAATTTCACTTATATGCAGAATCCAAGGAACAAAAAGAACAAACTAATCAAAAACCGACTCACAAATATAGTGGACAATTTAGCGATGGACAGAGGGGAGGGTGGTTGCGGAGCTGGGAGAATAGGGTGAAGGGTTAAAGAAATACAAATTAGTAACTGAAGGAGGGTCACGGGGATGGGGAGCACGGCAGAGGGAATGTAGTTAGCATTAGTATGATGGCTAGGTAGAGGGCCAGGGGAAGGAGGGAGCAACTGGGGGGATCATTTTATGAACTATATCGATGTCTAATCAATGTACTGTATAC
>NW_024353188.1:0-391 GCF_902729225.1 Pteropus medius | reverse complement strand
GGCGGGGACCCGCGAGGGGGGGGGACGCGGGGGGTGGCGGGGAGTCTGCGGACGCCCATCCTGTGCACCTGCCTCCCCCACGGTAAAGCAGCACGGATGACACAACACATGCGCCGCATGCCGATGGCCCGCGCGCGCCGTAGGTTGAGGGCAGTGAGTTTTGTGGAATTAATTTTCTTTTAATTAATTCGCTCGGGAGAAGCGCGTCCTATGTCCTTCCTCCACACTTCGGCGGGAGCTGACACACTGCTCTGTCCCCGCAGATGTTAGACGTGCGGGAGGGTGACTGCTTTACACTTCTCCCTTCCTCGTCACCTAGCTCGGTGATTCGTGATCGGTGACTTTCTGACGCTCGCCATGGCCCCACGCCCACCTCCTTGAGTGGGCCCGG
>NW_024353187.1:0-2672 GCF_902729225.1 Pteropus medius | reverse complement strand
CCGGGCCTGGGCTCTGTGGGCTTATGCCCGTCATCTGTGGTACTGGGGGTGAAGAAGTTGGAGGAGCACTACTGGACACTTTGAGCTCCTAGAGGTACAAACTACGTGTCATTCGTCTCTGCATCCTCTTGCAGGGGTCAGGGCCGCCCACAAACAGCGTACCCGGGGATGCTTTGGCCCTCCGTCATGGCGGCCGTCACCCGCTGGAAAGAGTTCAGTTGGGAGACACTGCAGACAGCTGTGGGTCTGAATTCGGCCTCCGTGCCTTAGGAGCTTTGCGATCAGCTCTTTGAGCCTTTCATTTCTTCATGTTGAATGCGTCCACGGGGACCATTACGACCATCCCAGGCAGAAAGGTGAGGGAGAGGGAGGTGTCTGCTTCCGTCCTGAAGTCTGATTTCCACTGCGGAAAGCGGGAAGGAGCCGAGGCCTTAGGAAGGAGCCCTGGGCCTCTGGGATGAAAAGAGATCATGCTGAATTGTGGCTCTGGAACGCCCGGTGTCCACACTGCGGGGAGGTGGAGGTGCGAGGAGCGGCCTGTCTTCTGTGGTAGAGCAGGGGTCCAGGCAGGTTTCTTTCGAAAATCCACCATATACATATATATGCATATAGATGAACATATATATGCATATATATGCATATGGTAGCTTTGGCAAAAAGCTCTCTGGTGACGTCCATTTCGAGCCAGAATCGCAGACTTCCGAGAAAAGGCTCACTTGCGGCAAATGCACAGCCCTCCCGGGGCCTTTGGGCTCTGTGGGCGATGCTCGGTCATCTGCGGGTACTGGGGTAGCGAAGTTGGAGGAGCACTCACTGACACTTTGAGCTCCAGAGGTACAAACTACGTCTCATTCGTCTCTGTATCCTCTTGCATGGTTCACGGCCACCCACAGACAGCGTAGCCAGGGATGCTTTGGCCCCTCCGTCCATGGGGGCCGTCACCCGCTGGAAAGAGGTCAGCTGGGAGACACTGCAGACAGTTGTGGGTCTGAATTCGGCCTCCGTGCCTTAGGAGCTTTGCGATCAGCTCTCTGAGCCTTTCATTTCTTCATTTTGAAGGCGTCCACGGGGACCATCACGACCATCCCAGGCAGAAAGGTGAGGGTGAGGGAGGTGTCTGCTTCCGTCCTGAAGTCTGATTTCCACTGCGGAAAGCGGGAAGGAGCCGAGGCCTTAGGAAGGAGCCCCGGGGCCTCTGGGATGAAAAGAGATCATGCTGAATTGTGGCTCTGGAACTCCCGGTGTCCACACTGAGGGGAGGTGGAGGTGCTAGGAGCAGCCTGTCTGATCTCAAATGTCTAAGGAAAACACAGCCTTTTGTTATAAAAATCATCATATATATATAAATATATATATAGAAAGAGAGAGAGAAATCCATAGATACATAGATAGATAGATAGATAGATAGATAGATAGATAGTTAGATAGATAGATGGATAGATAGATAGATATAGAGATATCTATAGATACAGATAAAGATATAGATAGAGATATATCTAGGGGAGCTCTGGCAAAAAGCACTCTAAAGACGTGCATTTTGAGCCAGAATCGCAGATTTCCGAGAAAAGGCTCACTTGCGGCAAATGCACAGCCCTCCCGGGGCCTTGGGGCGCTGTGGGCGATGCTCGGTCATCTGCGGGTACTGGGGTGCGAAGTTGGAGGAGCACTCACTGACACTTTGAGCTCCTAGAGGTACAAACTACGTCTCATTCGTCTCTGTATCCTCTTGCAGGGTTCACGGCCACCCACAAACAGCGTAGCCAGGGATGCTTTGGCCCCTCCGTCCATGGGGGCCGTCACCCTCTGGAAAGAGGTCAGCTGGGAGACACTGCAGACAGCCGTGGGTCTGAATTCGGCCTCCGTGCCTTAGGAGCTTTGATATCAGCTCTGGGAGCCTTTCATTTCTTCATTTTGAATGCGTCCACGGGGACCATTACGACCATCCCAGGCAGAAAGGTGAGGGAGAGGGAGGTGTCTGCTTCCGTCCTGAAGTCTGATTTCCACTGCGGAAAGCGGGAAGGAGCCGAGGCCTTAGGAAGGAGCCCCTGGGCCTCTGGGATGAAAAGAGATCATGCTGAATTGTGGCTCTGGAACGCCCGGTGTCCACACTGAGGGGAGGTGGAGGTGCTATGAGCAGCCTGTCTGATCTCAAATGTCTAAGGAAAACACAGCCTTTTGTTATAAAAATCACCATATATATATAAATATATATATAGAAAGAGAGAGAGAAATCCATAGATACATAGATAGATAGATAGATAGATAGATAGATAGATAGATAGATAGATAGTTAGATAGATAGATGGATAGATAGATAGATATAGAGATACCTATAGATACAGATAAAGATATAGATATAGATATATCTAGGGGAGCTCTGGCAAAAAGCACTCTACAGACGTGCATTTTGAGCCAGAATCGCAGATTTCCGAGAAATGGCTCACTTGCGGCCAATGCACAGAGCTCCCTGGGCCTTGGGCTCTGTGGGCGATGTTCGGTCATCTGCTTGTACTGGGCTACCGAAGTTGGAGGAGCACTCACTGACACTTTGAGCTCCTAGAGGGACAAACTACGTCTCATTCGTCTCTGTATCCTCTTGCAGGGTTCACGGCCACCCACAAACAGCGTAGCCAGGGATGCTTTGGCCCCTCCGTCCATGGGGGCCGTCACCC
>NW_024353186.1:0-597 GCF_902729225.1 Pteropus medius | reverse complement strand
GGTTGGGTGAATGGGTAGTTTCTTTTCTCTATTTCTGTTTCTCCAAAACAAAAGCAAAGCATGTTCCCCATCTCAGACAGGAAATCAAAGAGTTATTTGTAGATTGTCAAAGCCGGGTAATAGGTATATGAAGGTCCATCATATTAGTCTATATACTTTCGTATTTAAAAAAAATTTTTTCTATAATAAACTTCAAATCTGTTATTTACTGAATTGTTATCTGAAACTAAGCTGAGTTTTCAGGCCGACCTAATAATTCTGCACTTAACCAGCTCTTGAAGTGGAGGACTAAAAGATTTCCTGTGTGTGGATTATTTCTAAGTCTCTGGATTTAGGATGGAATGTGATAGAACCAGACAGTCAGCTATCCTTCTTCCTGCCACCTCGCTTTCTTGGATCCCTTACCTGGGGAATTCTGGTCCTACTCAAGACAGTGTTGAAGAGAGGGTGTTAGTCATTTCTTGACCTACATGGATTTAGTAAGCCACTTCAGTGTCAGCTCACCCAACAGATTGCATGCCATCTTCTATAGGGCAGGAAGTCCATGGTCTGTCAGATTTACTCTCCTCTTTCTCATCAACCATAATTTCATAGGAG
>NW_024353185.1:0-440 GCF_902729225.1 Pteropus medius | reverse complement strand
GCCCTGAACCCTGCAAGAGGATGCAGAGACAAATGACACGTAGTTTGTACCTCTAGGAGCTCAAAGTGTCAGTGAGTGCTCCTCCAACTTCGCCAACCAGTAACCGCAGATGACCGGGCATGGCCCACAGAGCCCCAAGGCCCCGGGAGGGCTGTGCATTTGCCGCAAGTGAGCCTTTTCTCGGAAGTCTGCGATTCTGGCTCAAAATGGACGTGACTAGAGAGCTTTTGGCCAAAGCTACCATATACATATATATGCATATATATATTCATCTATATGCATATATATGTATATGGTGGATTTTCTAAGGAAACCTGCGTGGACCCCTGGTCTACCAGAGAAAACAGGCCGCTCCTAGCACCTCCACCTCCCCGCAGTGTGGACACCGGGCGTTCCAGAGCCACAATTCAGCATGATCTCTTTTCATCCCAGAGGCCCCG
>NW_024353184.1:0-327 GCF_902729225.1 Pteropus medius | reverse complement strand
AAGTGAGCCTTTTCTCGGAAGTCTGCGATTCTGGCTCAAAATGGACGTCACCAGAGAGCTTTTTGCCAAAGCTACCATATACATATATATGCATATATATGTTCATCTATATGCATATATATGTATATGGTGGATATTCTAAGGAAACCTGCGTGGACCCCTGGTCTACCACAGAAGACAGGCCCCTCCTAGCACCTCCACCTCCCCGCAGTGGGGACACCGGGCGTCCAGAGCCACAATTCAGCATGATCTCTTTTCATCCCAGAGGCCCCGGGGCTCCTTCCTAAGGCTTCGGCTCCTTCCCGCTTTCCGCAGTGGAAATCAGAC
>NW_024353183.1:0-1289 GCF_902729225.1 Pteropus medius | reverse complement strand
GATGCTCTGCCGCTGTTTAAAGCAAGGGTGCCTGTTTATGGAAATGTTTCTGACGTGGGGATATTTTGTCATAGAATAACGGGTAGAAGACCAACATCCAAATGAGATCGCGGGGCGACCCCATGTATAAGTACGTGTCGCTGTGGATGAGTGCACGCGTGAGTGCGTCGTCAGTGACATGTCAAATACGTGTGTCTGAGTGGGCGTGTGAGCGCGCGAGCGAGGGGGCGCGTGTGCCTGTCCGCGTGGGGAGTTTTATTTTCTTCGTGCCTTGTCTATATGTTCCGAATCGCTTTCGTAGGAGCGTGTATTTCTGTCTAATCAGAGCGCGTGGGGTTCTTCCTCAGAGAGGGGGACGTGGACGGACACAGCACCGCTCTCACAGGGCGGCCGCCAGGAATTCGGTGGAATGTGGCCTTGGAGGGTGACGTGAGGTCCCGGGACCTCGTCGGAACCGGGAGTTGATTCGAGAGTCAGAACATCAGGCGCAGAGGATCAGAGTCGGAGCAGATGCTGGACAGAGAGCGAAGCTCACGCTGCAGCCGGACGCAGCGCGCCTTCTCCGGGGAAGCGAACGGCCCCGCCAGCCACGGGCCTCGCGTCCGCGCAGAGGCGACCTGGACTTTATCCGGCGCTTGGAGCCCTCGGGCCAGACCCAAGCCCCGCGCCGCAGCCCCGGCGAGCCACGCGCCTCCGGGTCCGGGGCTCCACGAGCTGTGCTTGGACCGCGTGTGTCAGGATGGCGGAGACCAGAGGCCGCGGTCACTGCCCTGGCAGCTCGCCAGGCCCAGGGTCTCGTGTGGCTTCCATCGGCGACCCCTGCCGCCTGGCAAACCAGCACGAGCGTGCGCTCCAGTCGGCAAACTGGAGCAGGAGTCTATGCTCCTTCTCAGAGTTTCTGACTCTTGTTCTCCCCAAGGTGGCAGAGCTCGTGGCATCAGGGCAGAGCGCAGAACCCGCGTGACACGGGCCCTCCTGGCGCACCACGCGCGGGGTGGCTCGGCCCGTGTCTGGGTTCTCACCTGCCATGCGATGCCCCGCTCCGCCGCCCGTCTGCCAGGCTCCTGGCCCGCTTCCTCCTCCCCTTCAGTGGAAGGTGTTTCCCAGAAGTTTCTCAGACATTTATTTCCTCCCCACCCCCAGTTCTGGATAGACCAGTAGTCTTTGCCGACCCGTGGTTCCTGACTTTCCTCTGATAGAGGCTTGTCCGGTGGGAGGGTGCACGAGGAGACGGGGGTGTTTCAGGTTGCGAGCACACGTTTTAGCCATATTCCGTGCTTGTCACCGTC
>NW_024353182.1:91546-92011 GCF_902729225.1 Pteropus medius | reverse complement strand
TCCGGGGAGCCCCAGGCGCGGGAACGTTGCTGGGGACCGGCGGGGTCCAGGGTCTCTCTCGGAAGGGTGACGCTGCTGACGGAAAGCTTTCCGACTCAAGACGCTCGTGGCCGGTCTATCGTGCTACGTGGCTGAATTGAGTCCCCCAGATTCACGGGTTGAAGTCCCAACCCCCGGACCTCGGAACGTGGCTGGATGTGCAGATGGCTCTTTACAGAGGACAGTGAGGTCGGATGAGGTCACCACAGTGGCCCTGATCGCATGGGGCTGTGTCCTTGTAAGAACAGGACATGAGGACACAGACACGCAGAGCGGCCTCGGGAGGGCCTGGCCCCGCCTGCACCTGCGTCTCAGGCGTCCGGCCTCCAGTGCGTGGTTTGAGCCGCCATCTTCGTGTTCGTGGCCTGAGCAAACTCGGACCCCTCTCCTCGCTGCGGCCCTCACAGCCAGAGATGACGGAGTCCG
>NW_024353182.1:89787-91506 GCF_902729225.1 Pteropus medius | reverse complement strand
GGATTAACTCATTCAATCTGCAAGTCACCTAAAAGTCAAACCATGGAATGCATTCGCTAAGCTTTGTTTTTAAGTAGACGTCCGAAGCGTCATCACATCTGGGGACACAGGACGGTGGGTGGCAGAGGCGGGCGGACCCGTCCCGACTCAGGCACCGAATTCGTTTGGACGCGGGAGGAGGAGGAGCAGCTCCCGGGGCGAGGACATCGCCGTGCCGGGCACAGGTTGGAGACTGTCGGAGGCGCTGACGGTTCCTCCCCACCCGTTCCCAGTCTGAGGGGACAACAGCAGGCGGCAGGGTCGCCAGCTCCCTGTGCAGAAGGGACCAGTTGTCACCTGCAGACGCCTGCACTCTGAAGGCACGTCTAGTTATAACGTGTGCACGTGGCTCGGACTTTGCAGTGTGGGAGGCGGGGCTCGGCGGGGCCTGCTCGTCCCTGGAGGGGTGTAGTGTGTCCGGCGAGGTCTGGTGTGCCCGGCGGGGTCCCCTGCGTCTGGCCACCCAGGACCGAGGGCTCTCTGGACAGAGACGACGCGGTCTGTGTGCCTGCACTGGATGTGCCAGGCGGGGCTGTGGCGCGTGGCAGCGGACGCAGTTGCGAGAGTGTCTGGCAATTAAAAATAATTGGGAAGCGGCCGCGCTCTGCTCCGGCAGGAACCCAGCGGCCGAGTCACGATGCTGCGTCAGCCCCGCCCAAGGCCGTGTGCTCCATATGGCGCAGGATTACGGGGACCACGGGGACGGGCGGCGGCAGCGACACCCCGACCGCGACGTGCGTCTCGTCTAATGGCCACTTCATTAGCTAATTGATTTCTTATTAGTCACGGGGAGCGGCCCGCTTAGGCGCTCGGCGCGCGCAATTAGCAGCATTGACACAATTAGTCACTTGCTTGTTTTGCAGCTAAACGTTCTTGGAATTGACTGTGGCTGAAGGCGGGGTGTGTGGCCGATTCGATTCACGCGACTTTATTTTTCCTGCTCACGTCGGCTTCGGCTCGATCGCAGATGCTCCCCCGCAGGCGCGCGTGGCCGAGGTGGCGGCAGCCGTGCGGGCCCCGTGGCCGCGTCGTCCGGGCGGAGCAGGGGGCGCCCCCTTCCCGCCGCTTCCGCTGCGTGTCCTCCGTGCGGCCCGTGCGGCCCCCGCCCAACCCCGTCCCCATGCGCCGGCCCCGCTCACACCCCGCACGCTCTCACGGTCATGCTGCCTGCAGCCGAAGACACGGGCGTCTGGCGGGAGCCTCTATGTCGGATGCGCCCACCGCGCCCCTCTGTGCGGGGCGTAGGAACGCGGGGGCTGGGAAGCCGGCCGCGGACGTCCTGTGCGCACACGGCAGACGTTTCCCTCAAGCGCCCCTCAGCGTGCGGGGCAACGGCTCCTGAGAGTTAGTGCAAAGCGGGGTTCGCTTTCGGGGAAGTCCCTGGCACGGCCGGGACTCTGCTTCAAAGGCGTGTCGCATTTTCCGGGGAGCCCCAGGCGCGGGAACGTTGCTGGGGACCGGCGGGGTCCAGGGTCTCTCTCGGAAGGGTGACGCTGCTGACGGAAAGCTTTCCGACTCAAGACGCTCGTGGCCGGTCTATCGTGCTACGTGGCTGAATTGAGTCCCCCAGATTCACGGGTTGAAGTCCCAACCCCCGGACCTCGGAACGTGGCTGGATGTGCAGATGGCTCTTTACAGAGGACAGTGAGGTCGGATGAGGTCACCACAGTGGCCCTGATC
>NW_024353182.1:0-89757 GCF_902729225.1 Pteropus medius | reverse complement strand
GCCTGAGCAAACTCGGACCCCTCTCCTCGCTGCGGCCCTCACAGCCAGAGATGACGGAGTCCGCCTGACTCGGTCTTCAGTTGGACCCGCCCCCCCCACCCCCCGGGAGCTGTGCTGCCCGCCGTGTCCCCTGGACTCCCCTCAGAGGGTTCAGGAGGGCCGGGCTGCACAGACCGTGTTTGACCCGGCTGCAGAAAGTGCCCGGCCGCAGCCAGCTGAGCCCCTCCCAGCCCGCGGGGGGCCTGCGGGGGACGCCTCTGGGCTCCGCAGCCTGGGCCAGTGGAGGCCTCACTGCTGAGCGGCCGCCTTGATCACGTCCTGGCCTTCTGGGTTCTTGTAGCAACTGATCCCGAAGTCGGGGCTGAACAGCAGGAACCGGTCGTCCCACAGTCCTGGGGACTAGGAGTGTGGCATCAGCTGTCCGGGGGCCTCAGTCCGTGCGGAGGCTCCAGGGGAGGGTCCTTCCTGCCTCTCCCAGTTTCTGGCGGCTGCAGGCGCCCCCTCCCATCTCTGCCTCTGTCTCCACGTGGCTTCTCCTCGGTGTCTGTGACTCTCCTGCCACAGAATGTAGCACACGGTCCCCCAACAGCCGGACGGGCGCAGGCAGAACGCGTCAGGAGACCCAGGGTCCCAAGTCTTTTTTCTTGAAGAAAGGTGGCATTTAGTTATTGTTGGTTTCCTTGCTTATCATCGTGACCACGTCTAAGGCCCAGGATGAACGTACGTGCCGCCGAGCTGAGCCCAGCTCCGTCCAGAAGCCCGGCCGATCGGCTGCCATCGGCCAGCGGAAGTCGAGTAAGCGAGAACGATCTCGCTCCCATGTCTCGGAGTTAAGGGACGGCTCGTCACGTGGCAGGAGCTGACCGCGACGAGCCAGCGGGGAAGGTGAGCACTGGGCGCTCGGCCCGATGCAAAGTCATGAGGCGGAGCCCGATCTCGTGCGGCCGGAAACCTCCGGCAGAGCTGGGCTGGACGCACAAGCCTGCGGGACCGAGCCCCGTGGAACGATTAAGAAACAGGCACGATGTCCACCCTCTCACTCGTCTGCGTTTGCCGGGAAGGGAAAAAAATGAAGATCGCCAGAGTCCGTATCACAAGTTTCACCACGGGACTGGACAAAGTTGGATGTGGCGTGTCCGGCATGTTCGGTAGCCCGCCTGGCGTCCCATGTCACACAGACAGAGCACGTGCAGGGAGGGTAACATTCACCCAGGCAGAGGGCGAGCGGTCGGCGAGGGCGGAGCTGGCACCCACGCCCACCGGGCGCCCAGCACACGTCCCGGGTGACCCACCAGACGCGGACGGGCAGCACCCGCACGGCAGAAGGTTCTAAAGAGCTTGGCTGCGCTTTGCTGAAATCCACTGTAATAAAAAATGTCACTAAGTTCATTAAATACGAATAATGCCCCTTGATGATCGAACGCAGGTGTGACAGGACCTGTGAAAAATACGCTTCCTCTCGATACACGTAATATTCAAACACTTGCCGAGTTTTGATGGATCGCGTGTGGGTAGGTAACGCGATCGTTTGATAGACAATTCTAATTAAGCCCGTATTTTTCGATATTAAAAACGCTTCTAAGCTACTGAAACTCTTGCTTCCTTACGTCACTGCAACTTCTCCCCGAGGTCTTTATACTATTAATTTCCTTAGAAAGTCTCTCCTTAATCATCAACATGAAGATAAATTTCATCCCCAATTCCACGTTTATGAGATGCTAATGAATGAGGTTTCTCGGAAGCGACATCTTATCCGTGGTGTAATTGTAATGTCACTGTCATCGGTCACCTTTGGAGCCCAACAGTCCAAACATAGCAAAGTTTAACTTTTTTCCAGCAGAGAACACAAGAGCAACCCCCAGACACACATACACACACGGACACATGCACGCACGCGCACGCAAGCATTACTCATCGGCACACGCACACACGCTACATCGCCATTACGACGTGGGTTACTGGATGCACGCATACAGGCCTAATTTTGACGCACATGCACGCGACGCAAGGGACGACGACACGCACGCGACGATGAGCACGGACGCATGCAATACCGCACACGCATCGGGCTTTCGTCCACAGGACGCGACGCGCGACACACGCGCACGCACGCATAATATCGATACACGCATGCACGCATTAATGCTATTGCTGCACACGCATGGGCTCACAGACGCATCGACACGACGCACACGCTGGCACATCGGGCATCATCGATGCACGCCAAGACGCATCGACGGGTCTACAGATCGAGATGCAAAAGACGATGCTTATTAGGCCCACAGACGCGACGCCAAGACGTTCCTTAAAAAGGCAAACATTCATTTCAGCATCCGCAGGGGCACCGAGCCCCGCGTCCTGTGGATGACCCTATCGTTAAAGCGAATAAAGTGAAGCCCGTGTCGCTCTAAGACCCTCTCCTGGGACGAAGCTGGCGGAGGCCTCCCCGGGCCTGTCCCCTCCCGCAGGACAAGACTGAGCTTCCAGCACGGTGCCCCCAGCCTGCGTCTGACCAGCCACCGTCCGTCAGCGGCTCACGGGAGGGGAACACGGCACGGGCCCGCCGATGGCTCCTGCCCGTCTCTGGGCTTTCGCTTTACTTCGGCTGGACTGGAAAATAGCACGTGGCAGGCAGACGGGCCACGGTGATGACACGTCGGAGGAACTCGTGGGAACAAGGACGGAAGACTTGAACGCCAGAGCCGAGGCCACCAAACGCACAAAGGGAGCAGAAGCACTAAGCCCCTGGACGTCGGTCTCAGTGATGTTTCTGCGGATGGGACTCCAGAGGGCAAACCAGAAATCAAGAACGGGCCGCCTCAAACGGAAAGGCTTCTGCACAGCGGAGGAAACCGTCGACAAAGCAAGAAGCAGCCCGCCGAAGCGGACAAGAGATTTGCAAGTCGGACGTCCGGTTAGGGCTTCAGATCCAAAACATACGAAGAGCTCATGGAACTCGACAGCACGAGAAGAGCCGGTTCAGAAACGGGCCGAGGACCTGAGTGGCATTTCCACCAAGAGAACAGACGGCCGGCCGGCAGATACGCGGAAAGATGCCCAACATCGCTCGACATCAGGGACACGAAAATAAACCACGGCGAGCTGTCGCCTCACCGCTGTCGGAACGGCATCATCAACGAATCCACAGACAGCGAGGATCGCCGTGGGCGCGGAGGAGGGGGCCCCTCGCGCCCCGACAGTGAGATCGGGAATGGACGCAGCCACTGTGGAAAACGGTCTGCAGTTCCTCGAAGAATTAAAAACGGAGCGACTCTATGGCCCGGCAATTCCACTGCTGGGTTTTTACGTGAAGAAAATGAAAACGTGCACAGAGATTCGTGCACCCTGCGTTTAGTGCAGCGGTAATTCCCACGGCCAAGACACGCAAGCAGCCTCGGTGCCCGCGCACACACGAGGGGGTGAAGCCGCTGTGCTACATGCATGCGATGGAATATTACTCGGCCCTGAAAAAGAATGAAGTCTCAGCATTGGTGACAACGTGAACAGACCTGGAGGGCATTATGCAGAGTGAAATAAGTCAGGGGGCAGAGACAGATAACAGACGCTGTTATGTTTTATGTCCTACACAGGACATAAAAACAAGTAAAACACAACAAAAACACACACGGGTTGCGGGTGACCGGGGGGACCCGAGCGACGGAGAGCAAGGTGCGTGCAGAGGGCCGATGGGACGGCGACCGGCGGAAGCTGGACGTCTGCTGGTCAGTGCGCTGAGTGTACCCGTGTGGACTTACGAGGTCATACACGTGGAAGTTATGTTATCAACGAAAATAACCCCGATTTTACCAAAAAAAAAAAAAAGCTACTTGCTAAACGCCTTCAGCACGGTGTCACGTCAGTGGACAAAGGCAGCGTCCACGCGGAAGGACACATCGCGGTGCGTTTAAGGACACAGTGAAAAGCCTTTCCAGCAAGCTAAGGAGACAGCGTCCCCTCCTTGCTGTGGGGGGCATCCGTCCAAGTGTCCATCCATCCACCCATCCATCCTCCTGTCCGTCTGTCCTTCCGTCCATCCGTCCTTCCTTCGTCCACACACCCACCCTGCAGTCCCTGAGGCATCCAGCTCCCTGCCACTCACTGGGAATTTCGATGACACTGCTACCTCGTCCTCGCCTTCCGATGAACGTGTCATCTGGCTTGGGACGTGGACGTGGACACAGAAGGAGGGAGAGCTACAGATGACTTTTCAGCAGCGTGTGTCCCGTACAGCGCACGGCGTCTCGAATGCATTTGGTCGCCGGTTCATCTGCGAGAAGCCCCAGTTCGCAGGGTCGTTGGAAGACTCGGCGAGCTCACCTTTGGAGACGGCGTGTCCGTGTGGACGCCGGTCAGGCGAGTCCTGGGCCGCGTGGCGCTGCCCACGGTCGCTGGCGCTCTTTCCGTCTGTGAAGTCGCTGTTCCCCGTGCTCCGCTGTGTCTGCGTTGACGGCTCTTTGCTTCTGTGCTCTCGAGCCCGGCCGTGGATGTCTTTCTCAGCCGTGGTAATTTTCCTCTGCAGAAGTTTGATGGGAGCCTTTTTTTCCCCCACGTCTGTGTCAAACATGTTTTTTTCTTGCTTTTTGGACACACGGAACGCACTCGTGAGAATGGTTCTTCTGCCTGGTTTTTGATCCCAAGCTCTCCGCCAGCCGTGCCTGGATGGGCTCGAACGCGCGATGCGATGTCACTCCACGGTGTGGCCACGTTTCTTCTGCTTTTCGTGTCTGCTGCGTTTGCATCGGACGCCAGGCATTTTCAGTTCGGCCGTCTTTGCTGCCGGAAACGTTCGTCATCCCGTATTTTTTTTAGCTTTGTTCTGGGATGCAGGAGAGATCAAGAGTTGGATCTCTGCCCTGAGATTTCGTTGGCATGGACCACAGCGGCGTTTCGCGTAGGGTTAATTTGCCCAACTGCCGAGACGGGGTCACTGTCCGTGTCTATGCAACGCCGCGTGAGCCGCGGGGTGTCCGAGCTGGCCGGCGGGAACGCGCTCTCGTGGGGTTCGTGCGCGTGTCGCTCGCCGTTCCCCCGGCTCCCCGCCCTCGGCGTTCGCCCTGACCCTGGCTTCCCTCCCGGCCGGCGGGCGCATCCTCCGGGGGACCAGGAGCCGCTCTGTCAGCTTCTCTGTCCGTGGCCGTCTGTCCTGTGAACTCTCGCTGCGTTTGTGACCCGCAGTCCCAGCTGTGTCTGCTGCACTCGGGGCGTCTCCAGGTCCCCCTGGGCCCTGGAGATCCCCTGTGATGGAACCCAGGTCACCTCTGAAGGCTGTGAGCGGAGCTACCGCAGGCTCAGCTCACTACTCCTCCTCTTCCCGGGGGTCCGTGCCCGATGCCCCGCATCTCCACAGCCCACAGGGTATTTATTTGCCCACCTCGTGTTTCGTTCCCGTCAGGAGAATGAATCTGGTCCCTTCATTCCACCGTGGTCAGAAGCAGAAGCCGCATCTTTTTCAAAAATGTACCTTCGCGGCGTCTAAAAGCTTCGATCCCCTAGCAGTAAAACGCAACGCCGTGTAGCGGGCGTTAGTCCACGGACACTTACGGTGTGGGCTGCCAGGGCGTCTGCTCACGCGCGCTTTGCAAGGCAGACGTCACCTCCGTTTCGCACTAAAAACGGAGGCTCGGGTACAGTAAGCGTGTTGCCTGGAGCCGCGTCCAGCACCAAACCCTGCAGCCTGGTCCCGGCTCGAGGCCGTGTCAGGTGAGAACCTCTTTAGCACGGCGGGGGCTTCACCGCGGAAGCATTGCTTGGGGGCACGGCTTTAAAATGCGTATTCCCTGGGGTTCGCGGTGGGGCCGTGTCCCGTGCAGGCACGGCGTGACGGAGGTTCGGGGGACGGGGGACGATGTTTGCGTGTGTGCAATGCGAGTCCGCATTCACACACCTGCGCAACTCCAGTGCACACAGAGTCGCTTTTACTTCAGGATAATAAATTTTTTTTTTAATGAAAAAGACAGATTTCCAAGCCCAGTCCCCCCCGACAGAAGCCTGAGCTCTGAAGGTTTCGTGCGCAGGGCGCGCTGAGGGGCGCACAGACAATCTGGCCACGCGGGAGCTGGAGCGCAGACTCTGCAAAACCTCCGATTTTATTATGACGGTTAAAATTTTCTTTTAATGCACCTTCAGTCTCTTCATCGCCCATGGAAGACGCAAACTTCAACTTTCCGAATCAGCTTCCCTCGAGCCCCCTCCCCCGCTCCGGGACCCGGGATCCAAACGTGGCAGCGTCTCGTGAGAAAAACAGGTTCGAGTCCCATCAATAAACCATGGTGCACGTGCCGTGCAGGCCGCTGCTTAGCGGCACAAAGCTCCTTTAAATCGCTGCCTGCGAGCGTTTCTCCGGGCGATTCCTGTCTGCCCTCGTCGGATGTCCAGCGGCAAAATTGGCCGGAGGGCGGGGAGCAGGGCGCCTGGGGACACGGGGACCCGCCCCGGCGGAGCAGAGCGACGCGCGTGGCCACCGAGTCCGCGTCTGCGCCAGGTGACGTGCTGAACGTGAGCGTTTCTCCGCGGCTGACACGGGGAGCAGGTGCCTGACCAGCACCACGGTCGGCATGTGGGGCCGGGCGCTCCTGTGTCGTGGGATGTTCTGTGCACGGTAGGGCATGGGGTGACCTCCCTACAGCCCTCGCTGTGACAGCCCAAAACGTGTCTGGCCCTCGCCGAGTGTCCCCTGGGGGCGGACGCAGAGGACTGAGGACTTCAGTGCACACGTAAGTGTGGACGGATACAGGTGAGGGGTTAAGTAAAGAGAGATTAGACACGTAGATGACAGAGGATGAGACGTAGGTACGTGGTGGACATGGAGACTCAAACGTACACGATGGACACAGATAAGTATTTATAGACAGACGACTAGGCAGATATGGACAACTGATAGGTGGTAGATAAATAATAAACACAGCCAGGGACAGACACACAGATGACAGACGGACAGTAGGTAGAGATTGAGAGACAGACAGACGGACGCACAGAGCGTGGCTGGTCGATCCCCGGGGAGAGAACTACACGGCCGCGTTGACCGTTCCCTATGCCGGGTCAGGTTCTGTCGACCTTGACGCCAGGGGGTGTCCGGGGCTGACGACTGTGCTGTGGGCGTCCCGTGCACCGCAGGGCGTTGGGTGACATCCGTGGTCTCCGCCCTCCAGGTGCCGGTGGCATCGACCCCCCGCCCCAGGCAATGAGAAGTGTCTGAAGTTATTGGCAGGTCCCCGGGGGACGAAATCGCTGCTGGCCGAGGACCGCACCCTAATGCACCTGGTGGAGGGACGGTAACTGCCCAGCTCTGCGTGTCTGCGGGTGTCCCGTAGGCCACCAACCGCACGTCATGTAGCACACCCAACGCGCAAAGGAGCCCTGGCCTCTGTTCTCAGAGGCTCCAGGTGACTTGGTCCTGCCGCGTGCAGCCTGGGGCAGGAGCTGCTTCTAAGTCCAGGCCCGATGGCACCTGTGGCCGACACCTGTGGCACCAGCCAGGCTGCCACCCAGACCCCCCTCTGTGCCGCACGCGGCATCCTCCCCACACAGCCTTGCAGGGCAGCAGGAGCTGCTGGCCTCCTTCCCCGGCTGCGGCCAGGCCCTGCTGCAGCTCGGGACCCCAGCTCGGCCGCCGCGGCTCTGCGGGAGGTCGGAGGCGTCTTTCAGGACCTGTCCTCGTCCCATTCGGAGCCAACTCGGGGCCCTTGAGAGCGCTCGGCCTTTCGGCTTTGCAAAGGACACGTGTCCTGCAGGAGGCTGCGTCCGGGACCTATGTCTGGGGCTATGCTCTGCGAGCTGCTGAGGACAGCGGCCACTCACCGGGCTGAGATGGTACAAGGAACGGCCCCGCCATCCGTCCATAAGTCCACGTGGCGGCCCTGCTGCCCGCCACTCGGCCGCCTCGGTGTCTTGTCTGCTGCGATTCGGCATCTGGCTGCGTCCATCCCCCGCGGGACGCAGGGTGGCCGGGGCTCAGACATCGCAGACATCGCTCCAGCGAACCCCACGTGCCCGTGGGACCCTCTCCCGGAGCGACGCCTCACAGCGGGAGGGCCCGGTCCCCAGGGACGTGCGCTTACGTGTGACCGCAGAGCCATGCGTCCTGCAGCCCGCGGTCCCGAGTCCCCGCCGCCCTTGGGAGGCTGTTGCTTCGTGACCGTCACACTTGGGGACGGCGTGGCCTCCGAGGATCGTCAGCACGTGTGCCGCTCTGCGTCTCGTGGACGTCTAAAAACGAATCACCGAGGGCAAAACGCACGCGACAGCAAGGGGCCCAGGCTGGTGCGTGCAGCGCGGTCTTCGCAGAAGTGGGACAGGGAGGGGCTCCGGGCGTGGTCCTCGGGACACTGGCCTCGGAGATTCCGCAGCTTCCTGTGTGCAGGGGCGTGGTCTGGCGTCACCTTGGGAGGCCTCCCGAGCCGCGGCTTCGCTGGGACTGTCCAGCTACGGGGACGTTGTGTCCATCCGCGTCCTCCTGTGACCGGTGTGGGGACATGTTTTCCCGAGTCGTGGTCACTGAGAGCCGGGGACGCACGGAGAAGGCCGCGGAGCGGCAGTGACAGCCGCCAGGTGGGCGGTGGACGTGCCGTCTGTCGTTGGTGCCGCTACTCGTTCCGTGAGGAGCGTTCACGCCCGTAACGAACTTACCACGGGAGGAAGAAAGCGTCTTCCAGGACGACGAAGCCGACAGCGGGACGGGTCACAGTGCGCTCGTGCGTGTGACGTGATGACCGTGTCCGGTCGAGTTTGGGGTGGCCTGGTCGACGCCGCAGCCTCTGCTTCTGCGTGGCTTTACCCACTGAGCCGTGGGAACCCGCCGGGCGTCTGTGGGTAACCGCCATTCGGACGGAGGATCGAGTGGCTGGGCTGTTTCACCTCCTGCTGGATTTCAGTGACCTGGACGGAATCGGCCACAGCTCTGTGTTAGGGTGGCCGCCCATGAAGACAGGGTACTGATGGCAGGCAGGCTCGTGGCCGGACGCGTGACATCTCGTACGGAGTCAGGTGTGAAATCCGGGCTTCAGCCCACATCCTGGTCAAGCCTGTTGCCCGCCGGACGATGCTGGGTCCTATCCTCAGCGTCCCTGGCACAGGGGATGAGCAGCAGGTGGGGACGGTGGTGGGCTCCCCAGCCCGTCGGGACGTGCACGGGACCGAGCAGCCCAGAAGGACACATTTCAAATGGGCTGGTGCCCGGCAGTGACGGGCAGGGCACCGGGGTGAGATTAAACACGTGCCCGGCAGAGACGCCCGATCCGCTGCCTTGTCTGCACCGTCCCCCAGACTCAGGACCGCAGCTCAGACTCCGCGAAGACGCAGCCAGGACGCTGACCGGGATTAAAGTCACGCTGGGAAGGAAGCTGGGCACCGCAGGCCCCCGGCACAGCCACGGAGCGGTGAGTGTTCGCATCGGAGCAGACACGCCAGACGTGATGCTCGAGGGCCACGGGCAGAAGCAGAAGCGGCCGGAACCAGTGCCTCGGCCTCGACACGGGCGATGGCCGTGTGGCCACCGTGAGCTGAGGGTCAGGGCGCCGTCCACTGTCACTTCCCGGCGCGTCGCTGAAGAGCCGGGTAAGCACCGGTATACGGGGCCCCCTCAGCCTCTGCTGTGCTGTCGGAGGTGCCCGTGCCCTGCACATCCGCACGGTGACCCCGTGTCCCTCACTCGTTCTCGGGACAATGGACGCCTCGTGCCGTGTGCTTGAGCGCATGGGGAAGAATCATAATTTATCAGGCTGCGAAGATCTGACAGCTGTCGGAATCTCAAAGCCAATGTTTGACTTGCTTTTTTTTTTTTTGCAAGTGCTAACTTACCAGGAAACGTTTTAATACGACATAAAAATGAATGTCAGACATTTACCCCCCTGGGACTCGTAATAATTTTTTTTTTTAGCGCTGTGGATTTTTATTAATAGGTTTTTTTTCCCCCTCGAGATGCTTCACACAGCTCATCAGGAAGCTTCGTGCTTGGGGACATCTTTTGACTTCCCCGTTGGCGTTTTGAGTCAGATGAGAACCAGTTTGGGGCTGTCGCGTGCCGGCTTGCCAGGGCACACGGGACGGGCTGGGGCGTCTGGGCTGGGGCGTCTGAGCTGGGGCGTCTGAGCCGGCCCCGGGCGGCACGGCTGTGGGTCCCGCCTGCGGGGAGGGGGACAACACGTGTCCACCCACGGGAGGACGAGCCCCGGGCCTGCTGGTAACACGCACATCGCAGTGATGACGGGCCACACCACGTCAGCGCCGGGCGAGTGCCGAGCGGGTCCGCAGCGACGCGTGCCTGTCACCCCCGCCCCCCGCCACGGGCCTGGCACCCCCGCTCCGCGCTGCGGCTGCCGCTGTCCACTGCTCAGGTGGCCTCGCTCGCCTCCCCGTGAGCGGGGCTGAGAGCGAGCGGCACAAGCTTTTCCCAGAGCGGAGGCTGCAGCATGGCGATGGGGCCGGGAACGGCACAGACACTGTTGTGGCAGCTCCGGGAACCCCAAAGGCGGCTTGGGGAGCCCTATGGAGGCTGGCGGGGGTCCTGGAAGGTCCGGAGAGGTCCTGGCCGGATCCAAGAGTCAGCGAGCCGATGGCATCTGAGGACAATGACGCTTTAATCTTCAGCAAACAGTTGGCATGAACCGTGTTCCCCGCAGGCGGGGGGGCTGGGACTCCGTGACGACGGCTGTGAAGACTCGTCCCTGCCATCGAAAACGTCATCTGTGTTCCAGGGGAGACGCCCCAGGAGCTTTTGCGGCCTTGGCGACGCAGAAAAACACCCTCTATCCGGGGACTGAGGCCGAAGCGATGCCAGTTAATGAGGGGGAAACGCTTCGGACTCAGCACGGCTGACGGTCGGTCGCTTTGCATGCGGGGGACGGGGGACGAGGGAGGGGTGCACGGACGGAGCCCCCTAGGCTTGCGGTTGGTGCCCTTCCCTTCTTCCTCTCCTCTCTCTGTCTGTCTGTCTGTCTATGTATATATGCTGATAGCAATATATATATAGCGATGTAAGCGTGCGCGATGCTGATGTATATGCCGATTAATATGCGATAGCGATGCGCGTGTATATGCGATATGCGATATATATATGCCGATGTATATATATGCGCGTGTATATATATACTGATAGCGATATGCTGATAGCGATATATGGCGATGTAATAATATGCGTGTGAAACGTGCTGATGCCGGTATGCGCGATGCTGGAGTGGCGATGGCGGTACGTGCCGTTATGCGATGACAGCGATGGCAAAGCGATGGCGATGGCGATGTGTATGTAATATATGCGCGTGCTTAACCCAAACGTGCTGATAGCATTAGCCAACAATAACCAATAGCGGTGTAGCATTAATGCTTGATGTATATATGCGTGCGTGTAACCAATATATATAGCGATGTATATATGCTGATGTAAAACGTTAGCGATGGCGATGTATATATATGCGCGATGTATATGTGATGTATATATACTTGACCTTATGCCGATAACCTATATATGCGATGCGTGTATATATAACAAATAGCGATAATATATATGATGGCAAACGTGCTGATGCCGATAATAACGCGATGGCGATAGCGATTAGCGTTGTTCTTGCATTATATGCTGATGGCTTAATATGCCCGATGTATATGCCGATGCCGATGTGTCTCTCTCTCTTTCCTACTGTCTCTCTGTCTCTCTGTCTCTCTGTCTGTCTGTCTCTCTCTCTGTCTCGCTGTCTGTCTCTCTCTCCCCCTCACTTTCTCTCGCCCTCTCTGACGGAGGTAGAAACATCCTTTTCCGCATTTCGATTCCGCAGCCTGAGGAAAACGTGCTTCTCGGTCTCCAGGGCGTCATCTCCGCGGACGTCCCTAGGGGGACTGTGTGCGCTTTGCCGGCAACACCGTCACCCTGAACGTGTCGCCACCGCTTAGCACGTCCGCACGTGGTGTCCCGTGTCCTCCCTGTCAGCGACACCGTCCTGTGACACACGCGGGTGCCCAGAGCATGGAGCTCTGGCTCTGCGTCTCAGTCAAAATGCCAGCAGTCAGGGTTGGGGGGCAGAAACCAGATCCAGCACCCCATCCCGTGGTGATTAGGACATCGTGACCTCGACGCTGACAGAGCAGGGAAATGAGCTTCTCCTCCCTGGAGACGCTCCCCAGCCCCATCTGTGAGCAGCTGCGGCCCACGTGCCCCCGAATGGGATGTCTCCCGGCCCGTCTCTGCTGCCTGGGACGCCACCCGCCAGGCTGTGGCCCCTGGGGGAGCTGGGACGAGGTTCCACGCTGCAGCCCCAGCCGGACCTCCGCAGCCCCCTCCTGTGCTGGGGTGGGGCGGGGAGCCCTGCCTGCTCCCTACGGCCGCCCCCCTGCTGCTGCAGAGCCCTTTGGGGGGCCGGCCTCCGGTCTGGGGCGCACACCTGGCCGGCCGCGGCCTCTCCCAGCGCCCCCATCTCCTGCCCTGAGTGCTTCCTGTGCAGGAGGATCCGGGTCTCGCTCGGCACGGAATTGGGGGCGGGAGGCGCTCTGCACAGGTGCACGGCGCACTTTGCCGGTTCTCTCCCAGCTGCAGCTCAGGACGCGACCTTTCTCGGGATGCGGATTTTTTTGGGATTGTGCCGACAACTCTGCCCCAGATACGATTTTCTCTGTCATGAGGAGCACGTCGTGAACCACATGCTTTTCCTTTTCCTCAGGTGGCTAACGAGAGCCGTGCCTCCCCGGGGAAGCGGGAGGGAGCGAGGCCGGCAGCCCGGCTCACGTGGGCCCTGCCCGAGAACGCACGGTGCTGCTCTCGGCCTGCTGTGGGCAGGTTACTTACGAGGAACACGCCCTGGGCTGAGGGGGCACCATCGCCCCATCTGAGGGGTCACCTGGGGTCCAAAATTTCAGAGCCAAGAGTGGGGGTCCCTGCTGACCCCCATGTCCGAGGATAGAAGCCTCCAGGAGCTGTGACATGTGGAACCTGGCCACAGCTGCCTTTGCTGAAGTGGCTTTGTTTTGTTTCTTTTTTAAAGAAATGAAACTCTATTTTTTAGATTTACAAGCGCTGACCGGAAAGCAGAGTCCCCATGGACCTCCTCAGCCTCCCTGAGACCCCCTCCTGGCCGCAAGGCTGGGCCGGGTGGCTGCGTCGTCACGGAGGAAGCCTCAGCTTCCGTGACGGTTTGTCCTGGGGCCGACATCCGCGCGGGCACAGACCGCTCTGCCCCGTACCAGTCACGCAGAGTGCGTTCAGCGTCCTAACGATCCCCCTAAACACCTCTGCCAACCCTGAGCCGCTCAGCGTCAACCCCGACGTCTTACTTCTCGAAGATCATCCGTTTTTCTGCACGGAGGTGAGATTCGCACACTGACATTTAACCTTTTACAACGACAACCCAGGGCGCTGAGCGTGTTCACGGCAGGACACAGGCAGCGCGTCTGCCAGGCTGTAACACGCTGTCCCCTTCCCACTGTCAGCTCCTGAAAAGCAGGCGTGGCCCACGAGCAGCCGGCGTCCACGTGCACCCCCGGCCCCTGGCAGCCCCTGGTCTGCTCTCTGCCCCGTGGACTTGCCTGTCCCGGCTTCCCGAAGGGTTTGCCCCGTGAACTCGTGCGTTAAGAAAGAGCATGTCGGAGGGACGGCCGGGGGCTTCGTGCGCCCTCCTCGCATGCAGCAGTGCCTGGGGCCCGGCCCTCCCTGTGCTCCCCAGACGGCATGGCCGTCGGATTCCCCGCCCTGAGGCTGACGGGGTCTCCATGGTGGACCGTGAGGGAGGGTCTTCTGTGACAGAGGGTGACGGGAAGCCACCGCGGAGAGGCAGGGCCGGGCCGGGCGCTGGGGTCCTGGCTGCAGGCGGACGCCCCGGGAGCTCGAGTGACAGACACAGCCACTCAGCGCAGCCGCGCCGCCCGCCGACCCCCACGTGTTCTCCAGGACGCGTCCCGCCCCCGCCCCCACCCGCTCCGCAGAAGCATTAATGGGCTTTTTTTTTTTTTTTTTTTTTTACCTGAATGGTCGAATGAAAGACCATCATTTGCGAACATGCTGGAGAGTACGGCATATTTATGGGCGGTCATAAATTTAAGTGTAAGCAGGGTTTTAATGGATTTAGTGCAAATTGACCAAAACGTGTACAGCAGAAATGGAAACATTGTGTTTTTTTTAAGCGGCGGAGGCGGTTGTTTCCTGCCGTGGCTTCTGCGGTGCCTCCGGCCGGCGGAGCTGCTGACTGGGGCGGAAGCGGAGAGCGAGGGGCTCCCCGTGCCCAGCGCCCCCGTGCAGCATTTCCTCCTGAGTCGCTCTCCCTCTCCCATCGTAGGTTTTCGACACGGTGCACACAGAGCTCTGTGCTTTGGAGGGTGAGCCCCGCCCCCGATCGAAAGAACAGAAAATGCTGGGCTGAAGCCTGGGAAAAGCCCCTGGCCCCCTGCGGCATCAAGACCAGCTGTGACTGTGCACACGGAGCCGGGCGTGCACTGGGTGACAAGCCGCTCCCTTCCCGTGGGTCTGCGATGTGTTCTTTGAATCATTCCTCGGATGCATAACCCATTTTTTATACGCAGCCTCAGACGTCAGGCAGGGAGGTTGGATACAAATAGATTAAAAAGTGTAAAATGTGAATTTTTTTAAAGGAAACAAAAGCGCGTTGAACGGGGTCCCACGCTGAGACGTCTTCGTCCAGTGTCACCTGAGCGGAGCTTCTCATTTCGGTCCCTCGCTCTTGGTGTCAGTCCCGCCCGGGGGCACGAACACCTGCGTGGGAATGGCCACCGACCCCTCCCCGGGCCCCCCACCCAGCAGCCACCCCAAGGGAACGGCCTCTGTGACCTCGCGATTCAGAAACAGCCCTGTCAGTGCTGGGCGCCAGAGCAGCTGGGGAACGGGGGGAAGAGCTTGTGGGCGGACAAAGCCGGCCCAGGGAAGGGCCCGTCGTCCCAGCTCTGAGGTGCGGGTGACGCAGCCGGTGTGATGAGGAGACCCGCAGGACGTGCACCCTGTGGCAGGACCGCACCACGGAGACCCTCCGTCAGGCCACTTCTGTCCCCGAAGGAGTGTTTGCACGTGGGTCACTTAGTCCCCTCAGGCCCGTGGCGGGGGAGCTGTGTGTGTGGACGTCCCCTGACATCGCCCCCTCCCTGCTGTGGGGCCACAGCCTCCCGGCGGCCAGCTGCGTCCCCTGGGTCCAGCCGAGCTGCTCACCTGAGGCCGATCCGGGACTGACGCCCCAGGCGGCTTCCTACAGTCTTGCGAGTGGGGTTTGGGGCCTTGGCCATCCTCCTGCGGCCCAGACGTGGGGGAAGCTGGACACCCTGCCTTGGTTCCGATCCGGCCATTGCGGATTCTCCGGCGTCCCGGGCAGCCACGGCGACCAAACGCGATTTTACACACAAAAGCACGGTACACGGACCCATGCGTCTCTGGGCTGCGTGCGCCCCGCCTCCGTGCACCCCAACTCCAAGGGCCCCCACTGCGTGCGCCCCCACTCTTTGTGGCCTGGGCCACATGCACCCCAACTTTGTGCGCCCCCACTCCATGCGCCCTCACTCATCGCCCCCACTGTGTGACAGTGTGTACCCCACACCCCACAGCGTGTTTCCCGCTCAGTGGCACAGAGGAACGAGACTCACGCACGTGCGGGCGCGTCCCCACCCTCCAGGCACCTCTGGTGTGTCCCGCCCATGTCCAGCTGGAGGGGGGGATGACCTTCCTCATGGAGGCACGTCCGTCCTCAAGCCCGAGGATGAGAAAGAGCCCCTTTGTGTCGAGGCGGTGGCCCTTGCGCGTGAGGAGTCCGTCGCTACCGTGCGCCCGATTCCGGTGAATTTCAGAACTTGCGAGGGCTGCGCGTCCGAGGGCTTCACAGCAGCCAAGCGGGCGGGACACTCCTCGAATCACCCCGCCGTTCGCCGTGGTGGCTGTGGCTTCGTGCCGTCCCAGGCGACTAGGCGCAGAGCAGCGGCCGTGGGCAGCGGGACCTTGCTCCAGCCGGGTGTGCGTGCGGGCGACAGAAGGTCACGGAAGGCCACTTCACATCCTCTTCCACACGACGACCTCCGAGCACGCAACGGTGGCCAGGTGGCTGCTCTGTGTCCCCTGCACAGAGACCGAGGTGTGTGCGAGTCCCAGTCCCGGGCACCGACCACACTGCCCACTCAGAAACGGGGTCTGTGCACACGTGACTACGTTACGAGTCCTCCTGGAGCAGGCGACCCTAAATCCACTGACAGTGTCCTTGTAAGAGACTGACGAAGGGACACAGACACAGAGGAGCAGCCACATGGAGACGGACGCAGGGATGGGAGGGACGCGGCCAGCAGCTGGGAAACAGGGAGCCCCAAGAAGCTGGAGAAGCCAGGACTGTCCCCTGCAGTCTCCGGAGGGGGTGGCCCTGGGACACGTTGCTGTCATATCTCTGGCTTCGGGGCGGAGAGAAGATGCGTTCCTGTTGTTTGCAGCCTCAGGTGTGCGGTGACTTATTCCAGCCGCCCCGGGACAGTCACACAGGGGCCACCAGCCCATCCCCCATTCCCTGGGGGCTCTGAAATTGCTTTGCTGTAAAATTTCAGAATCGCAGAACGTTAGTTCCTGTACCGATTGGCAGCAAGGACGGGCAGTGTCACAGGACAGAGGCACGTTTTCGGAGGACCGATTTCGTCCTGGGCCACGCGTTGGTGGGACCTTTCCTTGCTCATCAACGTGGTAGGAGCTCACAGTCGCCCGTTACTGGGCCGCGGGGCTTCGTGGTGCCTCCACTTCCCCGGAAAACTGCAGGTGACGAGGGTGAGCGGTGGAGACAGACAGATCCGGGGACGATGGAGCGCGAGGTGCTCGGCCTTCGGCGCTGTGCAGACAGCGGGGTCCCCGTGGCGCCTCTGGAGGGGGCGGGCCGGACGTCCCCGCGGACCGGACCGCCAGCTGATCTATCGTCGGAGGGGAGGGAGGGGGAGGTGAGGAGCGAGAACGCGTTTCTCTGCATCTCCCCCGAGACGCGCTTGCGCTCAGCGCACATTCGCAGTCCCCGCTGTCAGCGCGCTGGCTGGCCCCGCGCAGCTTTGCACGCCTCTGCTTACGGGGCCACGGGTCCTTTTTGATGGCCGTGTAGTACTCCACGCCACACACAAATCACAAAGTGTAGGCCGCTCCTGGAGGACACAGGGCTCCTTCCGCCTTCCGCACCGCCGTGGACCTCCTAGGCCCTCGGGTTACGACCGTGTGGCCGGGGCGGGGCGCGTCTGCTGCAGGAAGAGCTTGGAGCACGGGGTCCGCCAGCACGAGCCCAGGTACCGCTTGACAGATTCGCCTCCGGGGTGGGCGGGGGTGCTGTGCCGGTTGACGTTCGTCAACACGATGGAAGAGGCCGAGTCCCCCAGACCCCGCCCAGCACCTGGGCCTGCACCTCCGTGAACAACCGCCAATGCGAAGCCGCTCTTTCTTCGAGGTGTCGCTTTCCAGATTGCACCCCCCGCCCCGCCCCCGCCAACTTCGATGGCGATCAGCATTTATTTCCATGATGGTTTTCAACAAATATTTCTTTTTCTTATCACTGTTTCCATCTTTTGTTGTTGCTTTTTCCCTCCCTTAAAATGCAGGAACTCTTTGTACGTTAGGAAAATGAACGCTTTGTTCGCATGTCTTGTAAATCGTTTTTCCACATGACCAGTCGCTTTCTCGTGCCGTTGCGGAGGGATTTTCAGACCGAAGTGTCGCATTTTTACGTAGCCAATGAGCCAGTCTTTCCCTCTGTGGCTTCCGGCCTGCCCGGCAGTGTTAGGGAGACTTTTCGACTCGAAGGTCATACAGATACCCCTTTGTCTTTTGTTTGACTTTCACGGTTTCATCTTTCTGTTTAATTCTTCCTGAATCTGGAATGATTCTGGGGTAAGAGCCGAGAGGGAGGCCCAGCCTTGCATTTCGAGTCAGAACGAGTTACTAAATAATCCATCTTCCTACGGAGGGTAGACATATGCATTTCATCCTGTAAAAATTACTAAATTCTTATATGTATTTGGGCCAGTTTACCTATTTTTGCAACACTGCCAGGCTGCTTTCATGAACACGGCCCTGTGCCATATCATATGCTATAATATTAATTATATTATATCTTACTATATTAGCATTACGTCGTACTATATTTACATTTTACTGTATTTATGTATGTTACTGTATTTATGTTACATCTTACTATATTTGTATTATAGCTTAGGATATTTATATTATAGCTTACTATATTTATATAGCATCTTACTAAATTTATATTATATCTTATTTATATTATAGCTTACTATATTTATATTATAGCCTACTATATTTATCTCGTAGCTTACTATATTTATATTATAGCTTGCTATATTTATGTTATCTTACTATATATAATATCTTACTATATTTGTATTATAGCTTACTATATTTACATTATAGCTTACTATATTTATCTTGTAGCTTACTCTATTCGCATTGTATCTTACTATATTTTATTGTATCTTACTATATTTACATTACAGCTTACTATATGTATATTACATCTTGCTATATTTACACTGTGTCTAATATGTGTATATTGTATCTTATATACATACACTGTATCTTACTATACGTACATTGTCTTTATCTACCGTGTATCTTACTATTCAGCCGCCTAGGCGTTTCCTTTGTCCAGCATCCTGGCCGTGTTTGCATGTTCAATGCTTCCCGTGACCTTTCGAATAATTTCTCCAGAAAACTCATTTCAGTTGAGATCTCACTGGGTTCTGCACCGTTCGACGGGAAGTAGGTGGTGTGTTTTCACCCACGAACACGGCTAGTCTTTCTTGTAACTGCATCTTCTTTATGTGGGAGACCACCTGCCAGCTATGATAGCCTGGGCGGCCTGGGATCCGTGGAGGAAGAAATTTCGGGGGGGGTGGGCATAGGTATGTTTGTTTGGAAAAGCCCCGTGGGGTCTCGTTAGGCACGTCCTCAGCGCCCCCTCGCCTGCCCAGGCCGAGAGCCCAGGTCCGCACACCGCAGAGTCACAGAACCGCAAACAGCCGCCTGGCCCGGCGTGCTCTGCGCTGAGTTTCGAATGTCGGTGACAATGTGCTCGGAACACACCGGCCACTCGAAATCCCTTTCTCGCTAAGTTTACTGGCGACGACCGCATGCCTCCGCCACCAAAGGGTCAGGTCCTCGAGGCCTAAGCCTCGTGGTCCAAACACACGGAAAGGTCCACGGGCCTTTCTTGGGCATCTTGCCAAAATAAAAGCCATAAATTCCTCCCAGGCCCCCCACTCCACTCGGGTGTCACGCCCACGTGCCACGTGTCCAGGTGGCGTTGTCCAGCGACGATGCGCATCCGCGGGGTCCTCCCGGTGGACCCAGCCGAGCCGCCAAGACCCTGGGTAGTGAATATTCGTTTTGCGCACGGGAAGTCCGTTTAAAACGCCTCCCCCCCACGACGCTGCCCCTCTGTTGAGCTCAAGCACTGGCTCACCTGAAACCCTTTGTCCTGCAGACACCCTTTTAATTATACCTGTGGCTTTTTGTGTCAATAACATGAAATACACGCTCCGTGGGGACGAGAGAAAATGAACGCGGAGGGGAGAGCCACCCCAAACTCAAACACATGTGTGAGCGCCCGCTTTCTCAGTTATTCGTGTGGGGTAAGATCCTTCACAGAAATGCTTTGTTTGCTTTCCTGAAGGTCTAGCCGCGCGAGCCTTCACAGCGGAGCCCACCGTCTGGAGCCCACCGTCTCTGCAGATGGGAGATGCTAATGTGCCTCATCAGCATCCGGAATTCTTACGCGGGACGGAGACGCTTAAACAAGCAGAGACAGGGCGCCTCGTGATACTTTCAGCGGCAGCGAAATGGGCAACAACGTGTGTAACCGACACAATGTCGCAAGCCCGGCAGCCGCGGGTTAGGGGCGATTGCCTTAAAAAAAAAAAAAAAAAAGAGCGTGTAAACGGGTCAAGACAGAGATGCCTCGGCACCGCAGGTGGCCCCGGGGCCGCTCAGCATCGCCCTCCCCCCTCGGAGGGTCGCTGACCTCTCATCACGGCCCCCGCGCCCCTCCCCCCAGCTGGCAGTCGCTGAGGACCTGATTATCTATAAATTTATGGGCATCCAGAGCGACCGGCCTTCCCCTCTTGAAAATGTTTTCTGACACATTTCAGGAGACGCGGCTGACGTGCGAGGCACCGGGCGCGGGGCGGCTGCGCAGGCGGCCGCTCCGGCCAGACCCCTGGCTGCAGGGAAGCCGCCAGGAAAGCCGTTGCCGTGGCAACGTGCCCCACAGCTGCAGGCAGCCCAGCAAAAACGCTTGTGTGATTATCTCGAGGAAGTTTTCCTTTCTTTCTTTCTTTCTTTCTTTCTTTCTTTCTTTCTTTCTTTCTTTCTTTCTTTCTTCTTTCTTTCTTTCTTTCATTCTTTCATTCTTTCATTCTTTCTTTCTTTCTCTCTCTCTCTCTTTCTTTCTTTCTCTCTCTCTCTTTCTCTCTCTCTCTCTTTCTTCTTTCTTTCTCTTCCTTTTGGCCTTTCTGTTTTGGAACTCTATCATGTGCGGTTTTTTGTGGCCAGGTCGCCCCAAACGAACTCATATGTATATAGGTTTGTGTCCAAGAAACCCAACTGCTGTCTGCATGAGCTTCCTGGGCCGGGTGTAAGGCTGGGGTTCGGGGGAAGAGGGTCGTGCTCGCTTTAACCGGGGCGCCCCAGGAGGTGCTGGGGAAAGATGGAAAGGAATGTGGGTTTGCACCCTAAAAGCAGCCTCGTTCCGGGCACTGCCGTCTTCCTTCTTCGTGGACGGATGTATGGTTCTGTGTAGGTGCATGGGGGGTCCGCAGCCCCCCGGCCCCTCCCGCCTCCTCCCCAATGCCCTAAAATAGGATGAAGGCACGTCGGGGTCCATGTCGGGGGACAGGCATGGCCCGTTCGATCGTTCACGGCCTCTCTCTTTCCTGAAGAGTTTGCTTCCTGGTGGGAAAAAAAACAAAAGAAAACACAAGGGCTGACACGGTGTGGGATTCATTAAGGGCACCGATCTCCTGGAACAGCGACCGTGGTGACAGGTAATTCCGAGCCTTGATTTTTCCCCTCGCAGTCGCTCTGACTCGGTCCGGCTGTGCCAGAACATTCGCTGAGGACTGGAGATGTTTTGACAATGATCGCTCCTGGGTAAACAGTCCCGCGCCTCGCCAGAGGGGCCGGAGGGGCTGTTAGGAGAGGGGCTGGGACAGGGGACAAGCTCTGAGCTCCTCCCCCTGGGGGGCTCGGATCTCTGCTCTGGGGACTGACCCTCTTCACCCTGAAGGAATAACCTGGTCCCCAGACCCCTGAGCCATCCTTAAAAACAACAGCTAATGCACATTTGCAGAAAATTCAAATCGGTTCCCCCAGGGGGCATACGGAGGGAGACACAAACTGAACCCCCATTGGTGACAAAGTGGATTTCTATGAATTTGAGGGGAGTCTTTTGGTGGGTCCGTCAACACCCTTACAAAGCTCTAGATGTGATACAGTGATTTCATAGCTATGACTCTGTCACCCCAAAAATACTAAAGCACAGAACAGAGAATTTGGAGAGAGAGACGTTTGGAAATGGAGTCCGTGTCCGGGCAGCGTGCCTGCAGTGCTCAGTGGGGGAAGTGTCCATTATTTCATAATGGGGCCGGCTGGATGGCTTGATTATTTCTGGGGGTGCATGGGATTAAATTAAGTGAGATGACTAGTTTAAATCCCACGCGAAAATTCCAAATGGAATGCAGATGTGAAGACAAGCCCACATAAGTGCTGGAGAAGCATTCTGCCTCGTGTCTTTATAATTTTAGGGTGGAACGACCCTTTCTTACCGACCAAGAAGAATGGTAGCAAACGGTTAAAGATATCACGACAAACTGCAGGATAAACAAAGTTAAAAGGAAAGCACCCCACACAGAACAAACACGAACACTGCATTAAAGACAGCGGCTTAAGAACCATCATATGTAAACAGCTTCTACAAAGCAAAAAGAAAAAGTCGAACAAATCAGTGGTTTCCTTTTTAGGTTTGAGCATCTACTCTGCTAAGCAGCCGAGTTGAGGAAACGCAATCGTTTAAGAGAACTTAAACTCCTTCGAAACATTTGTGTCACCTACGTGCGGTTTATCCTATGTCAGAATAACCTCTTGTATCCCTTTGATGTCTGCTCTTCGGTGAACATTCAAACGGCTACTGTAATACCTGTGTCCTCACAGGCAGAGTCTATAGCCTCAGCTCCGAAGATACGATGCGCTTTGTGTCACATTGTTGCACATGTGCTCGTGTGTGCAAATCCGCAGGATCACTGGGCCAAGAGAAGTCTGACCCAACCTATCTCCCCCGCTAAAGCGCCGCCCCGCAGCCCGGGAGAACGTGGACACGGATAAGTCCAATGGCACAGTGTCCGCAAGTGTGCTTTGTGCTTCGGGACGAGGTTCAAAACCTTGGAAGTGTCTGGGACTCAGTGTCCTTAGCAAAGGACTCTGTATTTCTCCATCCAGCTCGCGAACCGCTTTTATGGTGTAAAGACGCCTTTTGCGAAAACCAAAGTCGCCAACCAGACTACAGAGGAACGAAAACCACGGGCGTGAAGTGCATCTACTTCTGCGGGTTCCCGTAGACACCGCGCGCGGGTCGTGCAGATAGACACGTTGGGTGGAGATGTGCGTCGTGGCCGAAGCTCCACTCGGAGCCGTTTTGCTTCCCAAGGGAAAAATAAAATCAGGATGCTGGGATTATAGAGAAATATAAGAGGTCCCATAACAGAAACACATTCTTGGAGGTGCAGGTGGGGACTGGCCATTCCCCTGCGCCCCACCCCAGCCACATGTGCCTCGCTCGTGGGGTCCTGGCTTTTAGTGGGAGATTTTCGTGCTTTCATTATAAAGGTCGGAACCTTTTATTCTTTAAATTTCCGGTCGTGTTCTGGACCTTCCCGGTCCCAGTCCGTTTTCAGGGCTGAGGCAAGTCGCCCACACATTTCCCGTCGAGGCAGAAGCGGGGGACCGTGTCCCGGAGGTGCATTTGCGGCAGATGGGGTGACGGTGGTGGTTGTCGGTGACAGGTGCCTCGGTGCTGGGCCTGCTCTCGGAGTCCTGGTCCCGTGGGGTGAAGACTGAGATCCTGCGTTTTCTTCTTTCTCCTGAAGGCTCCTGCAGCTGAAACGCACGACTTTTTGGGGGGGGCGAGGGGGAGAGCACTCCCAATGAAACAGTCGTCCCCCCATGAGCGTCCCCGCTCTCCAAGCCTACTTTAAGGTTCCCCAGGACCCGCCCCGCGTGCGGGAGTAGAGCCCGCTTCTCCGCCCTGGGCAGACTCAGCATTCCCCATGAATTCCGGCTCGCAGACGCCTCGTCGCAACTGCAAACGCGTCTCGGCCGAGTCTGCACCTCCTGAGGGAACACGGGCCAAGAAAAAGACACAAATTACAGAAGAACTCTGTTGTCATTTCTCCTGGACAAGCAAGGGCTCCCAACTGGCTGGGGCCTTCCTGACACTAAATTGGCCGTTTGCGGAAGGGGGGGTGCCATTCCGTAAACTGTGCCGCAGAAAATCCTCAGAAAGCGTTCAACAATGAAATGCAGTGGAGCCGAGGCGGACAGAGGAGGAAGGCCATTAAAAGCCGAAGCGCCGCAGGCGCTGGGGGCCCCAGTCCCGGCGTTGGGAGCCGGCCCCGGACCTGGCAGAGACGCGGTCCCTACCCGCAGGGCAGACGGACGTCACATTCTGCACTGCTCCTTTTTTAATTGCCAGGTAGAGCTTTGTCGGGTATGATAGAATAAGGCCACGTTTTTCTCGCCGCAGCTCCACGCCCGGGACCTGTCTGTTCTCCCGGAGGAGAAGCGGGCAGCGGGGCCACACGGCGCACGGCTCTGATCGGCCGCGGTGCCGGGGACGCAGACGCCTGCGCGGCGGGCAGATGGATTCGTGCTGGATGGGACGGGGCCGCTGGGTGGGGACCGAGGCAGAGGGGCCGCGGGTGATGTTTCTTTTGGGGCCGATTGAAATTCTCTAAACCCGAGTGTGACAACGTTTGTACCGCTCCGAATATCCACAGCGTGGCACCCTTTAAGCGGCTCAATCGTCCAGAACGGGAACAAGACCCCAGTAAAGCTGTTTTAAGAAAGGAGAGAACGATATACAGTAAATAAATCTAAGCAATGTGTACACCAAATTTTTCCGATAACTTCCAAAAAAAAAAAATGAAGTGTATTGGGGTGCATTGTCCCTGCGCAGTTGGGAAAAGTTACAAAAATTTCGTGGAATCCAGTCCCCCCTTTTCAGGGGCACGGAGTGACCACGCCCCAGTCAGCCACTGCGAGGGGCACCCAGGCGGGTCACCGCGTCGGACCCGGAGACCGTGCGGGCTCTCCGAAAAACGGCCTTCGAATGAAAAGTTCCCCGTTGAGGCAAAATGCGGAGAGTGTGCGCTGATGGCATCTGCCGCTTCTCGGGGCTGCTTGTCACATGGTGCCGGTCCCCAGCCATGGCGGCGGCACCCCATGCTCGGGACGCGTCCCCTCTGTCCCCACGCTACACCGCTGGCGCCTTGTGGGTCCAGGGCTTGGCATCCTTGCTGTCGACCCTAACGGGAGCTCTGTGCACCGCTGTGCACCACGCTGCGCTGCCAGCTTCTCAGTGAAGGTACTTTGGGGCTCGTTTGCAGGACCTCAGTCACTTTGGTGTCGTTGACTCCGTGCGTGCTCCCCAAACTCACCTGCTGCAGCCATGACCCCTGTCGGGTGCTGTGAGGAGGTGGGGGTCGCGATGGACGGGGCCTGTGGGTGAGACCCCCATGAGGGCATCAGTGTCCTCATAACAGGAAGGGACGAGCATCCAGTTCCTGAGGACACAGCGGAAGGCGGTCGTCTACAAGTCAGGAGGACGTTCTTCCCAGAACCTGCGTGCCGACACCTTGACCTCGGACTGCCAGCCTGCACAACGCTGAGAACTGAGCTACGCAGAGTGTGGTCCTTTGCTACAGTGGCCGGAGCTGACGAAGACGGAGGCTCGGGCTGGGGATGACCAGCATCTGTGCCAGGTCGCCAAAGCTGCTGTGACCCTGGACCCCAGACTGCGTGACTCGGACAGCAGAAGTCGGTCATATCTCCGTTCTGGGGGCCACGAGTTCGAGACCCAGCTGTGGGCAGTGCCGGTTCCTCCTGGGGGTCCAGGCATCTCCCCTCACTTCGGCCGGTTTCCTGGCCACCCGTGGTGGTCCGTGGCTTGGGGACAATCACACTGTCCTCCTCCATGTTGACGGGGGCTTCTCCCTGTGCGCTACATCCTGTGAAAACAGACGCCCTCTTTCTTTCCTGAAAATGCCCGTGTCATCCGGTTGTCCATAAGTTGTCCTTTTCAGCCCGGTCACTCGTCCCGTGGGGCAGCAAGCAGCCTTAGCACTGGAGGAGGGGCCCTGTCCTTTCTTTTCTCTAGAGCTACCTCTGTAGCCACAGTGACCACTGGGGTTCCCTCCCCCACCCCCCAATCGTCAGCCCTGGTTGCATCTTATTTCTTTTCAAGACGATGGAGGACATCACACAAAGGGGGCTTACTTGTTTGGGACAAAAGCTTGTTCTTTTCTGTCGCTGGCAAACGTTTTCCAGTACCCTGAAGAGAACCCCAAAAACATTCAAGGAGGACAAAAGCAGATGGGGGTGGGGGAGGCCACGGGCGGGCCTGCGCTGCACACATCTCGGCCCTGCGCCCAGGTCCGAACTCTCCAGAGGACGTCACAGGTGAGTCTGCAGGCTCAGCCCGTCCTGACGGCTCCGGCCTCCGATTTCCTATTTCCTTTAATTTGGGAAAATGGGTATCGGCTGAGGGTCAGCAGAGACGTTTCCGGTTATTTAAATAATGCTTCACATTATTTTCCCGAGATCATTAGTTAAATTCTTCAACTGTCAGGTAGAATGGTTCAAAAAACCAAAACCCCGAGACAACACAGGCAGTCCGCACGCTGCGTGATGCTGTGTCTCTTCCCTTTCCATCCGTCACCCCCGAAATGTTTGGGGTGTCACCCGAGGGAGCCCAGGGACTCGGCTTCAAGCAAGTGGATTTTTCAGTTTTACAGATGTTTCTGGTTCCGAAAGGAGTGAGGGGCATGAAACTGAGGGGCAAAATGACAGATTGCGGATCTGCTCTGTCTTCGTCTCATTCAGACCGGCGGGCTGGCGGGGCTGAGCGGTGTGCGGGCAGCGACTGTGCGGGCGCAGTGCGGCCGCGAGCTCCCCAGTCCAGGGCTTTCTGGAGCCGCCTCTGCCCTGGACGCTGCGCCTTCTGCCGCAGGCGGCTGCTGGCTCTGCGCGTGGTGTCCGGGGACGTCCGCCTGGCACTCTGGGGAATTCTCTGCAAACCGCTGTGCAGAAGGGCGGCCTGGACACTGCCCCGGGCACAGGCCCTGTCCCCTCCTCATGAATAACATAGCTTTGTCCATCGTCGGCCACCTCCACATTCCACGCGAAGTGTCCTCCGGGTCCACCCACGCACCCCGGGGAGCTGCTAATCACCTAATTAATAGTACGGATTTAGGCGAGCAGCTCAGGCTTACAAATAACTCAGCACACGGAGTCCCAGGGGCCCGGTGACGCCCCCTGAGGCCAAGAGCGGAAGCGACACCGGGAGCGGCTGTACCAGGGGGGGCGACCAAACCCAGTTAGACGAGACTGTGCATTGCACATTCCGCGTGCTGGTTTGTGGGCGGCCGTTCAAATTCCTGCAGGAATCCAGTTCTATAAATATTCGCGCCCATTTGTATGTACGAATGTTTAAAAACGAGGCGTGCACGCCGGTTTTCCAGGGTGCTGAGTCCGATGGAAATCCGCTTCGCTCGAGCTCACGTGGCTTTCCTTCCTCCGGGGGGCAGGGAGCCGCTGCCCGCTGGGGTGGAGCGAAAACCCCGGGCTGTCCCCACGTCCCGGAGGACGCAGACCACGTCCCTGCATGGGGAAGGGCCCTCGAAGTGTCACGATCCTTCTTCCTTTCACTGAGGATGAGTTTGGATGCTTCTCTCCGAGGGCATCGTGTGCAGTGTTTCGGGCCGTGTCGTGCCCACGTGCGCAGATGCGGCGTGAACGACCGGCGTGTAAGGAGGCGCGTGTCCCGCGCGGAGGGCGTGTAAGGAGGCGCGTGTCCCGCGCGGAGGGCGCTGACTGCTTCCCCGCTCGCTTCGCGTCCGCAGGCGGGACGCTCCCCTGTTCCGCGCGCAGACGCACACGCGTCGGCAACGGCGACGGCTTCAGCGCCCTCCGTGCGGGCGCAGGCTGCAGACCGCAGGCAGCTTGACAGCTGTGGAGGCTGCGGGGTTAGATCCGGCAGGGCGGGGCTGACATGTCTGCGGACCCCTCACCCCCCAGCCAGGACGCCCCGGGCTGAGCTGGACCGGGGTCTCCTCGGGCCACGTCCTGCGGGGTCCTGCGCGGCAGAGCCCGGCCGGGAGCCCCCGCCACTGCCTGAGGGTTTGGGGAAAACACGGCGGAGCTGGCGTTGCCGGGCACATGATCTTTTTCTGGCGACTTTGTTGTCCGGGGTTGTCCCCATGTCAGGCCTCTGCCGAGCGAAGAAGCGCTGGCGACGTGAGGGACTCTGACGGATGCCCGAGGACAGCCAGTATGCACGATCCGACACAGCGGGGACATTTATGTCACGACGGCACCGCCAGTGTCTTCACCCGAAACTGTTGCTCCGCATGTGACCGACGTGCACAGAAGTCACACCGGAACGCCAGCACGTCCGCCGCAGAGTCACGGAATGGAGAAAAAATGAGAGCAGTTATCTGTCTTGCCGAGAGCACGCGCCTCGTGTGTCATCCACGCCTCTGTGTCACCCACGCCTGACTCTCCTGCCTGTGGCATTATTCACACCGGATTTCATGTGCAAACAAAAACAGACACTTCTTGAAGTTCTGGAAGTTTTGGAAGTTTTCCGTGCGGGAGGCGGGAAAAGGCCCGTTTCCGAACGGGGAGGGGAGGGGTTCGGACAGAGAAGGGGGGCAGGGTTTCTGCTTTGCGTGCGGTTTCTCTCGGGGCTGCTGCGCGTCTGGCAGAAGAACGGGGACCCCCCTGCCCTGGTCTGCGCACGCGCCTCTGCGCTCAGCATCCCACTGTCCCGGCTCCGGCTCGGGGAGCTGCTGGGAGGCTCGGGGCTGTTTTAGGTGGCAGAGGGCGCCCCGCCCCTACCACACGCAGACCCACGGTCACCGCTCTTCCCCCACTGCGGCCTGTCCCCGCGTGGGCGCCCAGAGCGTGCGCCGTGGCCGCACGCCCAGTCCCAGCCCCGCTTAAGCGCTGAGGTTGGGGCGCAGCGAGGTGGGAGGTGCGCAGAGCGCGGAGGGGTCCCCCTCTCCCCATGCGCGTCGGCGTCCCAGCTCGAGGTTGACTCGCAGGACCTGTCCGTGTGCTCCTGTGCAATGAGGACGCTCGTGCGCGCCGTGCGCGCCGTGCGCAGGGACGAGATGAAGCCTGGAAGCCACCGCGAGCCCGCGGCCGGGACACGGGAGCCCTCGACAAAGCGGGGGTGTCCTTCCGAGGATGAGAACAAGCGCGCACTGGTGCTGGGGAGCCTGCGCAAAAATAGGGACCCGTGCCGGAGGCGACATCTGGTGAAGTCTGGACACTTTGTCTGCGGTCAGCCTGGGGGCAGGGTATGGGGGGAGACCACAGGGACGGTGCTCAACACCCTGAAGGGCGCAGGGCGCCCCTCGGCCGACACTGGGTTAACCCCAAATGTCAACGATGCCTTTGCTGTCAGACTCTGCCCATCATCTCTATCATAGCCCAATCATCTGTCCACCTATGTGTTGGATCTATTGCTCAATTGTATTATCTTTACCACCACCTGTGATGCCTAACATATCTGTCACCTATTATCTGTCATTTATCTACCTATATATCCATCCATTCACCCATCCATCCAGTGCATCGTCTATCATCTATATCTATGTATCTATGTATCTGTCTGTCTGTTTGTCTGTCTATCTATCTATCTATCTATCTATCTATCTATCTATCTATCTTTCTATCATCTATAGCCACCCACCCACCTTCCTACTTGTCCTAGAAGTGATCTAAACCGAGGGATATGCTGCTGTTCCTCAGGGGACAACCAGCGACGTCTGGAGAAGTGTTTGGTTGTCGCAGTGGGAGGCAGTGGACGGGTGACCAGACATCGGGTCCTGATGCACAGCACAGGCCCCGTCCCACAGAGCGAGTGACCCGAATGCCACCTGTGCCCCGCTGAGAGACTCCGTGCAGCTTGGTTCCGGCCGGGGCCTGAACACTGGGGGAGAAACGGGGCACGGCGGGCTCCCTGCTCTCTGCTGCAGAAGCGGGTGTCTGCACGGGGGGCGAGGACGGCTGGGGGCCAGAGGTGGCATCTCCCGAGGTGGACAGAAGGTAGTCCTCGGCAGCGCCCAGTCTGTGCGTCCGGCCCTGTGACGAGGCTCCCGGAAGGCCCTAGAAACCAAAGCAGTGGGGAGGGAGCGGCAAACAGCGATGACGAAGACACGGGTGATGAAGACACGGGCGAGGCTCTTTCTTCCGAGATGGGTGACATCTGCTTCGAAGGGGTGGCTATGTGACAGACGGTTCATCGGGCCCCACCCCACGCTGTCCCTGTCGACCCTCAGCTACTCTGTGCCCACTTGCTGTGACCTCCCGGGGGACTTCCTGGTGGATTTAACATCGGGGAGATGCCAGCAGCGAAGCCTCCATGGCAGCTACTGCTCACAGCACGAGCCGCTTTTGACTCCGTGATGCCGTCATTAGGGGCAGAACCACAGGCGGCCGTGAGTGGACGACACGCAAAGGCCATGGTCAGGAGGCCCTTGTCAACTGCATGATTCCCAAAGCGTATCTCCTGGAATTGCTTCAACGTTCCCGGGGGGACTGCGTGCTCCCCCCGCTGTCCTCCTCCCCCAGCCCCGGGCCACGTGTAAACCCAGAAATGCTGCATCACGGACTGTGCCCCCCGGGGTCACTGTCAGCTGCCTCAGGACGTGGCCCCTCCAAGGTCACCCTGGAGTTCAGGGCCACTCCGCCCTTCCCCTGAACGGAGAAGCAGGTCACCCACGCCTCTGTCACCTCGTGGCGGTGCAGGCAGGTCCCGCTCCCTCTCGGAATATCTGCTGCTTCATCCGCTCGCAGAGGGGACGCGTCCGAGCCACGCGGCTCCTGCGTGCCTCCGGGCAGACGCCTCGGCAGCGGGTGACAGAGGACGGCTTGCAACGTGGCCTGCGGGTTTTGGGGACACAGGAAAAGACTGTGGGACCAGGAGAAGGTCTCTGAATTGTCGGCTATGGGAGGGGAGAGCAGAGGTGGGGAACGTGGAGCTAAGACCCCTCTCGACCACCCGCTCGCCGTCTTCACAGCTGTGTCTGGAGGTCGCAGAGCCAGCCCTGGGGTCCCCTTTGGACGTACCCCTCCTTCCGTAGTATCTGTTAGGATATTCACGCAGTTTCTCTGTCATCAATTAAGAGCTGGGTTGCTCGGATTGACTTTCCAGTGCCGGTCCCGCCTCGCATTTCTGGAAGACCCCACCTGGGGCGCGTGTGCCGCCCGGTGCTGGGTGCGCATTGGGCTCGGTCTGCTCCTGTTTTGTCAACGGCTTTTCCCGCGTGTGTTTGCGGCCGCTGTTCGTCTGCGGCTTTCTGTTCCTGTAGAACCTGTTTGGTTTTTGTATCAGAGTAGAGAGTTTCATACGATGACTTCAGAAGTGTCCCTCCCACCCCTCGTGCTGGAAGAGTTTGTGAAGACTTGGACATTGGACCTTGTTTGTCCTCACCCTTGGGGCAGGACGTGGTGCTGGCACCTGGTGGATGGAGGCCGGGGACGCTGCTCAGCCCTGCAGTGTCCAACACGACGCCTGGGTTTGAATCACTTCCAGAGGCAAAGAAATGATAGATAGATAGGTAGATAGATGATAGACGGACAGACGGACAGGGCGGATAGATAGGTACGTATTTAGATGATAACTGCACACGAGCGATGACAGGTTTTTACGAAGATGGGGACCGGCCTGCGATGCGGGGGCTTCGCGGCAACGTGGGCTGCAGCTGTTTCGTTCCTGACGCCGTCTCGTCCGGCCGGCATGGGACTCTGCTGGGGTCTTCCGTTCAGTGTGTGTCAGCTTCGCTGACATGTCTTTCCGGTCCGGTTCGTCTCGCTGAGCGTCATTGGCATAAAGTTCTGGGGGATACCCTCTTGTTAGCCTTTCCATGTCCTTCCGGAAACCCGTTCTTCCAGAACCTTCCTCCCTCGGTTCCCCTCGTAGCTCAGCGACCCCTCCCTCTCCGTTTCCTCTGCTCTCTGCACCCTGACCCTCCCCCGACCTGATGGATTGAGCGACTGGCGTCCGTGGATGGACCTGTCCCCTTCTCCACCCACGTGCATGCCTCGGGTGACCGTATGCGCCCTGCCTTCCTTCTCAGGGTCCCCAAATGAGTCCGTCACGTGCAGCGTGCTGTCTTCCCGAAGCCCGACTCACCGACCCCACGGCGTACTCAGCACCGTGGAGAGGGCTGCTGGGCGCTAAACTGTGCCCTGCCCTCTGGTCAGAGACAGAGTATTCGGGTGTCCGGGCCAAAGTCCCGTGTTCTTCCCTCCCGCTCGGGCCTGCCTTTCGATGAGTAAGAAGTCCCGTCGGCTCTAGTTCTGCAGTGGCCGACGCTGGGAGCTTGCACAGCCGCATGCATCGATCCTGTCGCCGCTGAAACAAATGGTCACGGACATGACGGCCTCTCGCCGTTGTCTTGGGACACGAGCCTCGGCAGCCTGGGGGTCTGCTCAGGGCTCCCCAAAGCCACCATCAAGGACGCGACCGATGTGGGCTCTTGTCAGAGGCCCTGGGGAACCTCTGCATCCAAGCTCATTGTGGTCATTGGTCACATTCTGTCCCTCGGGTTGTAGGACTGAAGTGTCCTCCCCGCTGGCCGCTCCCGGGCCAGCTGCGGACCTGGTCGCGCTTCCCACGAGGCCCCTGCAGCAGCGCTGGCTGCCTCCTCTCCGGCATCAGCCTCCGAGGGCTCGTGGGGTGACTCTGGACCTGCCTGCCAAATCCACAGTCATCGTCCCATCTCTGCGTCCCTCATCCAGTCACATGTGCAAAGGCCCCTTTGCCCAGTAAGGAAACATCGTCACAGGTGCCAGAGTGAGGCTGGGGACATCTTTGGAGGCCCTCAGCTCTGCCAGTCACGCTGGTCTGTAACTACCAAGGGACAATCTACGAACCCGTGGAGGGTCTTTTGACTGCAGGCATCGTGCGGCCCGGAAGCCACGCCGGGTGTGCTGATTAGTTGGAAGCTGCCTCCCTGCCGTGCAGATGGGCTTCTTGCCCATGCGGGGCCACGGGGCCACGTGAGCCCAGGGGTCTTGCTGGTGCCCTCGGCCTGCAGCCCGCATGGCTCCCCCTGTAACCCTGCACAGACCCCAGATGTGCTGGGATGTAGGCAGCAGCTGAGAACTGCCGTGTGTGTGTGTGCATGCATGTGTGTGCGTGCGTGTGTCTCTGTGTATGTGTCTGTGTCTGTGTGTCTGTACGTGTCTGTGTGTGTCTGTGAGTGTGTCTGTGTGTGTCTGTGTGTGTGGTCCTGTCCAAACTCCTGAAGCCCCTCTGAAACCCCCTCCCAGCGTCAGAGGGAGAGCTGAAATGGAAATGGACCCAGGCAGACTCAGCCAGCCTCAAGATGTGGTCGCAGGTCAGCGCCAGGGGCCAGTCTGCTTTTGGGGCCAGAGGTGGCTGAACGAATGAGTGAATGAATGAATGAGGTGAACGCAGAGCTGTCCTCGGGTGCCAGGGCAGGGGGCTGGCTCCCCCTACACAGTAACTTCCTGGCTGAGAGGAGCCGAGGTCGTGGGATCAGCTGCCCCTGCAGCTCAGGGTGCAGCCGAGGCCCCGCAGCCGGTGCGACGGCAGATGGGGGTGGCGCGCACACGGGGCGACAGCCGCCCTGCTGCTTCTGTCCGCGGGGCCTCCACCGGGGCAGGACAGCGGCCCCTGCCCCGCCTCGGTCCACGCCCCTCCTCCGGCCCGTCCTTCCCGGCGGGGAGGGAGGAGGCGGGCGCTGCCCCTCCCCTGCGCGGTCAGCGGGGAGCGGAGGGGGCCTGTGCTGAGCGCCGAGGTGGGCTCCTGGACGGGGTCCAGCGGGTCGAGCTCAGCCCTCTAGCCCCAAGCTTCGCCTCAGGCCAGGAGGCTGAGCTGTGGGTGGAAAGGCCGGAGGCGGGCGCGCCCCTCCCCCCTCGCCCCGGGGCCCACCCCGCACTGTCCCCGGCCTGCGCCTCAGCTCCCCAATTAGCTCGGCTGTGCCCCAACCTCCAAGCCCCCCAAATCTATACCCTTCTTGCTCCTGCCTTCACTGTCTCCGGCCCCGGGGCTTTCCGTTCCACGCCTGCCCCCATCATAGGCGGCCAACTGAGCCAGTGTGAGCAGCGCGGGGCGCACCCCTGCACCCTGCCTCCATGAGCGGCCCTGGCGGTGGCCTCGTTTGTGCGGTGGGGTGAATGGGCCGCTCCAGAGAGGCAGCACAAGCCTCTCCCCTGCAGGGTCCTAGGAGCGATTAGCTCTGCCATGTGGGATGGGCAGACCTTGGGGGGTGGCCCACGGCGGGAACCGTGGCCAGAGGCGGGACCCTGAACCGGGGGCCAGTCTGCGGGCAGCGGGGCGAGCAAGCGGTCACCCCACAGGTTCCAATCCTGGTGTGCCCATGGAGGCTGGTCAGGGACGGCTGAGAAGGCTCCCAGCGCCCTGAGGCTCTTGCTGGACCCCACGGCTGGCACAGGAGGCTGGGCCTGCTCCCCGAGGGGCCGTTCCGTCCGGGCAGCCCCAAGAGGCTCAAGATGGGGGGCGAGGGGGAGGGCTTTTCCTCCGCAGAAACTGGCTGGTTTTGTCCGCCCATCTCCGGAAGTCGCTAGCTAAGGGGACGAGTGAGCCCGGTGTCCCGGTTCCTCAGTAAGCGGCACCCTTCCTTGGACTGCAGGTGGGGTGGGGGGTATCACCCGTGCTTTTGACGCTGCAAACTCTGTGGCGGTAGACGAGGTGCGGGCCGCTCGCGCGTGGCCACACGGAGAGACGCGGATCGCTCCCAGGGGCCGGGGACGCGGGGAAGGGGCGCGCGGGCGCGGGTCCAGCACGGCCCGCCCGCGGGGACAGTGGCCCGAGGCCTGAGACCCGCGGTCCGCGCCGCGCAGATGCGGCTGCTGTCCGCCTGAGCTCCGGGCCGGGCCGCTGTCCGCGGAGGAAACGTCGCGCTGGCCCGCGCGCCACTTTCGCGGCGTCATTTGCATTTTGAAGTTGGAGGGATTCGGAGCCGCCTGGATGGCCGTTTCCAGGGCCGTTGGCGCCCTGTGCGTTTGTCTAAAGGGCAGACAGAGGCCCATCTGGGGCTTGTGAGGCGGCAGTGGGGGTACCCCGCGGGAAGAAGATAGGAACTTGCGTTTTCGGGGTCCTGTGCTGCGGCCCTGCGCCAGAAATGGGAATAAAATAAAATTTAAAAAAAAAAAAACACCCCGGAACAGAACCGGGTCAGAAACCAGCCCGAGCAGCAATGGGCGCGCCACGGCCGGGTCGCGGCCCCATTGTGCGATCGGCGGAGGTCCCCAGAAACCCGCCGTGATGTGCGGTCCTCCGAGGTAAACCGCTTCGCTCCCCGCAGAAATCATGTTTTTCTTAAATAAAACGTAACGCAAGGGTCCTGTGATTAAATCTGAAAGGAGAGGCTTTAATGTCCACCATATGTTGCAAAGTACACGACGAGGGTGGAGAGAGAGAGAGAAAATTCCACAGAAGGCAAACAGCGTCCCTTCCTACAAACTATGTGCTTGAAAGATGCGTTTTTGCAGTGAGGCTGTTTTAGGAACCCCCCACATAAATCCTGGGATTTGTAGGAAAAGCGAGAAGAAATGAAACAAAAATAAGCCTACATTTTCTGGGCTGGCCCTCGGAGGCCCAGGGGCGGGCCACCCCCCTGGACGGCCGCGGAGGGCCGACCATCGCGGCCTTTATTAATATCATAGATGTCCCCGTTGTCCACGGATCAGTCCTCTGCAGGCGAGAGCTGCATTAACAGAGCACAGCGTAATGAAAATCTATTAGCCTCACAGTTGAAACGCGGATGTTTGTGTCAATCAATAAACAGGGCAGGGAGGGAGACCCATAGCGGGCGTCTAAATTTAAAAGGGGGAGGACCGTAAGGGGAACCCCTCCAGGAAATGTGTTAAGACGTCTGTAAAATCCTGACCGTCTGATCGATCCTGATAAATATTTAATGGGCGGGGAGGGCTGGACTGTTGTTGAAAAGGCCCGCTAGTCAGCGAAAACCATTCACACGCCCCGGTCCTTGTTAATGGAAAGTGTCTTTGGGATCAGGGGTGGAGGGACTGTGCCAGATGGAGGGGCATTCCTTGAAATTTGCTTCTTCCGTTTCTGGAGGACCGAGGGTGACCCTGGTGCGCTGGGCCTGGGAGGGCCTGAGCTGACGGTTGTGGGGACGTTGACTGGCCCGGTGACCCCTGCCCTCCCCAGGGCTGCAGGCCTCAGAGGCTGCAAGCGGTGGCCTGTATTAGGAGCCGGGGCATGCGATCCGATTCAAACTAAGCGCGTGCACTACAAGGGCTGCCCGGTGTTACTGGGCTGAATGTGAAAACCCCAGCCATACCTGTCAGGAATTAAATAAAGCAAATATTAAACATTTGAATATTCATTGCCCCCTCTCCCTGGGCGCTGTAAATGAGACAGAGGGAGAGAGAGAGAGAGAGAGAGCAGTTAGCCCACGTGCCATTCATTAACATGTACCTAATTCACATACAGGAATCAGATTATTTCATAAAATCGAAAATCGCCAACGTAGGTTTCCTGCTGCCATCCTGAGTCGGCCCCTGGAGCCTGCCCATTGCCTCCAGCCTGGCATGTCCTCCGTTGGGACAAGGGACCGCTGACGTGGTTACCGGGTCTGCTGTGTCTCTGGCTTCTGTACCGAGTTTCCTGGGGAGCCAGCTGGACCAGAGTCTGGACACGCACGGTTATCCAGTGTGCCTTTCAGACACAGGTCTCCAAACGGAAGTCTGGCCCGCGTGCATAATGCAGGAAGAGGAGAAAGACCTTTCCGCCAGCACAGGGCCCTGCGTGCTCCCACTGCTCCGGTCCCCGGGGCAGGCCGAGCCGCTTTTAGCCACCCCAGCCCCTGTGGACCAGCTCTCTGGCCCTGCGTGAGTTCCCAGACGCGGGCTGGGAGCCCGCCGGGCCTGGCCGGGAGGACTGTAGCTGGGTGAACTCGGGTGGGGGGTGCAGCCCCGCCACATACGAAGGGAGCCTGGCCTCCCGCTGAGTGGCCTGCGGAGTGGGGTCAGGGATTCAGGAAAGACTCTCTGAGGCAGCACAGAGGACCCAGCTTCCTGCGCACCCGGGACCCTTTCTCCGTCCCCAGGACCAGGTCTCCTGGCATTTTAATTGTTTTGTGCTGCATTCGGCCTCCGCATCTCCTCCCAGCCGGAAGGCCAACGGGAGCGCGAGGGCAGGAGCGGCCGGGCACCCGGGGCTTGGGCAGCGCGGCGCAGAGGGACGCACAGCCGCCAACCCATGACCAGCGCGGGCTCCAGGGACCGTGCAAAGTTTTTGGTGAAGCCAACGTTGGAAACTTTTTTTCCTTCCAGAAACCAGAACCCCCCAGCCCCTGCTTAATTTGCTCCGCCATCCCCACACCCGCTACTTTCTGTTTTGCTGCTGGTGTTTCCACGAAGCAAATACACTTTCGTTTCTATCCACAGACGTCCCGAACCCCGTCTGCTCTGGCAGAGCTGGCGAAGGGCCGCGGAGACGTTGGGGCACCCCCCGTTCTCTACGGAGGAGAGGCGATTTTAACCCGCTGCCGCCGCTCCTGGTCCTACTTTGCAGGGCCAGCTTCTGGGGGAGGGGTCTGCGCCCTGCCTCCCGCCTGCTGTCCCCCAGCTGTCCCCCAGCGCAACATAAATGTCACTTTTCACAGTGAGCCCGCCCTGAGGCCTGGGGCAGCCTTGCGCATTAGCAAAAGCGTGTGGTGGAGAAAGTCTTTGCTTAGGCTGCAGTGTAAAGAATAATGTTAATACTAGGCGTTTCGGGTCTCTGTCTTTGAGGGGACTAAGCGAAGGAGCCTGTGTGCTCCCGGCCAGGGATGGGGAGGGGGTTCAGGGGCGCTCACACTCCTGGGTCCCCAAAAGGTAGACAGGTAGACCTCCGCTTTGCTCATGGCCCAGACAAAGTTTCATTTTTGGACCGGGTCATCTCGCTTGCCTGGTCTTAGAAAAAACGAGGCCTCCCAGACTGGGGAAGGGAGCCGGTGCGGGCCTTTCCTTTTAGGATGGGTTATTCCAAAACCATTTGTCAACGCTGAGAATTAAAATGGAGGCTGCAGTGAAGGGGGGGCCTTGAATTCTCTCCCAGGCTTAAGGGTCTTGAATGTCCAGAGCCACATCTGGTGTCACTTGGGGAATCCTGGAGGCAGCCAGTTCCTGGTCTGAGCCGCAATCCCTCTTGCATGGGGTGGGGTCTGAGGTGGGGACAGCCTTGCTTGGGAGTCTGGGCTGGGAACTATAGCCCCCAGGGAAGGCCTGGTCCCTGGGGTTACAGAGGTGGGGGGCCAGGGGGTTTCAGGAAATGGGGGTGGGCAGTACTTTGGAGGGTTCAGTGCTAGGTCCCTGGGGACACTGGCCTCCACACCTGAGGCTGAAGGGGTGGACATATGGGAGTGAGGTGAGGACAGGAAAATTTCATCTGTCTCTGAGGACCCCAGAAAGTTACTCTGGCCCAGAGCCACCCCCCTCCCTTCCCCACCCTCTCTCCTCTGGTCTGTCACTCTGCTGCTATGTCCTGCCAGGAGACGTTCACTCGCAGGCCTGGGTGGCCAGCCTCAGCTGGGGAAGAAGAGGCCTCCCCTGGAGGCCGTGGCAGAAGCCAGGGGTACGAGGCTCGGCCCAGGCACACACTGTCAACTCCTGGCCCGCCAGGCGCCGAACCCGCGCCCCGGCTTTCTCCCGCGCAGACGGCAGCGTGCATAATGCATGAGGCGCTATTTGTAATTCCGTGTGATATCCGTGCGCCTCCGCTTTGATTAGAGGGCCGCAGTGACAAAGACCTGTTTGTCAAGTGGCCAGGGCTTCTTCGCCTTTCGCTTTTGAAGTCCGAGAGAGGCTGCGACTCCCAAGTCCCCGAGCTCGGAGCTGCGCGCGCGGGGCTGAGCGGCCGCGGTCTGCGCGGGAGACGCCGGCGCGGTGCTGCCCGGAGCACCGAGGGTGCAGAGGAGAGAAGAAACCCAGAGGGAGGGCGGATGGAGGGGGATGGAGGGACAGATGAGGGACAGATGGGGGGAGGGAGGAGACGCAAAGCGGGGTGGGTTCCTTCAGCTCCGGCCGCTGCTCCTCCTACCCCGCCTCCCTGGCAGGACCCCCCTCCCGCAGATCGAGGAAGCCCCGCGTGAACCCGACCCCGAGCCCCGCGCGGAACCCGGACGACCCTTCCACCTTCCTCCGAGCTGCAGGACACGACCGTCCAGCGTCCGCGGCACCCGGCGAGGCAGACTCCTGGGTACCGCGCAGGGTGGGCTCGTCCCGGGCTCAGGACCAAACGCCTCAACTTGAAAATATGCAAAGCGGAGCTCTCCCAAATCCACCGCCCCGCCGCCCCCTCCGCAAAGCCTTGTTCCAAATGCGGCACGGGGGTCGGGGTGCGGGGAGGGACGGGGGGATGTTACACAAAACAGGGAAAAGGAGAAAAGTCAACTTTATTTGCAGATGGAGTTTTGCAGACAGGATGACAAGCGTGGTGGCTTCCGAGACTGTAAAGTGAATTTTGTTACGCAGTTGAGAAAGTTGCCTCCTGCGGAGGGGAGTCTGAAAAGGGGCTGGTCATAAAAACGGTGACACGGCCCCAATGTGTGCGCCCCCCCCATGACTATCCCAGACCCCAGGTTGACAGAACAGCTCCAAAGAAGGCGGCATCAGTCACAACCCCCCGCCCAGAGGGGGCTGACGCGTGCCCCAGACACGGCCGTCCCCACGCCGGTCCTTGCAGCGGCCCACGGGCACCTCTGCGTCCCGACCACCGCGCTGCGGCCGCCCGTGGCCAGGCAGCGCCCCTGTCCCCGGCCTCCGCGGCGTGGGCCACAGCAAGGTCCGCGCGCCGCGTCTCACCGTCGCCGCCGAGGCTCCGGCGTTCCGGGTGGGGTAGACCTGGGCCCCTTCGTCTCACTTTCGGGGTTCTGGAGCTGCGCCCCCATCACGCGCCACCCGCCGGCCCCGCGGGGCCTCTCTGACCGGTCCAGCCCGCAGTCCGACCGCATCTCCAACTTGGAGCCGGTTCTTGGCCGCGATCTCGCGCCGCCGCCGCCGCCCGGGCGGCCCCGGCCCGTCGGCCCCGCCGCGCCCCGGCACATCTCGCGCAGACGCGTCGCAGGCGCGGGGCTGCGCTCGTCCCGGTGCCGGACCCCCTCGCCACCCGTAAACTCCTCCTCGCGTTCCGTTCCGTTCCCGCCAGCCCCTGCTCGAGCGCCGCTACCTGCTCTCGCCCGCGCGCGCGCGCTCTCCCGTCTCCCTTCGCAAATCCGATCCTTAGCCCTCCGCACCCAGGTGCACAGACGCCAGCGCAGTGATGAAATGAGCAGAAAGCCAACTGCCGGACTGGAGGCGGGGGCGAGACGGCGTCTCCGCGTGCGCCCGCCGAGCCGGGCGCCGTAATTGCTGCAGACAGGGCGCGCGGGGGGTTGGGCGGAGGTAGCCGTGTATAAATAGTGAGATCTCAAATTGAAAGGCATAAATAACGGCGGCGGGACCTACCCTCACACGGACCGTCCTCCGCGCGCGGGGACGCGTGAGCACCGCAGCCCGGCTCCCGGCCAGCCCCGCCGCGCCCCGCGCACCCCGGCGGCCCCGAGCAGCCATGGAGGAGCTCACGGCTTTTGTATCCAAATCTTTTGACCAGAAAAGCAAGGAGAGCAGCGGCGGCGGCGGCGGCGGCGGCGGCAAGAAGGATTCGATCACGTACAGGGAAGTTTTGGAGAGCGGACTGGCGCGCTCCCGGGAGCTGGGGACCTCGGAATCCAACCTCCAGGACATGACGGAAGGCGGCGGCCACTGCCCGGTGCATTTGTTTAAGGACCACGTGGACAACGACAAGGACAAACTGAAAGAATTCGGCACGGGGAGGGCGGCGGAAGGTAAGCTCGCGGCGCGCCGGCTCCAGCCCGTCCTGGGCGCGGCGTGTCCCCGCCACCGCGCCTGCCGGCGTGCCCCTGCTCCGTGCGCGCGGAGGCCCCGGGCGCTCGGCTCGCGCTCGGTCGCACCCCAGACCGAATTCACGGCCCCGGCTCGGGCTCGCGCGGAAAGGCCCTGCGGTCCGCCACGCTCTTCGTAAGAGAGGAAGGGAATGGGGAGCGCGGCGCCGAGGCCAGGCGGGAAGGAGGCCGCACCGGCCGGGGCGGGGGCCGCGCGCCGCCCGCCGCCCGCGGACTCCCCTCCCCGGGCACGGCCCCTGGGAGCCCGAGCGCCAACTTTCCCGGGTCGGGGCCGATCCGGGGGGATGTGCCCGAAAACCGAGGCGGGCTGCGGGGCTGCGAGTGCGCGTCTGGCCGCCGGCCACGCTCTTTCATGCGACACCCACGGCACGGAGGAGAGACGCGCGCACACCCTGCCCGCGCCCACGCCGGCCTGCTCCCGCCGCTGGAACCCGCCGCGAGGACGGCGCGCTGGCCCTCGGCCTGGGACGGAACGCGCTCGCCGCCTCCGCCCGCGGAGTCGCCGGCCGCTTGCGCTGAGGGAAAACTTCCCCTTGAACCTGAAGGTTTGATCTTGGCCGACGCGGGCCTGTAAATTAAAACCAGTCCCGCGCCCGCAGGTGGCCAGGATCTGGACGTGGCGTGAGGGGCCCCGGGAAGCTCGTGGCCACGCATACGCGTCGGCCGGCCGGCTGCGGGCAGCCGCGTCCTGGGCCTTCTTCCCGTGGCTCTTCCGAAATCCCCGCCGCCGTTCGCTCTGTCGGGGGCGGGGGGCGAGGGGAGGCAGGTTCAGAAGGGTCTCTCAGCTGGGCTACGGTGGACCCGACCCGGGGACCTCTGACCGAACAGGACAAGGGACACCGATAAATCACAGGACTAAAACTGGCTCCATTTCTCAGGCGGCGCCCGTTGGACACCGCCACGAATGTCTAGATTTCATTACAAAGAGAGGAAGTACGAGGCTTGCTTGTTTTGCTCTTTCCAGTGTTGAGGGAGGTCACGATGTCCCCGAGAGGGGGTCCACCTCCCCCAGAAAGCCCATGCCTCCTGGTCTTCTGGACCCTACACTCCCGTAGCAGAGTGCAGGGGCCATGGCTTTGAAGCTGTGTCCTACCTGGCCCAGGCTCCCTCCTGAGGCCTCGACCTCGTGGGAGCAGAAAGCCGGCGGAGGCTTAGAAACCAGCCCCTGACGGCTGCTGCCCCGCGGATGCCTGCCTGGCCTGGGGGTCAGTCTCACACACCTGGCTCTGTAGTTCATACAAAGAGCATTTGCTTCGGTGGAGACATGACTCAGGGAGGACATTTAATTTCAGTGGTTTATGGCACTAGCAGCTGACACTTTGGGCTCCTGCCTGGTCCCTGCAGTCCTTCCTAGAGGCCTAGCCCCCTCCTCAGGCCTATCTGCTTTCGCCGGGGGCAGCGCAGCCCGTGGGAGCCTGGACAACAGTCATTGAGAAGAGCAAAGTACAAACGCGGCCTTTGGAAAGCGGAGCGAATAACGTGGAACTAGAGGCAGAGGGAAGGGACAGCAAACTCCCCCAAGGGCACCGTTCCCCTTGGCTGGGTGCACAGACGTGGCGGCCGAGCCCCTCGCTGGCCTTTGCTGGGTGGGAGCAACGTGTAAATTGAGGGGCCCTTGGGCTCCGGAGAAACCAGAGCTGTGCGGCTCCCGGCAGCGGCCGCTGAGCCCGACACTGGGCCCGTGGATTCTGCAGAGCCTGCAGGGTGCTCAGGGACTTGGAAGGCCAGCTGGTCCTCTGGGACCAGTCCCTGAGGCTCAGACCTGAGGGACACCCAGGAGGAGAGTCCCCGCCTGCAAGAGCGGGCTTCCTCTGCGGGGGAAGCAGGGAGCCCTGGGAAAAGCATCTCTTTCACAGGTGAAAGGGAATTTAAAACGCAGTTGGGGTTGTGTCTCGAGGGCTGTCAGGCAGAGCCAAGACTCAGCCTCTGCTGTCCACCAGGGAGCCTGGGCGGTGGCAGGGCGAGGTGGCTCTCAGTCCCCCACTCCCCCACTCCCCACAGAGGCTCTGGGTCTTCCCCTTTGAAACCTTCTGGACTCGGTGCCTCAGGGCCGTCTGCGCAGTTTTCAGACTGTTTGGGACTGGGGGGGGACCCCAGGCTCTTTGCACAGGCAACCCTCAAGGTCAGCCTCTCGTCCTTGATGGTGAGGAGACATCTACTCAGGGCACAGGGCCGCTCTTAGCCTGTGTCCAGCTGCCTTATGCTGCGGAGAGAACATTCAGCAAAGCACAGGGGTCGTGGACAGACAGACAGACAGGTCCCCCAGCCTTGGAGGGAGGGGACACTTTTTATTCTAAGCCCTGAGCTTGGTGAGGGGCTGCATTGTCACGGATGTAGGAGAGGCTTGTGGGTAAATTAGAATCTCCTAAATGCTGACCTTCCTGCTTGATGTGCAGCCCCCCCTCCGCCCCCCAGCAAATACAGACGCTCTGATAATTTTTGGAGACAGGAAAGTGCCACTCGGCGCTCTGGAGAGAGGATGACAAACCAGGGGTCGGAGGGGGCCTCGTTTCTGGGTGCATTTCTGGCCCCCCTAGGGTGCATTAATAAGGAGTCCAGGGTAGGGCCGCGTGTCCAGCCCCAGGGCGTTTGGAGGGAGCAACGGCCAGGCTGGCAATGCAGCAGGGGACAGCGGCTCTCCGGGCTTGGTCCCCAGCATGGCCTGTGCCTGCCCGGCACCTTGCGATCGCGCGCCTCCGGGGACTGACACTTGGGCGATTCTGCCTAAGGTATTTCGGCTTAAAAATAATATTTAAGGAGGGGGCGGGGAGAGGAGAGAGAGAGAGGGAGAGAGAGAGAGGAGAGAAATTAGATAATGTCAACATGTCAACAGACAAGAACTCAGAGATTAGGCAGGACTCACGGCGCCGCCAGCGCCCGGGTCGTGACAAAGAGCGCGCCTTCCCTTCGGGTTCGTTTTATGGACTCGACGCAGCCGGGGCGTCGGGGTGCCCTGGGTGCCGGGGCGCTGCCACCGCACGCGCAGGCTCGACTTCGCACCGGGTCGCGCGGAGACGTGGGCCGGGGCGCGGGGCGCGGGGCGCGGGCCGGGGAGGCTGGGCCGGCGCGGGAGCCGGGCTCATGGCGCTGTGCCGCCCGCCGGCAGGTCTGTACGAGTGCAAGGAGAAACGCGAGGACGTCAAGTCGGAGGACGAGGACGGGCAGACGAAGCTGAAGCAGCGGCGCAGCCGCACCAACTTCACGCTGGAGCAGCTCAACGAGCTGGAGCGGCTGTTCGACGAGACGCACTACCCCGACGCCTTCATGCGCGAGGAGCTCAGCCAGCGCCTGGGGCTGTCGGAGGCGCGCGTTCAGGTAGGGCGCCGGGCGCGGGGACGCGGGCGCGCGCTGCCACCCGGCCTTGCGGAGGCTCCCCAGGGCCTCGCGCGCGGGGCGCACGGTTCTCGCCGAGGCCACGTGCTCTGCCCGACCCCCTACGCCAGGTCGGGGACTTTGGATCGCTCCTTCCCTGGCCGGGTACGTTTCTCGCCTCCTCTCCCCTCTCCTCCCGCCTCCTCCTTCTCCCGCAAGGAGCGCAGAGCTGGCGCGCGGGGCGAGGACCGGGCCGGGGACAGCGTCGCTCGGCGGGCATCTGGATGAGCGCGGCTGCTGCCCGCGCGGGGCCGGATTAGCGCGGCGCGCGAGGCCCGGGGAGGGGGCGCGGGCGCGGGCGCATGAATTCCTGATGCCCCATCTGGCGAGCTCCGGCCTGCGGGCGCCCCGGGTGTGCGCAGAGGGGCGCGTCATCGGGAAGTTCAGGGTTTGACTTTACTGCCGGGGGAGCGTAGGCGGTCCGCGGCCAGGTCGCTTCCTCCGGGTACCGCGGACCGGGCCTGCGAGGTCGGCGTGGAAATGGGGGGGCGGGGGCCTCCCGGCGATCTCTCTGCGCCGAGCGGGACAGCAGGGCCCCGGAGACAAGAAGTAGAGGCCGCGCTCGGGGGGCTCCGGAGACCGAGTGTTAAATAAATTGAATTAATGTGATCGCGCGGGGAGGGGCCCGTGAGAAGCGAAGGGCTTTGAAGCAGCGGGTTTGTTTTGCGTCGTGGGGCCCACGGCTTCCAACACAACTTCCCCGGGGTTTTATTTATGCAGCGAAAATACAAACGTGTTTCACAGATCGTGTTTTACAAAATCTTCAATTTGACCAAGAACAACATTAAAAAGATATATATATTTTTTGCTCCCAAGCCTGTTTCATTTTTCGATGCCACTGCGATTAAAAAAAAAAAAGGCTGATTAGGGTGAAACGCCTCGCTCCCCGGGGACTTGTAGAGCTTCCGTCAGTAGCAGGGTCGCCAGGACCTTCCTGCCCAGGCGTGACCAACAGGCAGAGGCGCTCTGGCGACCTTGCTTGCGGTCGAGTGCGGTGAGGCGTCTGTGGCCGAGGCCGGAGGAGGTGACCACCGAGGGTGGCTTTCCCCGCTGGCCGCCACACTTCTGGGGAAGACGGATTGGGCTGCACTATATAAATTAATGAAAAGATTAAACTTTTGCTGGAGGGGACATCAACTTTGATGTCATCTCACCGTGTCTCTCTGCCCGGGATGGGTAATATCTCGCAGGCCTTGATGGACTGTTTCTATAAAAATAAATTACTTGTAATTGAATTCCGCAGTCTTCCGTCCAGTAGTCTATTACTGAAGCGGCCTCGGCAGGACCCCACCGAGGGGCGGGATGTCGATTCCTGGGTGGCCGCGGGTCCTCGGCAAGCCCTAAAATAAAAGGGGGAGAACGGGGTGCCTGTCCGTCCAGAGGCGAATTGAAATTTCACGGCTGCAAATAATAATAAAAACGAACACGGAGCGAGAGGAACCATTTTGGCCGCAGGGAAAAAGGACCCCGTGAAGATGAAGAGCGAGCAGACAGTGCTCGGGAAAATCAACTCGAGAGAGCGCGTCGTCCGCGCGGAGGTCCTGGGGCTGCGGCGGGAATTAGGAACAACAACCGGGTGAAAATGAACTGTATCTTCCTGCCGTGTCTGGCGCTGGGGCCATCCTTCCTGCTGCGGCGTGTTGTTGGAGGATAGGGTTTCAATTTCGTGTGGAAATTTGCTCTAAATAAATTGAGGCCCCGAGAAGCGAGGCCTTATTAACCTTTTATTTTTAGTCGCGCTCCGGAGCTCCCGTCCCCCAGCTGTCACGGTTATAATACAAAGTTATGAGACCCCGGCGAGGAGCAGGCGGTAATTTAATTACAAGAAATATCTTTGGGTTTATGGCGCAGAGCTAAATTAAATGTCATTATTCACTGTCTGTAATGGAAATCAAAAGGAAATCAGATTACAGCGTTTGTGAAAAGAATCAGTGACTGGTCCTTAATGAAGAAATAACTGTCTAAACCAGTGTCGGACGCTTTACTTAGCATATTCACGACTAATTGGAATTGATCGGCATCAGCCCAAGACTGATTTATTATCGCTGAACGCAGCGGCTAATTCATCACTTTTATTCTTCATAATCCCCCCCCCCTTCCGCTGCTGCTGAAGGGGAAATGGGCCTTGCTTTCCAGATTTAAATAGGATTCTGTTTGTGGAAGGCGTGCCTCCAGGTGGGGGGCGGAATTGGTGCGTCTGGCTTTGCTCACCCCAGGACCAGCATGGGTACCAGGCCCTGGGAGAGGGAGGCACCCCGATGGCGGGAAGGGGTCCGGGCCGCGCTCGTGGGGGCTGCAGGAACCCAGTGCTTTGGAAAAAGAGCAATGATTTGTGGGTTTCAACGAGTAGGGTGTGTGTGTGTGGGGTGGGGGCAGATGCATTTTTAGAATTACTTTCTAGGGGAACACATAAAACTTTTCCTGCCTCCTTACAGCCTGCTGGGATGAGCTTTGGAGAGTTCTGGAAAGTTAGCTCTGAGGGGCTGGGCAGATGGCTCAGCCAGGGGTGCAAAACTGTTTCTTAGGAGCCTGAGATGGAAAGTTGAGGTTTCTTAGTCGGATGCTTCCAGCCTCCAGGGTTTGCCGAGGGGTCCCCGTGGGGGCGGGCTCCAGCTCTGTGCGTGGAACGGTGTGGTGTGCACCAGCCACCGGCAGAGCCAGCACGGAGAAAGCTTGCTTGGTGCCCGTATCTGGAGTGCTTAGGGACCAGCATCCCGCAATAGGCTGAGTGAGGGAGGAAGCCAGTTAGGCAAAAATTAAATGACTGTGAACACGGGGCTTGGGGTGGGGGTGGCTCCAGATTTCCTCAGCGCCTGGGGGCCACGGTGTTCAAGCATCAGCGTGGTTCTGCAGAGTGAGGAGGGAGCTTTGTGGAGGGGCCTTTGCACCCAAATCTCCACGTGGGGCTTGTGAACCTAGCGAGCCAGGCTACGGTCCCTCCTCCCCCATGGAAATTCCTGATCAGGCATTAGATGTCCTCAGGACAGAGCACCCGCCCTCTTCCGGGCCGGGTCCTAGTGCGGCCGAGCCCTGGGCGCCCTGGGCCGGCGCGCGCGCCTCCTGGCGTCGGGGGCGCAGCCGTCGCTTCCGGGGGGCCGGCTCACCCCGCCGCCGCGCGTGTCTCTCTGCTTCGTCCCAGGTCTGGTTCCAGAACCGCAGAGCCAAATGCCGCAAACAAGAGAACCAGATGCACAAAGGTGGGTGCGGGGCGGCTCGCGGACTGAGGTGCGGGGCGAGGCCGCTCGGGGAGCCGGGGCGAGTGCGCGGCCTTCATGCCTCGTGTCTTTCCTTGCAGGCGTTATCCTGGGCACCGCCAGCCACCTGGACGCCTGCAGGGTGGCGCCCTACGTGAACATGGGCGCCTTGCGGATGCCTTTCCAACAGGTAACCCGTTTCTCTTGCGGCTGGAGCGCGCGGGGCCCTCCGCCTCCCCGCCCCTCCCCCTCCCGCCTCCTCCCGCCCGCGCGGAAGAAAGGGGGCCGCTTTGACAAGAGCGCATTTATAGACCCGTTGGCACGCGTTAAAATCACGCCATAAAACTCCAAGAGTCACCTTCGGGAGGGCCAGGTCATAAACCCAGACACGGCTTTACAAAACTCCGAGGGAAGAAAGTCCCACCTACTCGGGAGCCACCCACCGCCTCGCGCCTGGAGCCTGGGGGCGGGGAGTGCCCGCACTCGGGTGTGGGGGCGGTGTCGACACCCCCTAACCCCCCAACGTGCTGAGAGCCTTGGGTAGGGGTGTGTGAGCCCCTCCTGGACCTGGCCTCGCCCCACATCTCGGAGTTGGGGGTGTCTGGCCCAGCTCGCGCCGTTGGGAATGCCCAGAGCACATGGAGGCCACGGCCTGCAGCCCCAAAGGCGGAGCCCTGCTCGGACCAGGCGGTGGGTGGTGGGATGGCAGGGAGCTCTGGCTGGGGAGCGCAGCGCCCACTTGCCCCCTACCTCTCTTCAGCGCAGGACTGGGCAAGGCCGTGGGGGCCCCACGTGGGCGATGGGGGTGCGTGCGCTGGCGGAGCAGGGGTGTTGGGCACAGTAGAGGCCGTGGCTGGTCAGCCTGCGCCTGTATGATGTAAATAGTCACCTGGGAGAAAAAAATGGGGCGGTGGGGTGGCAGCTTGTGCTTTCAGTTACGGTGCCCAGGAGGGAAGGGCGTCTAGGTCCGCCTGTGTGGGGTGGTGGGGACCTGCACACTTGGGGGCTCGCCCTCCCCACCTGTTGCCTGCGCCCCTCACAGCTCCCTTCTCTAGGGTAGGGCGCGCCCTAATTTCATGAGGGCCTGATGGCTGACCCCACGTCAAGACAAGAACAGTTGTCTTGACGTGGGGTCAGCCATCAGGCCCTCATGAAATTAGGTTTAGGAGCCCGCAGCCTTGGCTGTGTCCCTTGTGGATTCAGGGCGTCCGTGGGAGACGGCGCAGGGGGGGCCCTGACGAAAGTCCCGACCCAGAGTTTGGGATGCATCACAGGTCAAATAGAGGACCTGGGGTGCCAGCTGGGAACACTCTAGTGGTTCGGAGGACCTGAGCGTGGGCACCACCCGAGGGTGGGCGCTGGGTGCGTTGGCATTTCCCCGCTCTGGCTTTGTCCAAGGGGCCAGTACCCATTTCCCGGCACGGTGTCCAGAGGACAGTGGGTGGAGGTCCCTGCAGTCGGGGAGCGGGCGACGGCTTCCCGCGAGAGGAGGCAGCCTTGGAGTCCATCCGGGGGGGACCGCCCGGGCCGTGCGGGGCCCTAACCGCGCCGCTCTGTCCGCGCAGGTCCAGGCTCAGCTGCAGCTGGAAGGCGTGGCGCACGCGCACCCGCACCTGCACCCGCACCTGGCGGCGCACGCGCCCTACCTGATGTTCCCGCCGCCGCCCTTCGGGCTGCCCATCGCGTCGCTGGCGGAGTCGGCGTCGGCCGCCGCGGTGGTGGCCGCGGCCGCCAAGAGCAACAGTAAAAACTCCAGCATCGCAGACCTGCGGCTGAAGGCGCGCAAGCACGCCGAGGCCCTGGGGCTCTGACGCGCCGCCCGGCCCCGCGCCCGGCCCCGCGCCCGGCCCCGCGCCCCTGCCCGCGCCGCGCCCCGCTCTCCGCCCCTCCTCGCCCGGCAGCCTGCGGGCCCTCGGCCGGGCCAGGGAGGGGGCGTCCCGGGAACGCACGACCCCGCCAGACCTTCGCAGAGACCGTGCGGAAGAGACAGCAAGTGACGCCAGGCCACGCAGGCCACCTCCACGCGGCGTCCGTGCGCCCTGGGACAGCGCAGCGTGCAGCCCGGGCGCGCGTCGCCCTCCGCCGCCGGCGTTCCCACCCTGTGCATGCGGCCTGCCACGCACGTTCCGGGGATCACGGAGTAGGTTAAAGAAACGCTCGGGGGCTTGAGATGGCAGTTCTCGTCTGCTACGGTCTCTGCCGCTGCCCTGGACTGGCTGTTCCCCGCGCAGACGCCTGTGGGGACGCCCATGTGCACCGGACTGTCCCAGCCCCCGCAGGGGTCCCGCCCGGCACCCGCCCCTCCCCCAAAGGCAGCAATAACGAGACATGTGTGACCACGGCCTTGGGGAGCGGGGCGCAGAGGCCCGGCTCTCCAGTTGTCACCGTCCTGGGGACCTGTATTGAGGACCTGGCCTTCCAGCTCAGGTGCGGCCCCACAGCGCCGAGTTTAGAAGTCCCTGTGCCATAGAACAGGCGACTTTATAACTTTTTCGGTCTTTTGAGTCCCAAACGGACTTTTTTTTGGTTGTTTTTTTGTTTTGTTTGTTTTGCTGTTTTACAGAATTCAGATGCCAACGACTGGCAGAGAGACACAGGGGCATGTGGCTTTAAGGCAGACAACTGAGAGCGTTAACTTGAGTGAGATGCAATGAGATGCAGTCAAGTGCAATACTGTAAATATTAGAGATTTTAAAAGGGAGCAGCCGTGTCCTGTTGATCTGCCAGCTTCGGACTCGAGAGCACCGTGTTCTGCATGCTGCGGGCCGCCCGGCCGGGGCCTTTCCCGAAAGGACAGGGGTGCGGGGTGCTCTGGCCGCGATGCACGGGAGCCGTGTGGCGTGTGCTGGAGCAGGACGGGGTGCCAGGGTGTGACGCCGGGGGCGGGGGGCTGAGCTGTTTCTGGGAAGGGAAGAGCGTGCGAAGGTCCTTCAGTGCGATGTACGGTAATGTTTCATGGACGCAGGCGGTGCCAGCTGTTCCTCCTTCCTCTTCAGAATGTTCCTCCTTTGGTTTCTGCAATCACCAAATAGCAGCTGGCATGCAGGGGAAAGTCACTTGAAATTCTGTAACCAAAGGTTCAGGATCCTCAGCTACCCCGCTGAGTTTGGGGCGCTCGGTGTGCTTTGCCTGGGCCGTGTGGGGTCGGTGCGCAGTGTCCCCGAGCTGGGCCGGCAGCCTCCACGATGCGCCCTGTGTGTTTGCCTTAGTCACCCCCCCAGGCCGGTTCGGACGTCAGCAGCCGTCCTCTCCATCGTACCCTTGGTCCCTAGCTGGCCACCCAGCCGGCCTTCCCTGGCACGGGCAGATTTCTTTCCACCCCCCCACCCCGCACCCCGATGTTCGTACATGTCTCCAAGGGGAAAAAAGCCCCTTCTGTGTAAGGAAACATGTTCTATCTTTTCTCTGAGCTGAAACATAGATCCATTCGGACATGTCTCATTTGTATCACCTGAAACTCTTTATACAAATCAAAGGGGCCCTTCGACTTTTTTTTTGGTTGAAATTTTAGTCCAGCTCTAAAGTGGCAGATGAGGAAAGCAGGCTCAGTATTTCAGAATCACTTGCAACTGTTTTTTTCGGCCGTGAACGGCAGTGTAAGGGTTGGTCTCCTCCGTACGGTTTTGCTTTTTAAATAACTGAGTCAAAAAGAACGACTTTCCTATATAAAGCGAGAAGTTTGTTTCTCACGGGGAAAGGAAAATACGTTTGGAACCCTTTACGACGAGCCGCATTCGTCCTAACATTTAACTCTTGGCTAAAACTGGAGGTGGAATGTGGACATCCCTATTTTTTTTTTTTCCCAAAAGGTTTATGATGGTTTTTGTCCAAGCATAGCTCTCTGTCACCACCCCGTCCCCCAAAGAGAAGTCGCTGCATGCCGAGGCCTGGTCCAGCCAGAAGCTGGATTTTTAAAACAGAGCTGGCTGCTGTCAGCTGGAGGCCGCTGGCCCGAGGCCTGCAGTGTGGGGGCGGGGTGTCACTGAAGCTTTGCTTTCTTGTTGTGTTTAACATGGAAAGTGAACCAGGTGTTCCCGGACCCCCGAAACAGAACAAACGGAGTGAACGGCGCCGGTGGCAGGCTGCGCGGAGGGGCTGGTGTTGCCTGCGTCCCTGGAGAGACGTGCAGGTGACAGAGCAGGGTGCCCCGTTTGCCCCAGCGGTCCCAGGAGGGCGGGAGGGGGGTCGTCAGCCTGCTCCGAGCGGACCAGCCGGGCCCCCTCCCTCCTCCCCCGCTGTCTGTCAGGCGGCAGTGGGATGCGGGGGCTTCGGCCGTGCTGTGTGTGTGGCTCTGGTTTACAGAATTCAGATGGCCAGGGCGTCATGTGTACCTTTCCTGGCACATGTTCCCAGAGGCTGGAAGAAATTAAATGGACGGAGCAGGCACATTTTGGCTGCCGTTGGCGCTTTCGGCTCAGAACGAGAACTTTTTGCAACGTTATTTTCCAAACGGCGTTTCGGAGAGTGTGTGGGCCCCGGTGGGGGGAGACGTCACCTAGAACGCCAGCTGGACAGGGACCTTCGGGACACGTGCCGTGCCCGGGGACAGCGGGCCGCTGTCCTGGCAGGCGTGTGCCCAGTCGGCCAGGGGGGTCGAGCCGCCACACGCACTGGCTTCCCGAAGCCGCGTCCAAGGGCACCGTGAGGACACGGCCACCCGGGTGACGCGAACTCGGTGCTTCCCCCGCTTGGCTGTCGCTGGCCCCGTCTCTTCCTCACGATGTCACTTTTTTTTTTTTCCTCCCGTCATACGATTGTGAAACAGCTTCACGCCGTCTCTCGCTGGGGGGTTTGGGGAAACCGCAGGTCTTTTAAACGGATGTATTTTATGACGCGTCTGTGTCGTGCGTACTTGGGGACGCTCGGCCACTCAGAATTGCTCGGATGGAGGGGCCGGGCCTCACGGAGGGGACGGGGCTGTCCTTTCGTTGTAGGTGTTGCTAGGGTCCCCTCGTGGCTCCCTCCACTGCAGACGAGCTTCGGCCGTGGCTGGGCGGGTGTGTGTCCTCGGACACGCACGTCTGCCGTGTGTGTGGGCTGCGGACACCAGCATGTGTGAACGGGAAGCGGCCGGCCACTGTTGGGGCCGGCGTCTGAGCTCATGGCCGCCCCTCCGCCCCCCGGCCGGGGTGGCAGGATGGTCCCAGCCTTCGCACTGCTGTCCTGAGCTGTTACCCTCAGCTCCCCCGAGGCCGAGGGGACCCTCCGGCCTGTCCTGCTCACGGCTGTCACTGCGACACGAGACAGACGCCGGGCTGACTACAGCGAGACACAGTTTTTGAGGCACTTTCTCCCTGTTTTTCTCCGAGTGTGGGAGGCTGGAGCTCATGTTCCGTCGGCAAGTCCGAGATGAAACTGGTGCCTAATTTATTAAGAAATTAGCGTAGGTTTCTGCTGGTTTTTTTCAATACGCGCGAGAACTCGATGCAATTTATAAATGTTTTATGGAAATTTGATATTTAACGAGAGAGCGGCCGAGGAGCGTAGAGCGTACCCCGTTCCGAGGCCGATGGAGCGCGCTATTTATTGGAAGGTGACGGTGCCATCCGCCTGCCCCGTTCCCCGCCATCGGACGCATGTGGACGTGTTATTTATTTTCTATTTTTCGGTTGAAAGTTCATAAATATGTGCTATTTTAATTACGCCGAGTGTAAATTTGACACTGCCTCGCATTTATTTTTATATTTTTTAAGACCGTTGCTTTTTTTCCCGCCCCCTCCCCCCCCCGCCCGCCTTCCTGTCCCGATTTATGAGGAGCCGGTGAGATTTACGGCGCACGGCCGTGTTTGGGTTACGCGTCCAAGGTGTGTCTGCACCCGCAGACGCGTTCAGGGATGGCTCGGATGCAGAAGGGTCACAGCGCCTCCCCCAGCGACGGCCTCGAGACCCGCAGCCCCGGCCGCTGGGCACACGCCAGCCGGAGGCGCTGTCCCCACGCGTGTGGCCGCACACACGACGCGCCCTCTGCCGAGCTCTGCTTACAAAGTGTATTTTGTCAGCCCGTGGCGTATGAATGTGCACCTTGTAAAACAGAGACATAAATAAACTTACAAATATTTGTATCCAAGTGTTAAAAAACATTCTCACCTTCTCCGTGGAGAGCGGCCGCTACAGCTGGGCCCCGGGCACGGCTGGAAATAGTGTCGGAGAGGCCCGCTTGGCGTGTGCACGTGTGTGTATGCATGCGTGTGTGCGTGCGTATGCATGCGTGTGCGTGTGTGCATGTGTATGCATGTGTGTGTGCGTGTGCGCGCCGTCGCGAATCTGTGTCGATATTATTGGCCATGCGTGTGGTATTGATGGCGATGTGGGCGCGTGTGTAAATGCCGTATATTGCATCGCCGGCGATCTGTGCCGCGGAAAATGTGTATGCATGCGTGTGCGTGTGGGCGTGTGCATGCGTGTGTGTGCGTGTGCATGTGTGCGCGTGCATTGCTGCTGCGTGGTGGGCACCCCTCCAGGTGCTCAAGCACCTCTGACTGCTCCTGTCCCCTTCCTTACGTGTCCCCTCCCGTGTTTCACCCCCCGTCGGTCCCCATTTCTCTCAGCAGGTGGGGGGATGGGAGAAACACCGCATTTTGAATCAAATGACATCTGTGACAAGTCCTCACGTTTGGGTTTCCCGTTTTTAATTTTCATTTTGTTTCATTTTCTTTCTTTTTTCTTTGTTTCTTTTTTCTTTTTTGGACAGTGTGTGAATTCTCCACAATGGCGTTGCAATGATGGTTCAGTCACTTTTGGAAAAAAAAAATATAATAAATGGAAAAAAAAAATTGAACTTTTAAAAGCGAGAGTGTCTCTGGCATGTGCTTTGTGTCCCCTGATGTCAAGGAGGGCTGATGGCTTGGTTTGGCTGTTCTGACGTCTGCCCGGCTTCGATCAGAACCGGTGGGTGACAGGGGGCCGGGGGGTGGCCGTGGGCTGCCAGGGACACTGTACCTGCCGTGGGGCTGGGGCATCCTCTTCAGCGAGGGTGAGCCACTGGCGGGTGCCGCTTCCAGCGGGAGCCCTGCGGGGGTAGCCGGGGACAAGCGTGCGTCCCTGTGGGGTACCCCATGCCTGTGGCCGCCTCCGCCCTGAGCCTTCTCCGCCAGCTTTCAGGCTGTCACTGGGCTGCTGAGGGCCCCACTGGGGGGACACACGTTTTCCTTCCTGGTCCGTGTCACACGGCAGGTGCATGCCGGGCGCTCCCTTCACCGAGCCCGTGTGTGTCCCACAGGACGGGAGAAGCTGCAGGGTACACAGGGACAGGGCCACGGAAAGCAGATTGTCCTCCAAGCCCTGAGCCTCCCACGGGTGGCCACACGGCGCGACCTCGGTCGGCTCTCTGCTGGCTGCCAGCAGGCAGCACGAGTGTCCCTGGCCTGCACAGAGCTCTGTGCGTCTGGGACAAACGCAGGCAAGTTCGATGCTTAGTGGTCTCCAGGAGACGGCTGTGCAGCGTTCACGGTGACAGTAACAAAGGTTCAGCTTGGTTCAGCAAGTGGGTTCAGATCAGTTCACACTGTGTAGACACCTCCCCTTGTTGCCGATCATGGCGAGTGCCGTTCCCGTCAGCGGCCTCGGTGTTGCTGGCGTTGTCGGCTCACGCAGACCCCAGCACGAGCCCCGCTTCCCTGCAGAGCGGGCCCTCCACCCACTGCCGTTGGAGACCACGCATTTTGTTTCTCCCAGTGATTTTAGCTTGTGCACAGGGACACCCCTTAGGGAGGATGGAGCTGGGGTTTGCGGCGAGAGCTGAGGACCACGTCCCAAAGGCTGAGGTGGCTTGGGGGGCACATGCGTTTGCGGGGTTCCGGGGCTTCTGCGGGGCTCCCGCCCTTCACAGGGCTGCAGGGGCCGTAAGGGGTGAACGTGGAGGGAGGAGGCCGAGGGCAGAGCTGCAGCAGCCGGCGGCCCGGTGACAGCAGGCAGCTTGCTTTCGGTTTCCCCAGCGTGTCCGTGTGCAGACAGAGCCGGGCGGCGGTGGTGGCCGTCCTCGGCCCCGAAGCCACACTGGCTCCCGAGCCCACACACGGCCTCGCCTGCGCCCTGCAGGCTGCAGGTGGGCAGCCAGCGGCGGCGGCGGCAGCAGCAGGACGTGCGTCACGAGGCCGTGGAGCCGGGGCGGGCGGCGTCCTCCTCGACGCGAGGCGGACACGCGCGCGGAGGACCAGGCAGCTGCCCGTCCATTGTGGACGGCGCGGGCTTCGTCCAAGCCGAGGACTCGGAAGCGCACGCGTGGCATGTTCTGTGAGTGCGGACGGCGTGTGTGTCACGCACAGACTGTTCGCCGAGATGCAAAAACACTGCAAACGGGCTGTTTCCACGCCGAGCGGGAAGCCACCCGCGGAGATGGCCGTGCGGAGAGGCTGGCGGCTTGGGGACAGCGTGGGCGCACAGGGCGGGGACTCGGCGCCCGCACGCACAGCCGCGTGGACTCGGGGTGCGGTGCGGCGGGACCGCATGGGGCGCATTCATGCGGCTCGCAAAACCGGGGGCCGGACGTTCCTGTGCGCGCCGTCTGCGCGCCCGCAGCGCTCAGCCCGGGACTCTCCGCTCGCCGGGCTGGTCCGCTTCGCGGGTGTCGGGTGGGACCCCGTGGCCGGCAGCCACCGGCCACACAGACGACAGCGTGGAGAGCGGCAGCGCGGGCGGGGGCGGCTCACGCGCACGGTCTGCGCTTCCCGGAGCCCGCGGGGTGCTCGGCCGCGCGCCCACTTTCGCTTTCCGTGTCCCCTTGCCGCGGTGAGGCCGTGTGCGCGCGCGTGTCTGCGTGTGGGGCCGACTCACACCCGTCTCCGTTCACGCCACGTCTGTGGTTATCCCGTCCGTCACCACGGCCCGCGGCCCGCCCCCCTCCCGCCCGCGGAGGACACGGTGGGGGTGGGCTGTGAGTCGGCTAAGGAGTCGCCGATGCGGGGAGAGCTGAGGGCGGCAAAAGCGGTTCCAGACACCGCGGCGGGCCCCCTGCGGCTCTGCTCAACAAACTGTGACGCTGCCGACGTCCATAAAACCGCGAGGAAGGAGACGGTTCCTCTCAGACCCAACGTCTCCTCGGCCGAGCTGCACCGGGTTCCGAGGCATTTACGCTGGCGGCTGCGGCCCCAGCTCCTTTCCTGCGACACAGAAGCCTCAGAAATGAGGTGGACGTCGGGCCGGGGCTGACACAGCTCTGCTCTCCTCATGGGGCTGTCCTGGGCAGCCGCGACTAATGACAAAAAGCTCAGGAGCTTGAAACCACAGGAATGTACCTCCTCCTGGGGACCAGCAGGGTGACATTGGGTGTCCCAGGGCCTCACTCCCTCCAGAGGCCCCAGGGGAGGGTCCTTCCTGCCTCTCCCAGCGTCTGGGGGCCCCAGGCGTCCCTGGGCTGGTGGCCGCGTCCCTCCCGTCTCTGCCTCCGTGTCCACGTAGCTTCTTCTCTGTGTCTGTGTCTCCCCTCATGAGGACATTGTCACTGGTTCAGGGCCACCTGCTCCAGGGGGACTCACCTCAGATTCTTTAGTTAGTCCCATCTGCAAAGACCCTGTTCCACATCAGCTCGCACTTCCAGGCTTCAAGAGACAGACGTTGTTTTTTTGTGGGGGCACCACTTTTGGGCGCACTTACAAAAAACCGCTGGAGGTCGGTTATTGAGGTTTTGACAGCTGCCTTGTTTATTGGGGTCCTGCCCGGGGCGTGTGTGCATGATCCTGGGTTAAAGGTCGCAGCCGTGCTCTTGGCATCTTCTATTCAGACCTGGCCTGAGTGTCATGAGCTGAAAGGGTGTGGGGAGGGGGTTACAAGTGCCACGTTTCTGAGATTTTACCTCCCGAATGCAAGAAACGTGGGGGACGAGGCTGACATGCGACCGCAGGAAGGGGTTTGAGGGGCGGGGACATCACCTGCCGGCCGCTGACGATGGGGCTTGCCCGGACCTGCGACCTGCTTACTGAGGAGGCGGGAACAGCCCGCACAAGGTCCCCTCCGGGGCTCACGACGAGCAGCCCGCTGATCGTGTGCCCACGAGGGGAGGGGGCACGGTGCAGATTTCCGTTCCGTGTCCACGCGGACGGGGCCCGCCCTTGCTTTCCACGTGTTCCCACGCAAGGCCTGGGTCCGTCCGGCCCGGCGTGTCAGCCCCACGTCCTTGGACCTCAGCCCGCCGCGTTCGCTTCCTGGCGGGTCCCATTTCTGGGTGTCAGCGGAGAAACGTGGGACGCGTCGTCTGCGATATTCGAGAAGGCAGAGCGCGGGGCTGAGGCCCCCGTTCACGGCGCTGTCGGGCGGGCGGAACGGCCTCCGTCCCCTGCAAAACCTGAAACTCGTCCCTGTGCTCCTTTGAGGCCCCATGCTCTGCACACCCCCGAACTCGTCCTTCGACGGTCTCCAAGTCTGTGTTTTTGTTTGTTTTGTTTAGTTTTGTTTTGGTAAGGTCGGGCAACCCCAGCACGCCTCCATCCTACGTCACTTCCGTGACTCTACAGACAAAGCTGTACCCACGAAGCCGTTGCGCCCCGAAACCCCGACCCCGTGAATGCCAGCCGACCTCTCATCCCCTCTCTGTCTCTGTGGATTTCATTGTCCTGGATAGTCACTGTCCATGGACTTGTATATGGTGAGGCGTTGTTTACTGTTTCTCTCGGTGTCGTCCGCCGAGCACGGTGTTTCTGGGTTTCCTTCGAGTGACAGCGTACGTGGGCCCCTCACTCCTTCCTCATGGCCCGGTGACATTCTGCCGCGCGAATGGGCCGCGTCCTGCTTCTCCGTCCATCCGCGGATGGACACCGGGTTGTGTTCACGCCCTGGCGATTGTGCACGATGTTTCCATGTGCGCGTTTCGGTGTGCACGTGTGTTTTCGACGGTCTTGGCTGTGTCTGCTATGGACAAACGCCTGTTTAAATCTTACCGCAGTTTTATCACTGGGTTATTTGCCTTTTTATTGTTGAGTTGTTCTAGTCCTTTCTATATTATGGGCATAAGGACCATGTCAGACGTACGACGTGCGCAGATGTCCCACCGCGGGCTCGTCCTTCCGCCCTCTGCACAGTGTCCTCCGAACTAGAAAAGCCCTCGGTCTGGGTGAAATCAGAACTGATGTACTTTTTTCCTTTGATTCCTTACATTTTTGGTGTCAAAGCTAAAAAGCCATTGTCTCACCCTAGGTCATGCAGATGAATTAAGTTTCGACATCAGGCCGTGCGTGCGTGTGTGTTTCCCGGCGTGCCAGCTCCTTTGAGATGCCGCGAATTTTAGAATCGGCCAATCACTTTCCGCATGAAAAATATTTCCGAGATCGTATTAATTCTCCAGGTCGGTTTGGGGGAATGTGTCCCTCCTCACAGTCTTGCCTTGCGATTCATGACCACGGACGTCTTCCCAGTTTTTGGGGTCTTATGCAGTGGTTTCCACGGTGTTTTGCAGGGTCCGTGTCTTGCATTTGTCTCGCTGAGCTTATTCCTAAGTCTATTCTTTTTTTCTCCACATTGTTCTTATTGTAAATGGACTTGTTTTCTTCATTTTATGTCCACTTGATAAGAAGCCGAATTGCTCAGTGATAGTTACAGAAACACGATCGATTTTCGTATACAGATCTTGCCTCCTGCAGCTTCTCACACTGGTTGACTCCGTCTTAGCTTAGGTTAGTGCGTGCGTGTGTGTGTGTGTGTGTGTGTGTGCATTCTATGGGATTTTCTCTGTATGGGACCACGTCACCTGCCAACAGAGATCGCTCTCTCTATTTGCTACCTGGATCTACTCTCACGTCTTTTTCTAGCCTCGTTGCTCGGCCCAGACCCTGCAGCACATGCGTAGAAGTGTTGAAACCAGACGTGCCCGTGTCGGCCTGGATCCGGGGCTGGGGTCCGCCGCGTGTTCGCGTTGAGGGTGGTGCACGCACCAGGCATTTCACAGACGCCCCGTTTCCTTTCGTTCCTACCTGACTCAGCACGTTTCTCACGAAGCGGCGTGGGATTTCGTCAAGTGCTTTTTCCGCAGCTGCGGAGACGACCGTGTGGTTTTGGTCCTGAGCGCTGTGATCACGGGGATTCTCATTCACCGGCTGTGTGTGTTAAATCGACCTTGAACTCGTGGAAAGAATCCCCCGGCCGTGGCGCTCCACCCTTTGTATGCCTTGCTGGGTTCCGTTTGCTAGTATTTTGTCGAGGGTTTTTGCATCTCGATTCATCGGAGACGGTGGCCCGTGGTTTCCTTGTCTTGTGGTGCTTGTTTCTGGCACAAATGTTATTGTAATTGTAATTGGGGGGGAAGAATGTGTCGAGGGTCAGTGTTAATTCTTTAAGTATGTGCCAGCGCTCACCCGTGAAATCACGTGGCGCCGCTTTTGTCTCTGGGGAAGGTTTTCGATCGCTAATTCAATCTCTTTACTTGTAAGTTTATTCAGACTTTCCATTTTTTCTGAGTCTGTTTTAGGAATTTGTGGGTTTTTTTTTTAGACATTTGTGCATTTCGATCTAGATGAGCTACTTTGTTGGCATATAATTATTCATAGTCTTCTCTTACAATTTAAAAGAAATTTTCTGCAAGGTTGGTAGAGATAATCTCGCTTTCATTTCTGATTTTAGTGATTCGAGTCCTTTTTTATTTATTTATTTTTTTTTTGGCCTCGGTCCATTTTACTAACGGTCGCTCGATTTTGTCAACTTCTCCCCCGAGAACCAACCCGAGCGTTCGCTGCTTTTCTGGCGGGCCTTTCCGTTCTCCCCGCCATGCGTCTCTCGTCTGATTTCTGTCACCTTCTTCCTTCTGCCGGGCGTGGGTGTCGCTCGCTCGCCCTGTCCTAATTCCGCAGGCGGTGGGCGTGCAGCCCTCGGACCGTGGCTGCGCTGCCGTGCAGATGCCAGTTTGGGGTGCGTCCTGCTGAGTGTCCGCCTGGTGTCCGGTAGGGGGACGTTGGCGTGTCCCCATGTTCCCTGTGGACAGAGACGGACTGTCTTGCCGAAAGATGCATCTGTACCCACAGGCGTCGGCGTGAGCCTCACGGACATTGACAATCGTCCCCATACCTGACACATTCAGGAACCTCTCCCACGGTGCTGGGCTCAATCAACGACCTTGTCGTGCCAGCACAGCTGTCACTGGGGGTCCTGTCCCTGGAGAAGCAGCTTCCTGACGGTCCCCAGGCCGGGGCGTGGCGTTTTCCCGCGGGAGCCGGGCGTAGGCGGAGCTGTCGGCTTCGCCTGTGTCGTTCCCAGCGCCCGAGTCACTTCTGAAAGCCGTGGCCTCGTCCACTTGCTGACGTGCCTCCCATCCCGGCACCTTCCCAGGCTGAGGGGCAGGACGCGAGGACAGAGCCTGTGCTGGCGTCCGTCACCCCGAGCTCTGGTCCCCTAAAAGCCCGGGACGTTCTTCCCCCACCCCACGGACCTTCTCGCTCCTGAGCCTCTCGCTCAGACGCATTGTGCCACGTGTCACTTGTCCTGCGGGCACGTCCAAGTGCGTAAGTTCCTCAGGAACAGTGAGCGGCGCTGGCATCACAGGCAGGTGACCGGGAGAGCATCACGGGGGGACCCCAGGCTCAGACGTGCTCACGCCTGCACCTCTATGTCCAGGACCATGTTGAAATTCTCAGGAACGTTGTGTTGGGATTTGTGCTCTGGACAATCGGGTGTGACAACGGGGCCCGCTCTGGAGGGCTGGGGACCACGGCACACGTGTATATCATTGTCCCACCTTCCTGGGATGCCACTTGGTGGCCAGGTCCCTCCTTCCCACTCTTGCTTCTCGTCCCGGGGGGCTCTCACGGGCAGCCGTGGAGACGTCCAGCGAAGACACGGGTTGCAGAGCTTCTGCCGCTTTCCCCCTGTCCTTTGTCCAACACGCACAGACCTGAGTAAAGCTGTGACACCCTGGGGCGGGGGTGGCTTGTCACAGCCACTCAGGGCCCTTCGACCGTGCTTGTGAAATTAGCGTTGAAACCTTACACACACGTGCACAGACTTCACGTTGTTTCAACCTTAAAAAGCAGATGAGACAGGATGAAAGCGGGGGGGTGGTGCTGAGGTCACAGGGGTTCACAGGCTGCACACGTGCCCCCCCCGTCAGATGGGACGTGACAGTGGCTGCTGCTCCTGTGCACGTGTGTGCGGGGCCTGCTCAGTGCGTGCGGCTCAGGCGTCGGGGACGTTGGTCATTCTGCATGGAGCATCACTCCCCGAGTGACGTACGACTCGTGAGGTGCCGAGTGAAGGCGGTTAGGGACTGAGGGAAGTTAGGGAGTGACGGGCAGAGAGGGAGGGAGGCAGAGACAGAGAGAGAGAGAGAGAGGGGGAGAGAGAGAGAGAACAGAGAGAGAGGAGAGAGAGAGAGACAGAGAAGAGAACAGAGACAGAGAGAGAGACAGAGAGAAGAGAGACTGAACAGATGGAGACAGAGAGAGAGAGAGAGACAGAGACAGAGACAGAGAGACAGAGACAGACAGAGGGAGGGGAGGAGGGCGAAGGGGACGGACCCGTAAGTTGATCGCTGTGGGGAAGTCACCGCCCCGAGCCCTGGCCTAGCAGAGAACCATCTGTTTCAACACCCTCCGCCTCTCTCCCGGCCTCGGTCATAACTTTCACGCAGTCGTAGTGACACTGTGCAGCGTCACGGTTTCCCCTGCGGGCGGCACACGCTCGGGGCCGGGAGGGCGCGGTGATGGATGCGAAGACCCGGGGCCGCCAGGCGGACTCGGCCACGGCGCGAGCCAACGTCAACAGCAGCCCAGCAACGAGGGACATGGACGGGGCGAAGAAAACAAAACGCAAGCAGAGTCGATGTGAAGGGATTTTGCTCAGGGTCAGTGGAAACGCGTTCGGTGGGCCCCCCACCCAGGCTGAGGCGGCGGCGAGCGCAGACGGCGGCTCGTGGGGTGGCGTCGGGGGGCATTGGGGGGCGTCGGGGCCGAGGCTACCAGCTGCTGGTTTTTCCCGACGGACGGACACCTCCCGGACGAGGCTGCACACAGAGTTGCCACCAGCCAAAGGGGTCTTTGCCAGCGTCGTCGGCGGGAGTGGCCGTGACAGGCGTGACCTGCTGTTCTTACGAGCCTCCAGCCTCGTGATGCGTGGGAGGGGCCTGGAGGACGAGCCTCCTGCGAACGAGGCCGTCTAGACACGGGGTCTGTGCACATGGGATCCGTGAGGGGTCTGAGGTGAGCCCTCCTGCAGCAGGTGGCCCCAAACCCTGTGACAGTGTCTGTGTAAGGGACAGAAGGGGAGACAGACACAGAGGAGATGGAGGCAGAGATGAGAGGGACGCGGCCACCAGCCCAGGGACGCCTGGGGCCCCCAGACGCTGGGAGAGGCAGGAAGGACCCTCCCCTGGGGCCTCCGGAGGGAACTTGGCCCTGGGACACCTCGCCGTCACAGGGCTGGCCCCCAGGACAGGAGAGGACGCAGTCCTGTGGTTGTAAGAACGCCTGGTCTGCGGTCATCTGTCACCGTCATCCCAGGTCACTGACAGTCCCCTCCACTGTCCATGCCCCTCGCCCTGCAGAGTGGACGTTGGGAGGTAAAGCTCGGTTTTGTCATCTGCCCCCAAAGGTGACACTTGCCACGGTCCTGCTGGAGGCCCTGGGACCCTCCCGCAGGACGACGTTCACGCTCCTCTGTTCCGAGTCTGCTGCTGGGGAAGCAGCAGCGTGACAGACGCGTCCCCTGCAGGGTGACTCTGCCGTGGTCTCATGCTCGCCGGGTTCAGATGGCAGAGGAGGAAGTGGGGGAAGCCATTCCCGCTCCGTCTACGTCTCCCGGGCCGGATCCCCGGCCCAGCGCCCACGACCGTTGGTCATCGGGAGATGCCGAGCTTGCCGAAGCGTCTCGGAGCCTCTGCTTCATCTCAGACACGCAGCGGCAGCTCGTCCTCGGCTGCGTCCTGCCTCTGGCGGGAGTGACAGTCACGGGAGAAAGCCGCCCGCAGGCACAGCCACGAGGTCTGTCAGGCCCGGCGCACGGCGAACGTCGGAGGCCCCATCTGCACCCATCGCCGAGGCCTTCGGTGCGGGGAGCCTGTCTGGGCGCAGGCTGCAAACACTTTTGTCTTGTTCCTTCTGCTTTTAAACCCGTTTCCATCTCCGAGAGGCTTGAAATGCACGAGGCCGACATTTCTCTCTGGGGCTAATATTTTTTCCGTACGACACTAACGAGTGATAGCGAATGACGCTTGGCATTGATCGGGCATTGACGACGGGCCGGTGGGTTCGTCGTCGTTCCCCCGCGAGTCAGCGCAGGAAGAGACGGCGCACGGTTAACGGCAGGCGGGGACGTGGCTTTGGCGGTGACGCGGGTCTGTGCGGTGCTCGGCTTCTCGCTAACAAGTCCTCGCTGCTGTTATGTTCATTTATTCATATTAGGCCTCAGACGGATGCGCCTGCCCGGCCTCGGTGCTCGCCGCTGTGCGGGAGCCGCACCGCTCCGTCTCCATGGCAGGAAAAACTAACGCAATAACGTGTAATTACTAACTCAAATGAAGCGTCCTCCCGCGGCACGCGAGGAATTAATGTCGCCTGCCGAATATCCTGCCGGCCGCAGCTTCCTGTCGATCGTCTTGGGCGAAGCGGCCAGCTGTGCCGTGCGGGCTGCAGATGGGAGGCGGCAGCCCCGGCGGGGGTCATGGCTGGGACAGGCCGTGCGGGGCACGATGCAGAAAGCACGTGGACGGCGTCGGAGGCGGCGCTGGCGTTTACGGTGTCACCTGGGTTTTCGTGAGCCGGTGTTGGGCCGGCTGCCCCGCCGCCCGCAGGAGCAGAGCCGCCTGCAAGGCCATGACCGAGGCGGCGCTGGGCGGCTGTGTAGCGTTGGGGGGTCTCGGTCTGGTGTCACCCCTCACACCTACTCGTGGGATCTGCAGGCGGCCACTCCAGTCTCTGGATTCCCTCCCTCCCTCTCTTCCTTCCCTGTGTCTCTCTCGGTTCCTTTCATTGTTTGCTAAAAACCTTTCTTTTGAGATCTTTAAGAAAACCAGTTAAGCGCTGTTTTGAGATCGGTCGTGAGGAACGAGGCACACGGACCCCGGCGCCCAACGTGCAGTCGTCTGAGTGGCTCCGTCTTGCAAAGCCGTGGCAGCCAGGATGAGACGTGTGAGTGAGTGTGTATATCTGTGTGTGTCAGCGTGTGTGTGTGAGTGTGCAAGTGTGCCAGCGTGTGTGAGTGTGTACAAGTGTGCATCTCGTATGTCGTGTGTGTGTGAGTGTGCAAGTGTGGAGTGTGTCGGCGTGTGTCAGCGTGTGTATGAAGTGTTAATGAAATTAATGGAGAGTGTATCAAAGTAATGTATCCAGCGATATTAGCTTAACAGAGTAATATGAAATTATGGAAATTAATGTATAAATTAATAATAAAAGGAATGTAATAGCAAATTAATGTATAAAGTGTATTATTATGCGATAATGTCAAGCGTATTCTGTGTCAGCGTGTATGTATGAAGTATGTGAAGTAATAAGATGTATCCGAGTAATGTATCCGAAAACGTATTATATGAAAGTGTGTGTATGTGAGTGTATTATTATTATGAAATTATTATGTAAGGTAATAGAATGTATCCAGCGTGTAATATGAGTGTATCCAGCGTAATATATGAAGAGTAATGTGAAGTATGGAAGTAATATCAGCGTGATAATGTGAAGTATGTCAGCGTGTAATGGCAAAATTAATGTCAAAAGCGTGTAATATGAGTAATGTCAGCATTAATATGCCAAGAGTAATATCCAGCGTGTGTATCCAAGTAATGTATATAAGTAATATTAGTGTGGAAATTATTAATGTCAGCGGTAACAATAAAGTATGTCAGCGATAATATGTCAGCGATAATGTCCAGGTGTGTATGAGTGTGTGAGTGTGAGTGTGTCAGCGTGTGTCAGCGTGTCTCAGCGTGTCAGCGTGTGCGTGCTCGGATCCCTGCCGTCTGTCACCTGTGGGAATCCGCATGCACCAGCACAGTGGGGGCAGCACACAGCCCCTCACCACCCAGGTCACCCTCCCCGTCCTGTGTCCCCAGGCCCACCGCCCTCCAGCACGTCCACCCTCTCGTCACCCAGGGAACCCAAACGCGTCCCCGTTTCTATGACGACACCCTTCCCGGAGCGTCGCACACGGAACCATCCAGGCAGCGGCGTCTGTGGCGTCTCCCGTATCCATCGTTCCTTCCTTCTCATCGCCGGGGGTCGTCGTGCCGTGTTTCCACGTGTCCACTGGGCTGGGCCGCACGGCGCCCCGACAGCTGGTCACGCGTCCCTTCTGGGTGTGTCTGTGAGTGGTCCGAGCGTCTGAGTGCGTGGACTGAGTAAAGCAGACGGCCGTCCCCAGGGTGGGTGGGCCTCGCCCCATCAGTTGAGGGCCCAGTAGCACGAAAGGCAGAGGAACAGAGAATTTTCTGTCTCCTCTCGGGCGGAGACGCCCACCGTCTGCTGCCTCAGACACGGCAGCTCCTGTTGCTGAGGCATTTGGACCGAGACAGAATCCATCGCCGGCTCTGCTGGGCCTGCAGTGGGCAGACGGTCATCGCGGGGTGTGCCGGTCCCGTGTCCCCTCGCCTGCATGTCCCCAGGACCTGGCCCTGCTGTCGATCTGGACTGCTGCACAGCTGTTCAATAAAAACTTGTTTTTAACCATTAAATGCCTCACACGCACTCGGAAATGCAGCAGTCGGCACTGAGAACGGCCTGGTTTGTTTGTGCGAGGGGGTGACCTGGGCGTCGGTGCCGGGGGCCTCGGTGTCCAGCTCATGCGGCTGTGCGTGGCCGACCTCAGCCTCCATCCGCTCCGCGGGTCAAGCGAAGGGCCCGGCCGCGCATCGCACCGCAGCCGGCTCCGTGACCAGGTAAACGAAGCCACTCTGAGCAGCCAGGTCACCTCCAGGGCTTCCCGGTGACACTGCAGGTGCCGAGGGCGATGGCTGCCTCTTCTTCGAGCAGAGTCAGAGTGTCGTCCACTGGGTCGGCTGTAATAAACGCCCTGCCTGAGCCAACGGCGTCCGCCTCCAATTGCAAAGGGCCTCAGCACACACGACACAGCAACAGAGTCGCACGCTTACTGCTTCTCGTCGACATGCCCCATGTGTGCACACCTTGTAGGTGCCACCAAGGTAGGAGGCGCCCAGTAGAACCCAGCAGGCTCTGGGCTTTTGGGGGGCCCCCCAGGAGGCCCCAGGCTTCCATCCCAGACACCAAGTGAGAAGCAGTGACCAGCACAGAGTCCCATGTCCTATTTTTTGAAATAGCTTTTTAAAAGCCAGTGTTTGGTGCTTTCAAAAAACGCCGAAGAGACTTTAAAAGGTCTGGCTGCTCTCCGGAGTGCAGGGTGCTCAGCCTCAGGGCCTCTGCAGAGGTGCCCGGGGGTTGGCTGGGGCCAAGGATCGCGACAGAGGGGGCTCGGCGGGGGACATGGGGCCGGGGCACAGCTGTGTGTGGGAGCAGTCTGGGCCCTCGCCTGCACCCCACAAACCGCTGGGCACTGAAGGCCAGGCACAGTGCCACGGCGGGCCCCCCATTCATTCAACAAATAATATGGGTCCCGAGTCAGAGCTCACGATACAGCTCAGTCCCCTGAACGCCTGTCCCCCACAGCTCAGCCCCGGTGGCCTGTCCCCTGTGAAGAGAGGGTGCACAGGTAACAAGCAAATGCCATGAGCAGCGCGATCTGCTGGGCGCGGCCCAAGGCCCACGGAAGGCAGGGGCGGGGCTGGCACCGCGCGGGAGGCGTCCAAGGTGAACAGGGGCCTGGGGTCAAGCAGACACCGGCGAGGCCAGCGTTCCAGTGCGGACAGGCAGGGCGGGGAGCGGGTGCCACGCGTGTCCTGCCGAGGAAAGACTTTCCTCCACCGGCCAAGCCGCCCCCGCAGAAGTCCTTCCTGAGCGTCATCGGGGGCGGAGTCACCTGCTCCCGGCCCAGAGCTGCCCCTGCAAGTCGCGTGGCCGGCTGCCTGTGTCCTGCCGGCTTTGCCGCCCATGCCCCACGGGGCCGGGGCCGGCCTCCGTGCGGGCCGGGGCGGTTTCGTTTTGGGAGAAGGGACAGAGGCCTGTGCAGACGCGGATGCAGCGCCCACCGTCCAGCCGCCGCGACGCCCCGGTGTTGGGGGGCGGGAGACGGGGGTGGCGGGGGCGTGAGGGGCATGCGCAGTTCCTGTCCCCAGTTCCCGCCCCTTTCTGTGGCGTGAGTCTCGTCCCCTTTCGCGTCCTTTCGGAGTCCGGGTGCGGAGGGGCCGTGAGTGCAGAGCTGATGTTGAAACAACAGCGTCGCCCGGCGCGAGCGCACCCTCCTCCTCGTTCCGGGGGGCGGCGGGGCTTCATAAGCATCGCCATGCCTTTCCAATAAAAATTCATTAACTATTGGTTATGAGCGACGAAGCGCAGGAGGAAACACAAGCACGCAATTACGGGGTTCCTTTGAACTTCTCCCTCTAAATGCAAAGCAAACATCGGCTGCCTGGCGCGGCCCCCGCTCCAGGCCCCCGCTCCAGGCCCCCGCTCCAGGACGCGGCCCGGCCGCTCCGCGCTCTCCCCGGGCAGGTGAGGAGGCAGAAGAGGCGCCTGGAAGGGTCCCCAAGTCGGTTCCGTCCCACGTTCCCGCTGGGCGCAGGCGGCATTCCGCGCGTGGGCTGAGCAGGGCGCGCTGTGCGCACGGCCTGGAAAGTGGAACCAAATGCAGGCCCTTCCCCACCTCCCGCGTCCCCTTTAAACGCTTAAAGGGCCCTCTTTATGCTGCGTAATAAGCCGGCCGCTGGGTAACAGGAGAGCCTATTACGAAACTTCAAAGTCCTGAGCCAGTTTTACAGGCCGTCTGCACCGCCGCCCGCCTCCGGGGACCGGTAAGTCTTCCCCGCGCCCCCGCCCCGCTTCCCGTCGTCTGTCAGTCAGGCGGGAGGCGCCCACGCTCCCTCCGCAGCTGCCGCTGGCAGGGAGGCTGCTCAGCGGCCAACCCCAGGCGGCTTCCAGGAGGAGGCGTGCACCGAGGAGGAGACGGACTCACGGCTGCGGTACGGGGCGTTCTCAGCCGCGTTCGGCACGGGATTTCGGGCGCCGGAGAAGTGTTCGTTGCACGCTTATTTCGAACTGTTTTTATTGAGGTAGAGCGTTCACAACTGACCATTCACCATTTTAATAAAAAACGCGAGAAAGACAAATATGCCGTGTGATCTCGCTTAGATGTGGCCTCAAAATAAAAACGGAGAAACGAACGGGAACAGACGCACAGGTGCGGAGAACGCGCGGCTGGCCGCCCCGGGGGAGGGGCTGGGGTCAGGCTGCACCTGCCCAAGTAAGTTCTGTTTCTAGAGACGAATAAAGGGTGATCACGGGGAGAAAATAAGCAGACTCTCCCTCTTCCCACGGCATCGAAACACGTGACGCGCCCGGAAATAAGTTTCAGGGAGGAAGGGCAAGGCCTGTGCGCCGGAAAGCGCGGAGCCTGATCGGCAGGACACCGAGCACGGGCGCCCGCGCTGCCTCCCGCACATGGACGCGGGTCTTGTTAACAGGTTTCTGAAAAGGAAAAAGAAAGTGAAAACACAGCACGGATTCAGACCCTCACACGACTTCCTGCCGCCAGCTCCCTCTCGTCCCCAGAGGAGATGCTGTGCCCATGTTCTTGAACATCGCTCTTTTTGGGATTTGAGGCTCGCGGTTACCGATTATTTATTTACCAGAGATACAGAAAGAAAAGGGAGCGTTTTGTGGATGTTTGTCAATCTGGGAGTGAAAACAAACACGGTACAAATCAGCCACGATCCCCACCCGGCCCCCAGGGATGCTAGAACCACACGAACGAACGGGGTGGAGGAGGCAGGTAAGCAGGGGAGCGAAGGTGGGGGCGGTGTGCAGACAGGGGCGGGCAGGCGTGGCCAGCTGAGCGCAGGTGATGCTGCAGTCAGGTGTGTGCGTGACAGGTGGGCACCAGGGCAGGGCGGGGCTTTGCCGTGTTCCTGCTCCCGGGGGGAGCGTCTGCTCACAGAGCCAGGAGCCCAGAAGCCACCTGGGCCTCTCACCTGTACAGGTGCGCTCCAGAGGGACACAGCCCCGAAGACTTTCTGCACCGCAGCCTGTGGGCCTGCCAGAAGCTGAGCCTCTCGCGTGTCCCGCGGACGCCCACTCTGCCTCCTCCTCCCGGGCCGGACGTGGGGCGCAGAGGCCAACGCGGGGGGGACTGGGCGGCCATCAAGGTCCCACTGGGGAGCGGTCTTCATCGGAGGCACCCGGAGGGCGTGCTTGCCCTTAGCGGGGTGCAGGGGATGGTGGCCTTGCGGGAAGGGAGGGACAGGGGCAATGTGGATGCCACAGGCAGGTCATTGGGGCTGACGGGCGGTACTGGCTGTGACAGCAGAGACCTCACTCCTTCCTCTCCCCACCAAGACCGGCCCTCACGCCTCGTGCACGACGGGCACGCTGTGGACGTGCCCCCCACACTTGCTGAGGGAACGGGGCACGTGGGCTCCGCGTGCTCTGAGGCTCATCACCCGGCCGTCCGCGTGCTCACGAAATCTGCGATCACATGAAATCCTCTGTGGACGGTGATGACACAGAAGTTGTCGTCTCCGATGAGACGGGGTGGGGCACGGGTAAACCCCGGGCGGGACGTTCCCGCTGTAGCCCCCACGGGCACGGCTCACGTGTGCCCTCTCCAGTCTCGTGCGGACGCCGACGACACACCCCCGGGCCCAGGAGGAGCAGCGATCACGGAAAATCAATACAGGGGCGGCGCATGGGCCGCCATCCTGTTAGCTCCGCGATCGCTGATTACGAGCAATTCACTAAAGCTGACAGCGCGTGGCGAAATGAATCGAGCTAACGGTGCCGGCTTCACGAGGCCCCGTCTGTCTCGTGGGCTCTTCCTTGGAACGGGGGTCCCGGTTCAAGGGCTGAACGGGGCCGTCACTCATCCGCGACAGGCAGAAAATGGGGTCCCGCCAGACACGTTCACACAGGCAAACGCACGCTCGGCTGCCTATGGGGCCCCTGGTCTCGGGCCGTTTGTACCCGGGCTGCCCCCGGCAGAGGTGCGGACGCCAGCGGCCGTTCGCAGTGCTTTGCCCCGAAAGCGCTTGGCACGTGCGGAGGTGTCCGCGGACGTGACGGTGTTTGCACGCGACCCGCCCGTGTGCAGATTGCCGGGGGTTCTGTGCACGTGCGCAGATACCTGCAGATGCTCTGCACGTGCCTAATCCCATAATTCATCCCCAACCCACATTGCTGGGTGCATAGACGGGGCCCTTAGAATGAGGACGAAACTGGGACACACGGGGTGAGGTGATTTATTTGGGGGGACACGATGTGACGGGCCGATGAACGGAAGCCGGTGCTCCGGGGGCAGCTGGAGGCTCAGTGCGGTGCCGGGGGCGCCTGTCCGTGGGGTGACCCTCTCCCACTGTCCCACTGCCTCCGGCGAGGTAGGTGACACGGTTGAGTTTGTAACACTGGCCCCGGCTGCTACGCCTTCACCAGGACACCGAGCAGTTCAGGCAGGGAAGGGAGTCTGCAGGAACGTGGAGAAGAGGCAAATATTCGGAGCGGCCGGAGCGGCACCAAGGGCGGCCGTGGGGCGGGGTCGGCATGGCGGGGGCACAGTGGAGGCCTGGGCTGGACGCCCGCTGCCCTGTGGGGGCCGTGACAATCGGGCCTGGTTCCAGTTGTTGACACGAGTCGACACGTTTGGTCCCACAGCCTCCAAGAGGTGCTTTTTCTGTCACGCGCAACTTGTGGGCGAGGTAAGTGAGTGAGTCGCCCAGGATGGACGTGCAGCCGGCCCGGGGCCGAGCTGGGACCGCGGCCGTCACGGCTGCCGGGCGGTGGCAACAGGTGACAGGGATGAGGACGGATGGCTTGGGGACGCGGCTGCACGGCGCCGTGATGGAGAGAGGTCCCCGGGAGACGCGTGATGCATGTCCTCATCAGACGCGCCTCCTCATCAGACGCGCCTCCCGCGGAGCGGCAGCGACTATTTGTTTGCGTTGCGTGGGTGACTGGTCGTTTCCGGAGGCGCCGTAGGGGCCGCACGGAGACAATTAAAAGACGTCCCCGTAATGGGAAGGGATCCGCCGGCAGCCGCGGTGGCGCTGGGCGGCTGTGTTCGTCACGCTCTCCAGGTGAACGGCACCAGCGGGACGGAGATCCACATGTCCCGTCTGAGTCTACACTCAGGTGTCTACACTCACACCTACGTTTGGAGAGAGATTCGTGTGTTCATTACGGTCGGTCGGCTGAGAAGTTCCCGGGGCGCCGCCTGCAACATGCCGGCCAGGGGGGCAGCTGCTGTGCGTCCCGAGCTGGGGACAGGAGGTTAGGTGAGATGTCCCAGCTCGAGAGTGAGGCAGGAAGAAAAGGAGCAGGTGCTGTCTCTCCCCCTCGTTTCTGTTCTCCGGGCCGTCAACTGCTTAGACGCGGCCCGCCACGTTGGGGGACTGACCTGCATTACTTAGCGCCCGTGTCCCACGTAGCCACATCCTCGGAGTCCTGCCCAGAAATGGTGTTTAACGCAGGCGCCTGTGGCCGGTTGCGTTGACACGGAGACTTGGCCATCACGGGACCCCGTGAGACTGGCCTGGGCGGATCGCGGTGGTGGGGGGGGGCGGCTAGGGATGCGTCGCGGGGCAGGACGCGGCTGGCGTAGGTGCTTTGGTGTGTTCGTGACTTTCCGAACGGTGAGCACGTAACAGGGCCACGTGGGGGCTTCGCGTCCACAGGAGAATCTGGGCACTTAGCAGAACACAAACCGGCGGCTTTCTCCGCGTCTGCCGTGAGCGCGTGTTCACGCTTCCCTGTCCCCTCGCGAAGGACCTGCAAGGCGCCGGGCGCACGGGCGGAGTGTGGACGGTGCTTCGAGTGTTTACAAAAGGTCCCGTGGGTTGCACGCACCCCAGGGAGCACCCGGCTTTCCGGAGGCCTCTGCGGACCACGCCTGGGCACCGCGTCCCCGTGGGGCAGCTCGCACGCTGCAACCCGCGTTCGGCCCGTGGCGCCTGCGCCTGGCCACCTGGCTCGCGACTTGGCAGGGAGCTGGGGCCCCGGGCGTTTTTTACGAGGCTCGTAACTGCGGAGCCGGGAGAGGCAAAGCGTACCCCTCCCGCGAGCGGACATTTATAGGGGATTTGCTCGACTTAGCGCGACTTTATACGCGCGACACCCTCGCAGTTGGAATGTTCTCCTATAAAACGAAAATTAAGAGGCTTTGCTTTCTCGAGGGGTTCGCGGTTTACGGGGAACACTCGGGAGGGCGCGGTTTGCTGCCGAGGTTCTTCTGCGAGCCGCTGTTTCCGAGCTGGAGACGTTTGCTGCGCAGGATGAACCGGCCACGACTCATCATCACACAGGACGCAGGCGTCGGTCGGGTTCATGCTCCGTGCGGGGCGCTGCGTAGGTGTCGGCCGACCAGTGACGCCCCGTCCCCCAGCCCTGCACAGTGTCACGGGACGAGGCGCTTCCCCCTCCCGCACGTCGTCAGCGTGCCACGTGTGCAGCTGAAACTCTCCGATTTAGAAACACAGTTCCCCGGGTCGTGCAGGGAAGTCTCTCCGCTTGGCCCATCGGAATGATTCGGTCAATCAAAAAAAAAAACAAGCTGCGTTATTGGAAAACAAGCACCAACCCGTGTCCTTCACCTGCACCTGCACCTGCCCGCTGCTCCGCAGAGCCCAGCGAATGACTGACACAGGCGACGCACGCAGAGCCGGCCCGGCCGCGCTGGCCGAATCCGTCCTTCAGCATAAAGATCCGGTTCCTCCTCGGGCTCTGGCTCGGCTCGGTGAACTGAGCGGAGGCTGCGACTTGCGGGGGCTCTGGGCGTCTCCCGCGTGTGGCTGCGCACAGAGGCCCCAGGGGCGTGCGTCTGTGACGTCACACAGCCATGGGCCTTCTCCGTGCGTCCCGACCCCGTTTATTCCGCCGAGTGGCGGGTTTGCGGGGTTGCTGGCTGCCTCGCTGTCTCTGTGCCTGGTCCAGGCGTGGGGCGAGCGGGGGCCGAACCCGTGCTCCCCCCGGGGGACCCCAGCCTGTCACGGGTGCGTCTCGTCCTACACACCAGTCTCTCGGTCTTGCCGAGCGCAACCTCAGCACCAGGCTTTCTGATGACTCAGCCCCTCCCGTTCTGCAGCCTTTTGACGACTCTGGCAAACGTGTCACACGCGGGGCATCCCCTGCCGCTGACCGCGGAAGTGGGCATTTCCAGAGCGCCGTGGGCGTCTGCACGGTCACGGCCGACGGGTGTGACGTGGGTTGGTTTCTGGGTTCTCCCTCGGGGCACAGGGGGCGAGTCGACCACATAGCAGTGACCCTGAAGTCACATCTACCACATGGCGAGATGCAGTGTCCCCAGGTGGCCTGGGCCGGACACGCAAAGCAGGAATATGCTGCCCGGTGTGGGCTTGGCCGGGGCAGGGTCCGCGACCCTGGGCAGAGCACACGGTGCGTGGCCACGTTCAGATGTGACCCCTCCAGCCCAAAATGTCCCCTCCGGCCACTCCCCGTTCACAGAAGCCTTTTCCTCACGCTCAGCTCATTTCTGTGCATGTTTCAACCCTGGTTCTCGTGTTTCTAGGACCGTTTTTCTGCCCGGTATTCTCAGGTGCTGAGTGCAGCCTCCGAGCTCCGGCCCCGAGCCGCCCCCGCCCGCAGGAAGGCTGCAGCCCCCGCTCGCGTGTGCGGGGCGGGCCAGGAATTCGCCGGTGACCGCCTGACGCACCGTCCCCCGCAGCCACCGGCCCCCAGCACGTGGGGATGTCGCACACACAGCGGCCGAGACGCTCGCCTGCGTTGATTAGAACCGACTGCTAATAACGGCGAGAGGCTGCTCACAGCCCGAACTCTGCGCCCCTCATTTGTAGGGGGTCGAGATCTCATTAATCTTCCTGTGTCCTCGCGGCTCGGTGCCAGTTCACCTTTGCGAGGACACGGTTTGACGCAGGCGGAGGGGGGTTCGGGCGAGGGGGGCGGCCGGGCTGCACCGACCCTTCAACGCAGGTGCAGTCGAAGCCGGCGTTTGCCGCAGCTCTGCAAGTGCCACCCACTGCCTTCCGCTGAGCACGACGTGGCGCTGTGGCCGGCAGACCCCTCTTCCCCCCGTGGGTTGGGGCGAGTGCTGCGTCTGCGTCCCGGGTCACAGGACAGGACGGGCAAGGACACCGGTCCCTTCTGCAGCTGGGGCTTGAGGAGGGGCCCTCTCCACACGCTTTGCGGTGCTCACCAGCTGTAAACCGTGCGGCCTCAGCTCCGACTGCAAAGGCGGCTAAACCCCGCAGGTCCTGGCTTCCTGGGTGACTGTGCGGGGCAGAGCCACCTGTCGGTGCGGACGGCCCCTCCCCGAGCTGCTGAGACAGACAGAAACATGCCTCCGGGCGATTCCGAGTCTCTGGTCAAGTAACCCAATGCCCCTGTCACTATTTCAAGTCCTAGTCTTGTGCGCAAAGATCTCCCGACTCCAGACCTTTCGGGCGACAGGGCGGAGGCGTGGCTTCTTCTACACCTGACAACCTAGTGCCCCAGCCCCAGCCAGGATGAAGGGATGCGGGGGAAAGGCTGGTGGACAGCGCAGGTGGACGTGAGCTGCCTCTGCAGACCCCAAGTGCTGGCCAAACGCCAACGCCAGCTCCTGCGTCTGTGGCACCTTCCCGGGCAGAAGGCACCGGGCTGGCCGTGCCAGGATCCCTGAGCCCCCGGGCACAGCTGGAGGCTGCCCGACACGTGTGCGAAGCCGTCGTCGGCGGACGTCCGTAGTGTGAGGGTGTAACAGGGGCCGCCGTGTGGGGCCAGTGCTGTCCGGGGTCGTTTCCTGGGACAACGTCATCCGAGCTTCGTGGAGGGGCTACCTCTGGTTTTCACGTCACAGCGCCGATGGGCTTCTGGGCGCGGCCTGTCGCTCAGAAGAGACACAAGGGTCCCATGGACTGGAAACAGCCACGGTTCACAGTCACCTTCAGGGCCTCAGTTCCCCAAAGTGCCACGACCTCCTGGACGCCCGGTAACTGTCCGCTCAGTGAGGAGCTGAGTGAGTGAGTGAATGCGTGCGCGAATGAATGAATGGCTTCTGCCCCCGCCTCCCGTGCCCGCGGCAGCAGCTGGCTGGGTGCCACGTCCGCATGTGTCCACGACTTCGTGCTGTGACGAGGCCACGGTGGTTTCACCGTAAACGAAGGACTTGGGCGCCGACCTCCGTGGTGTCCGTGCAAAGCCTTCACGAGGGAAGACGGTTCCTAGAGTGTAGACGGCACCTGTGTAGACAGATCACACACATGGGGTTTGAGTTCCCAGACGCGGCTGTCCCTGCTCGTCCGGTCACCATCCGGGGCTGACGGGGCAGGTGCACGGGGCCCGCGGTGCGGGAGCAGGTGGCCGGCGTGAGGCTCGTCAGTGGGCTGGGTTGCATGTCGGACACACGCCCTGCCCAGTATATGTGGGGTCCGGGGTCGGCAAGCGGCCAAAGCCTCGAAAACACAGGAGATCAAAGTCGTGATAAACGCACCCCCTTCCGGAGCGAGGGCGCTTTCTGAGGCACTTAGGACTTCGTCTCTTCTCGGGGAGCGCACAGCTCAGCCCGGGGCACCCCGTGAGTGCGGGACGGAGCCGCTCGCCACATGGCCAAGTGCACCTCTGCTCTGGACAGCGACGTGACACGGGCGAAGCGCCTGTTTGTGGGTGACTCTGGTATTTCCTTGGTTAAATGCGAAGAAACAGGCGTGATCTAGACACGGGGACATGAATGACTGTGCCCACCGCAGCCCAGGGCGGGTGGGCAGCATAGCAGAGCGGGGTCCGGCGAGCTGCCTGACTCTGGACATGGGGAGCGTCCGCCCTGCTCCCTCCAGCCACAGGCGCATCTCCTGAAGCCCCGCCAGCCCCGCCCACCTGCATCCCAAGTTCAGACCCTCTATTATCCCTCGGGGCTGGAACAGAGGGCCGTCGCCTGCGTCCACGGTCACTCAGGCCCCGCCCCCACCGAGCTGCCATGTTGAGCTTGGTCGTGAAGACATTCGATGAGCAGGTGGCCCAAGACTTTATTCAAAACCCGCCAAGCAATAGGAAAGAAAAGTGTAAAATGAAGGGGGGCCGTTGACACAGGGCACTGGGGCCTCTTTACGCGTGTCGTGCGCCCTGAACACGGACCGCCCTGTGGACGGAGCTCGTCCGATCGCTCGGAGGACTCCGGAGAAAAAGTCTGCGGTCGCCCAAGGAAGAAGAAACTCTGCCGGGCGAGAAGGACGGCGGCTGCTCCTCCCCGCTCCGCCCCAGCATACCCGGAACTGAAGAGGACTCGGGGACCGCGCTCCCCGAAGCCGGGCTGTTCCCGCGGGCAAACGTGCTACCGCTTTTCCTTCCAGACGATCGAGGGTACAGCTCCTTCCTCCTTCGGCGGCAGTGACATCCGCCGCCCCCGGCACCCTCGGGACGTCAGGCACGCATGGCGGGGCTGTTTCCGTGTAACTCGTCGCCTTTTTGGGGCGCTGAGATGCCACGCAGGACGGGCGGAGTTCTCAGCGTGTTGGTGGCGGTGCGGAGCGTGGCGGGCTGTGCGCACCCCTCCTGTGCTTAGCGAAGGCGGGCGGCTCAGATGTCCCCTCACCGGCAGGACTCGGCCTCGACCTTCTCAGAAGACGGCGCCTCCCCCCTGCAGCCCTGACCGTGCCACAGAGGCCGTGTGTCGGTGCGCCGCGTCTGCGCGGTGTGCGTGTCGGCGTGTCGTGTGCGTGTCTGTGTCGTGTGAATGTCATGTGTGTCTGTGCACCGCTGGGCAGCGTGGTGTTCCGCGTGGTTGTGCGTGTTTATTGTGCACGTGTTCCAGGCATGTCATATTATTGCATGTCATATTATTGCACCCGTGTCCATGTTGTGTGCGGCGTCAGGTCGCAGCCGTGTGCATGTCGTGGTGTCTGTGCACTGCGTCCGCTGGCATGCTTTGTCTGCGTGTTGTGTATGGCATTAACGGTGTGCATGTCTGTGACCGTGTGCATGTCATGTGGTGTGTCTGTGGGTGTGTCCAGAATAGGTATTGTGTGAAACTCTGCACGGCGTCCCTGGCGTGGAGGTGTGCGTGTCTGTGCGTCGTGTGCGTGCATGTGCTGCATCAGCTGGCGCTCCTGCATTCTGAGTGTGAGCGTGGTGTCTGTGGCAGTGTCTGTGTCTCTGTGCACGTGTAAGTTGCGTGTCTGTGTGCATGTTGTCTCTGTACGTAAGGTATGTGTGTTTTACTGGGGTCCCTGTGGATCTGTCTGTAATGGACCTGTGTCGTCATGTCTGTGTCTCTCGATCCTGAGAGTTGTATCCTGCGTGTTGTTTCTGTGTGTGCTGTGTGTGAGTTGCGTCCTGCTGTCCTTGTGTGTCCGACCTCCCCCGCCGAGGAAGCTCTTGTGGTTTCCCACAGAGGGAGCACGTGGGTGGGGCTCGGTCCAGAACGGAAAGCAGGAAAAGTCACACGTCACGTAAAACGAGATTTGAGGGCAAAACACAAAACGCCTTTGAGAAATGCTGCTCCGGTCGATGCGCAGCACGTCTCGTGTGCAAGCGTCAGTCCCTTTCAGAGCCGTGTGATACTCCACCGTGGGGATGCGTCTCGACCCCTTTGTCCCTGGGTGGACGTTGGGTTGTCAGCAGCTGTGGCCGTGGTGAGCAGTGCCGTGTGGCAGGGTCTGCGTGGACAGCTGTCTGGGGTCTGTACCTGAAATGGGCAGCGAGTGACAAGGGTCTCCTCCTGAGGGGGCGGGGGCTGTTCGTGCGTCACACAGAATCGCGGACAGAGTTGACGTCAGCGGCACCGCACATGGGTTTAGGGCCGAGGACGGATGGCTACGTCCTTTTTTAAATCTCCTTCACGCAGACGATCTGCTCATTTCATCGGGAAATCATTGCTAACTGCGTTTCCTCCTTCGTATAATTCATTTTTTAAGCAACACCTGCCGCTGAGGGGGCGCGACGCTCGGCCCCATTTGTCTTCCGCTAACGGGGTCTGTGCGGTCACTGCGCTGGCCGCAGAGGGGGCTGGGCACGGGGACGGGGGGAAGGGGACCCTCGGCGGCTGCGTGTGAGCGCGTGACGCCCGTGACAGACCCGGAAGCCGCCCGGGCGTCTGGACCTGGATCCGATGCGCGTCGAGCAGCCCGGCCGTGACACGCGGGCCACGTTGCGTGTCCTGGTCCCTGCCTCCCGTTCTGCCTCACGTCAGAGACTCTCCGGAAGCAGATTTCCTCTGACCCCAGCGAGCACACTGGTCCGTGTTTTTGCTGGAATTTCATTTCACGTGGACCCGGGCTGGGTTAGGGAGCTTTTTCCGGCCGGGGGAGGAGACAAGAAGGGCCGAGCGTTCTCGTGTTCGGTCACGGCGACCTGTCCTGCATCGTCCATTTAGCGCCAGCGTCTGAGCCGTTCGCCGGGTCCCAAGGCCGTGTCCTCGAAGACGCCGGTGGCCCTGTCAGCTTAGAGACCTCTCGCGAGCAGCCAGCCGAAGCCGCAGAGAAACGCTGGAGCATCCCGCCAGGGTCCCCAGGCGGGAACAAGGTCACAGTGCAGACGAGGCACCGAAGATGAAACTGTGTCGTACCCGGACGCGGCCGCGCAGCGGGCGGGCCAGGCGGCTGAGAGGGCTTCGCGGCTGAGGCCGGAGCCTCCGCCGCGGCTAAGTCCTCGCACCTCTTAAGAACGACGGGGAGAAAACCCGGGGCGTTGACCGAGCCTGCAGGCCGAGGCGAGCATCACTCCGGGTCCTCGTACTTCGGAACCAGGTGCGCCCACCGTTCCCCGACCACAGAAGCCACTGCAGGCCAACCGATGAGCAAGGTCACGGTGATGTGGACCCGCGTGCGGCCAGAGGCGGTCACCGTGGAAGCGGACCTAACGCCCCCCCGCCCCCGCCCCCGCCCCACCGAGGGGACCTCCCGGTCGCTGGAAAGGCAACCTCGGCCCTTCGAAGTAATGGGACAGCACGTTCGATGAGGACGCGGCTGGCGGGGTGGGGAGATTGTATGACCAATAATCCTCGTCCCTAAGCGCGGGAACCGCGCCCTCACCTGTGGCTCTGAGAGTAAAACACCCTTTTTTTCCTGGGTGGGGCGGGGGGCGTTGCTGATGGTCTGTGCTGACGGAACTTCTCAAGCACATGAGAGAGGTTTGGGGACATTGTGCCCACGTTGTGGCAAACGCATTCGTTGGGGGAATAGATGGGTCTCCGTCAACACAAAGCTGTGTTCTGGGGAAGCCATTGGGTTTCCACGGAGACGCGGGAAGCTGGGCGACGGACCGTGGCCAGCAGCGCGGTCCGGTCAGGGCTGGCGTGCTCACCTGTGACCCCGGGAGCCTTGCCGCGGCCTCTCGGTTTTCAGTTCTGCGGTTCGTACACAATCCCAGGTGGCTCTTCGCACCTGGCACTGTCCTGCGACCTGGAGCAGGGAGCGGGCAGCACAGCCCTGAGCGGGTCCTTTCCAGAGCTGGACGGTGAGCGCTGTGCCTGGGTCTGTCCCTGAGCAGTGTGTCCGAGGGCCACCCACGCGGTAGAGCGCAACACGCCTCCTCCTTTTCAAGGCCGCGTAATATTCCCTTCCGGGCACAGATGGCGCCGCCTGTGTCCGTTCCCGGTGGCCGGGCCTCCCATCCATCTCCTCTCTCCCAGCACCGTCTGAACACGCGGACGCCTGCGGCTCTCCGCGGCCGCGCTGGAGCGAGAAAGGCGGGGGGGAAATTCAGGGTACGGCGAGCACTCACCTGTGCGCCGGGTCAGGGGCCCCCAGGCCGTGGGGCACCAACAGCAGTAAAACGTCTCAGGCGCCTTTGGAACACGGCTCTGTGGGTGTCGCCTCAGCCCTCCCAAAGCGCATGGGGCTCGTAGGCGCGCGCTGGGCGCACTGAGTTCAAGCAGAGCCGCCAACAGCCGCGGGCGCCGGGCGGGGAGCGGGCGATGGGACGCTGTCGGGACCAGCTGTGTCCAGTTCGGACGCGGACCCCCGACCCACAGCCCCGACGGTCTCAACAGGACCTGCATGAAGATGTGTCCTGTCTTTGGAAACCCCGGGGCTCCTCGCCCGGAGTCGGTGGGACTGACTCAGCCGCCTAGTCGCCTTCTTGCCACTTAATGGATAAGATGGAGGGGCCAGTTCGCGTGCCTCACAGGTGGCGAGGCCGCGACACCCCTGCGCGCAGCCGCACGCGCCCGTCCGGGGACGCGGTGACGCACGTGTCCGTGCGCGCGCGGGGTCCCCGCCCCTCTCCGGGCGCACGTAGCACATTGCAGCTGAGACGAATCGCCGCCGCCCGCGTTTTCAGGTGGCTGTGCCTCGGGGGAATTTCGGCCCGTGACGTGCGAAGGGGGCGGCGCGTCCACGCAGCTTTGACAGGCGATGCTGACGGCGGGGCTCATGGAAAATGCATCAGCTGCGCCGAGCGCCGGGAGCCGACTGCCCGTACTGACTGCGTCTCCCTCATCCCAAACCGACGCATGAAAGGGCCCTGCACGTCGCAGCCTAATTACTCAGACAGTTGAGCACGAAATTACTTTCATCTGCCGGAGCACGTGGGGAGGGGGGTCGGGGCGCAGGGCTGAGCCTCGGCGAGCAGCTGGCCGCGCATGCAGAGTGGGGGCGGCGTCTTGCGCGCTCTGATTGCAAAGTGCCTTTTCCCATAATTAGACCTATTAAAAACAGACCGGCGGCCCTGCCGTTGGAAGAGAAGAAATTCAGGCAGGATGAATGGCAACGGGGCGCTGGCTGCGGGGGTGGGGGGCGGGGCCTGAGTAGTGGGGCCACGGGGGTCTCCGGGGCGCCGCGGTGGGTACCTGTAGGGTGAGCTCACTTTTTGGCCCCTCTGCTTTGCTCATCGGGGGCGCAAACATCTTAACGATTGCGCATTTGGCTCCTGGTTCTCTCTCAAGTGGCCCACGCAGTGTCCACCAGGGTGGACAACGAGCAGGGACATTGGCCTCTGCAGGGGCAGGACGTGGCAGGGAAGTGTCCGGGAGGCCGGGAAGACGCAGCCCTTGGGGTCATGGGGCATCTGTGATGTGCACGGAGGTTGGCACCTGCCTCTTTCCTATGACCGAATCCTCATGGCCCCTGGGCACTGGGTGCCAGGAGTGACCCACAGCCCAGCAAGGCAGGCGAAGCGGGTGAAGCCGAGCAGCACAGGTGGGTGCAAATTTGCCCCCGGCCCCCACTGTGCCCACACCAGGTGTCACGGGAGCTGCTTCGCGGGAGAATGGTCTGTGCGCTGAGAGCCTCCTACGTAATCCTGGGCTGCACATGAAGCAGGCGACTGGGCCACGTCCTCAGAGAAGGGTGCACTCAGGAGGGTCCCCACAGGGCCGACTGCCCGCTGCACCCGGAGCGTCCGTGGTGACCTCAGTCCTGGCCCAGTCTGTCTTCCAGGACCTGTCCACGAAATTCACGACTCACCGACACCGCAGCAGGAGCCAGAGGCCAAACCGTGTCCCACGGGGCCCGGGTCTCTTGACCTTCCCGGAGCCAGCGCGGACTCGGTGCCCTTCTGAGAGCTGCCTGGGGAGCCCGTGGGGAGCTCCCCGCACCAGGGCAGCCCGCTTCGCGGTCCCCACCGCACAGAGGCAGACGGTCCCGTGCTCTCGGGGGCTTCCTGTGACTCATGCGGCCCTGGACCCTCGTCACTGTCTCCATGACGGTGGACTTGTCCGCGGCTCGAGGCAGAAGGTCCGTCCTGCTGTGCTGCCTAGATCTTTACGCAGGGTGCACTGTGAGCTCCCAGGAAGGGGACGCAGGAGACCCCTCCCAGGATGGGCCTGAGGAGGCCCCACAGCTGGGGCGGAGGGTGCGGGGGGACCGTGACCGAGAGGCTCCCAACGCTCAGTCCGGCTTTCATGCGGGAGAGGACTCCAGCTGGACCTGTCGTTCTGGGCTGCTGTGTCCACCGTGTCCCCTGTCCCCCTCGCGTGAGCAAACGAGAGGTTCGCCTCCCTGAAAGCAGCAGAGGCGGCTTGGGGACTGTGGGCGTGACAGTGCTCTGCACATCTGTTTCCGCAGGAGGCGTTCGCCGCCGGGACGAGGCGCCACCGATCGCTAATAATTTAATCCTCGTAACAGACTCGAGGAGCCCATTATGTAGGAGTCAGCGTTCGATCGATATATTTTGCAAAATAAAGAGTCTATTGGATGCAGAGTAATAAAGAAAAAGAAATCACAGCCTGCGGCTTTAATTTAGTGGCCCCCTGTCCCCCCCAGTTCCCTAAGTAGCGAAGACTCGTCATAAAGCCGCTTCCTCGTTAACCCTCACGGAGCCCTGTCCCCGAGTCCGGCTCGGTGAATCGGGGCCACCGCAGCCCAGGGCAGGAGACGCACGGGGTGCAGGCGAGTGATGCCTGCGGACGGTCGGCCTCGGGGCACGTCCGGGGTGGCACGTGTGGGGCGTAACGCTGGGGACACGGCCCCCGTCGGTGTCGACGAGAACTCAAACCCACAGGTGTCACCCCACCTCGTTTCCGAGGGAGACATTGGGGCGGGCAGAGTGGGTGATCTGTATTTTCATCTGTTTATTGCGCCGCGACCCAGTTTTAAGCTTTTCCAAGACGACCCTGTGTCTCTTTTGCCATCTGAGTAAGTCGTGAAGATACGAAATGATTGGATAACTGAGAGACCTTGCGAATCGAGTCCTCATTCGGGCAGACGCTTTCTCAGGCGGAGCAGACAGAGGCGAAATGGGGGAGTCGGATGTGCCTCCTTCCAGCAGGGTTCCCACGGCGACCAAGGGCTCCCTGTGCATTTTGAATATCGATCACACAAACGGTCGACAAACGCGCATTTCGTACATCGTCCGTATGGAAAGCTGGATTCTCGCAGCGCCATCGGCGAGGGAAACCGTCGTGTGTAGGAGGAAATCGTGACGAAGGGAGCCACCTGTCGCTGGACGCGCCCGGCGCACACCGCGCCCGCGTGTTGCCTGGTGGCTGCTTCTCACGTGGCCGAAGCACCGCCCCGCGAAGGACACGCGCGTCCAGCCCCTGCCCTTTCTGGCGAGTCTGCCGTAACCCTTGGTATCACCGCCAAAGGCCGAGGGATGCGACTTCCGGATCGCGTGTCGCCCGAAAGCTCCGTTTTTGAAGAACCTGCCGAAGCGTTTTCAGAAGCGGCTGCTCCGCTTTCGGTCCCCGGCGGCCGTGGACGAGGGACTCGGCTTCCTTCGTCCAGACACAGTCGATTTGGAAAAATCGTGTTACCTTTTGTTTTTTTTGTTTTTTTTCATTTTGCCGTTGGAAAGACACACAGGTGACATTGTGGGGACGCTGAGAATCGGTGCTCTGGCGTTTTATTCGGCTCCGTTTATTTATTTTTCCCGCCTTAGTGCGGTGTGCTCGATGCGTAAAGGTGTCACGTCGGGCGGCGAGTCGGCGACGGCGCTTTCACGTTCCTATAGCGACGGCGTCTCGTTTTCACAGTTCGGCTTTGGCTGGCGGACGAAGACTTTGTCCCGTGTGTGGCGCAGGCGTCTTTCAAGCGGGTCCCGCGACGACGGGGAAGCGCGGCCGCCACCCGGCCCTGGCCGCGGTCTCGCTCGTGCTGGGCGTCGGCTGAGGCCGGGCCGGGCGGGCGGCTCACGGGTCCACCCCGGCTCTGCGCGCGCCCAGTCGGCCACGGGGGTCCCTGGCCCGGCCGCGTGGGAGCGTTTTCCCCCTGCCCGGCGAGCGTCAGCACAGAGGACCGGGGGCACGTTGCTGCTGTCGCCGGGCGCAGAGCAGAGGGGAGCTGAGCGGCGTCCTGAGCTCGGCTTCATCTTGGACCCGCCATGGTTCTGGCGCTGGAAAGCGCGCACGCGGCTGGTTGGTGAGGGGGCGCTGGCAGCTCCGCGACGTCTCTGTGCGGCCTCCGCTGCGTGGCCTATGTGCCACCTCTCCGTGTGGTGGGCCAGGTGGTGTGGGAGACAGAATACTGTCTCCAGAGATGTCCCTGAGCTAATCCCCAGAACCTGTGACTATCTCAGGCTACCTGGAAAAGATGAATTAAGTCGTAGGTGGAACGGATAGCTAACCATGGCCCGTACAGCGGGGGACTAGCCGGGGTTCCCCGTGGGGCCCAGTGTAACCTCGGGGGCCATGGGGAGGGGAAAGAGTCAGCCCAGAGACATGTCGCTCAGGAAAGTGTCGATCTGCCTTATTGGGCTTCGGAGATGGAGGAGCGGCCATGAGCCACGAGCGGCTCCTGGCGACTGGAAAATGTGAGAAAGTGAACTGTCCCCTGGAGTGCCCGGCGGAACCGGCCGCGCCCACGCCTGGCTTTTGCCTCGGGGATGCCCGCAGTGCACATCTGCTCCCCAGAACCCTGAAGTCAGGGATCTGCTTTGTTGCCGTTGCTAAGTGTGTGGGACTTTGCAGCACACGCAGCAAACCCACACAGGTGGACCACAGGCTCCGTTCCTGACTCCTTGACACAGCCTCGAGGGTGACCTTAGCCACAGAGTCACTCTGTGCACTCAGTCGTGTCCCCCAAATTCATATGCTGAAGCTGACCCTCCATGACATGGTGTTAGGAGGTGGGGCCTTCGGAAGGTGATCGGGGTGACATGAGGTCACGACATGATGAGATCAGTGTTCTTATCGGAAGAGACCAGAGCTCCTCCCTTCTCTCTCTCTCTCCCTCTCTCAATCTGTCTCTCTCTCTCTCTCTCTCTCTCTCTCTCACGCACATCCCGAAGAGAGGCCGCGTGAGCACACGCAGAGGAGACGCATCTGCGTGCAGGAAGAGGCCTCAGGAGAGACCAGCGCTGTCTACACCTGCATCTGGGACGCCGGCCTCCAGAGCTGTGAGGACAGACGTGTGTAGTTCAAACTCCGGGCTGTGGATCTGCCGCGGCGGCCTGAGCAGACCGCGGCGTGGAGCGGTGGACGGTGGCCTGACCCGCTCGGCAGGCCAGCGAGCACGGCTCTCGAGGGCGTGTGCCCGGGCCTGCCTCACCTGGCGTGACACGTGTGTGTCTCCACAGTCACATGTCTACGGACCCCTGATGCCACTTTGCTTCGGGTGACATCAGAAAGTAGAGGGCAAACTTCCTGTACCGAGTGACAAAGGGGAAGTTTTCGGGAAAGAATCGAGCCACGGAGGTTACTTACCTCTGTGTGAAGACTCCATCAGCACGGTTCTCGGTGCCCTTTCTGCCTGGTGAGGTGGTGCCGGTCGTCACAACGACATAAGCCCCCTGACTCACGGTGTCCTGGACACACACGCCCACTGACGTGCTGCTCTCTGTCCTCGTGCGTTGGAGAAACTGTGTCCCCAGCGAAGCTCCGTTTCGTCGGCATCACGAGAGAGGAGAATTTTTAAAAATCGCTTGTATGTTTTAAGAGTCACTTTACGGTCACAGCAAAACTGAGCGGCAGCTGCGAGATTAACGGGGACCCGTTTTGGTGACCGTCACCACTGTGTGTTAGGTCCTGGGTCCAGGCCAGCAGCACGCAGTTTCCTGCGACGCTTTCTGTTCGGCATCTAAAATGACGCGGGCTCGGCGGGGTCCCCCGCAGGGCGTCCCGGACACCAGTGTGCGTTCCCTACCACTGCCCATTTCACCGTCCAACCGGGTCAGAGACGGCATTGTTAGCACAGAACGCTGTGACGGAACATATGTGTCCTCACGGTAATGTGTAGGTCCCAGATTGGAGCTGCTTAGGAAAATGAGCTCTTTCTGTACCAGGTCAGGAACGGGGGTAAAAAGGTGGTTCCTCGATTAAGGGAGGAACAGGCATACGTGCCTTTAAATTGATAAACGTTTGTGAAACTCTGTCCTGAGCACGTGTTGATTTGCTGTGAGGGCTGCAGGACGCAGAGCTGAGGGACACGTGGAGGGGGCAGAGGCACAGTTTGGGGGTGCTCCACAGGTGGGCACACCCCGCCAGCAGAGGCGGTGTGTGCTGCAGATGTTGCAATTGCAGTCACTAAAATCAGGGGTCAGCGAAGTACACCCCCTGCCCTACCCGGCCCTCTGCTTGGTGTTGTCAATAAAGTTTTATTGGCACGCAGACACGTGCATTTCTTTACGTACAGCCCGTGGCGTTCCCCCGCTGCGCCGAAGGGTTGAGTGGTTACGTCAGACGCTGTATGAGCCACAACACCGAAAGCATTACCTTTCTGGCCCTTTCCACCACAAGCTTGCCCACCCCGTTGCAAATGGTGTTTTACGGACGCTTCACGGAGACGAGGGCCTCTTGCTTTACAGACTCGGAAAAAGGGCGCCCTTCTCTGGCGAGGCAGAGGGAAGTTCCCCACAGGAAGGGAAACAAATGCTGTCGCGTATGAACCTGAGCAGGTGGCCTCCCCCACCCCCCCCTGCATTGTCCCTTGCAGGACAAGAAGGACACATTTTCCAGCCAACTCACGTCACTTTGCAGGACAAGGGTGCGTCGAAGGGAGGGGGACCTTCCGGGGACCCTTTCGTGGTCACCGTCGGGCTTGCAGCTCTGGGGCGAGGCTGAGGGCCCTCCCGGGGACGAATCTCGGAGGACACAGGGGACCCGGCACCAGGACGCCCAACCCTTCACCTCCCGGACGTGGCCCTTGCGAATCCGTTCCCAGGTCTGCGGACGGCTCACTCTTGGTTTATCTGAACTCCATCATATTTGCTGCTGATTTGGGCTACTTTTTCCCCCCAGCTTTTTTAAAAAAAATTGCTGTTAAAAATTTATATTTATCTAATGTAAAGTTTGGCACTTTAACCACTTTCAGGTGTTCGCTTCGGTGGCCGGAGCATCTTCAGCGTATCGTGCGACCTTCGCCACCGCGTTGTCTTTTGAAAATGTTTTCAGAAACTACGTGCACCCAGCGCGCCGCCCCTGCACCCCATGCCGCAGCCCCCCGTGACCTCTCATCCACCTGCCCTCTGCGGGTCTGCCTGTCCTAGACATGGGAGCACTCGGCGTGTCCTCGAGTGACTGGCGTGCTCCGCTCAGCATCACATCCTCAGGGTCATCCCCATTGCAGTGGCCCTCGGAGCGCGCTTCCTTTTCCTGGCTGTATAGTACTCCACAGTCCGGCTGCACCATATTCGGTCCATTCGTTCTTCCTCGGGTGGCCGGACATTCGGGCAATTTCCACCTTTTAGTTCCCGTGGCTAGTGCTGCAGTGCACGGATATCCGAGCGCGTTTCTACATTCAGTCCGTCTGTGGTGACACCTACGAGCCGACGGGCTGTGTCGCGTGCTCGCAGACCGTTCTCCACCGCGGCTGCGCTGCGTCACACCCACACGGCGTTCCCGTCGCTCCACGTGCTCTCCGACGCTGATTCCCACCCCCCTTTATTTCCCACGCCAGCGGGGGTGTACGGCGTCCCGTGCTGCCTTCGCTTGGCATTTCCCCAGGGACTGATAACGTCAATCTCCCTTCCGTGTCTGTAATGCCCATGTGTATGTCGCCTCTGGAGAAACGTCCCTTCACACATTTTGCCCGTTTTTACAGCGGGTTGTCTGTCTTTCTGGCGCGGAGTTGCAGGCATCATTTGTAAATCCCGAGCACCGAGCCCTGATCAGATGTGTGGCTTGCAGCTGCTTCCTCTCAGGCCACAGGTACCCTCCCCCCCCTTCTTTTTCATTATTTTTAGTCTCTTTCTAGTGCCCTTTGATGTATAAATATTTTAAATTTTAATGAAGTCCAATTTGTCTCTATTTCCTTCTGCTTTTCTTTTTGGTGTCATGTATAAATGGGTCACCTCAAACCGTATTTACAGTATCTACGGGGGTGCAGGAGCAGCCTTCATGAGGGACCCCAAGCGCGTGAGGGGGTGCGGGGGCCACACAGCCTGGGGACAGGGCAGGGCAGCGCAGGGCCGCCTGGTCCGCTGGCACGGGCCGGCGTGGGCTGGGGGTCCCCTGCCCAGGCAGCTGCTGTGCTTTCGAAGGCCGTAGGACCTGCCGACGAGCAGCGGAGGCCGCGGGAGCTGGAAACGGATGGGCTTCGGAGAACCATCCGTGCTCGCGAGTATCATTCCCCACGAGGCTTTGAGAAGGAGGAGAAAATGAAGCAAAGGCTTCGCGGGGCCGTGAGGTCTCTTTAGTGGGACGAAGCCCATGGAAGGCACCGGAGTCGGTCATCGGCCAGGACCGACCCCGATGCCACCTGTGTCAGCACAGAAAACCCCGTGGGACCCGTGCGAGGCGCATTTCTTCTTCACGTTTCAGAGGAGTGACGGAACTCAGGGCAGTGCCCAGGCAGCTGACCACGCACGCGCGGGTGTGTCAGTGACTGCTGAGCGTGTGCGCCCCTTCGTTACGACTTCGTGAATCACACTCTTTCCTCCTGCTCGTTTCACTGAGGAACACAGTACGTAACACACACGACGTGCAGAGTCTGTGTCCACCGACGGTGTGACTGCTCAGGCGCCCGGTCAGCAGGACGCTGTTGGTGGTTGCGTGTGGGAGCGTCAGAGCCGTACGTGGATTTTCGACTGCACCGGGGGGTCATTGCCGTAAGCCCCACAGCGTTCGGGGGCCAGCTGCACATCAACATTTCTGCTGCGGTGAGTGGGGCGAAGTCCTTGAGGAGCAGAACTTTCTTCGCTGTCACCGCTGGGCAGGTCATTATCCGTTTCTGCTGGACACAGCGGTGATCCATGGTCGTGTCCACTGGCTTTGGTTTTGTGGCCGACTCTGGTCTCGTTTGCCGGTGACAACAAGTCGCAGGCAGAAGCCCGCTCGAACGAGGCCATCTGACAAGCCGTGAGAAGGGCTGAAGCATCCACGGGGGACTGAATTGCACCCTGGGGACGGTGACTTCCACGAGCGTGTTGGAAGTGGGTTCAGGCGAAGAAGCCACGGGCTGCATTGGAGTCCGGGGTGGACGTGCATGGGGAGAGGGACCGAGGTGGCCCACGTGAACACCGCAGTCGGAACGCTGTTTTTTAGCGTCAGCCCTGGGGCACCCGAGCTGGGATGCCCCTGCCGCTGGGACCCTGCAGAATGCAACTCAGAGAATTCGCAGGTCGTTAAAAAAAAACTCAGAGAAGTCGCAGGTCGAAGTCGCCCCCACCCCCCGCATGCCCCGCAGCCGCCCGGGAAAGGCGGGTCCGACTCACGTTCACCTCGTCATCATCATCACGCAGCACGCGGCCCTTCCAGGCGCGGGCGAGCTCCAGGGGCCGCGGCCCCGCCTGGCGTTTGCCGTCCCGCCTGTTAATTTTTTATATCGGTCCCTGTCGTGGCGGAAAAGCATCGCAGCCTCGCCTAGGAATCCGTGATGCCTGCAAATGGGAATTCTGCAGTCGTGGGCGTCGACTGTCCACTGCGTTGGATCCTCCCGCTCCGGATGACGAGACGCTTCTCTTTTTCGGGTTTGAAACACCCGTTTCACACAACGTGGGTGGAGGGCCCGTCTGGGGGTGTCGGAACGGGAAGACTTTTCTGGAGTGTTGACATCTGCGTGTGTGGCCGTCAGCACTTACGGTGGACGTGGCATTTAAAAAAAAATTCTTTCTGTAGTAGTGCCAACCCAAGAAAATGTCACTTTTTTTCTGTCCAATTCCTTTAAAAATCAATTTACGACGTGACATTCAATAAAATATGCTTTGTGCAGCTAATAAAAACCGGACCCTCGCAGCCTGGACAATTAGGCTACGGCGTTCCCCGTGCCCCCTCGGACAGGCCTTATGGCTTCACTTTGGGGTCTGCCTTCCCCAGCTTAAAAACTAAAAAAGAGAGAGAGAGACAGAGAGAGCCCCATTAGTTATTAATAGCCTTCTATGCTCTAAAACGTTTCTTTTTCTTGTGCGGAGAGAAAAAAAAAAATCATTTGCCTTTTAATGGGGTGTCAGATTTGTTTCGCAAACCTCCTAAAAGGTTATCGTTGTGCCATATGGAGAAGTGTTCTCCTCGGAATCAATGAGAACTCTGTTCGGCCGGCCGCTCACGGCGGCCCTGCTGGAAAAGTTAATTTCGCCTTTTGCAAAGCGCAGGGCTGGGCCCGGCCTGCGGTTAACGACATTCACGGGGTGGGGGCTCGGCGCCCGCGCCTCGCACGTACTAAATAACCCGCCGCCCGCCCCGCGCGGGCACCTGGGCCGCGGGACGCGGTCGGGGCTCACGGAGATGTCCGGCCGCATTAGGCGCGTCGTAAACCTGCGGGCAGCGGCGTCCAGGCCGGCGCCTGTGCGGG
>NW_024353181.1:0-3636 GCF_902729225.1 Pteropus medius | reverse complement strand
CCTCTCCCTCACCTTTCTGCCTGGATGGTCGTAATGGTCCCCGTGGACGCATTCAAAATGAAGAAATGAAAGGCTCAAAGAGCTGATCGCAAAGCTCCTAAGGCACGGAGGCCGAATTCAGACCCACAGCTGTCTGCAGTGTCTCCCAACTGAACTTTTTCCAGCGGGTGACGGCCGCCATGGACGCAGGGGCCAAAGCATCCCTGGGTACGCTGTCTGTGCGTGGCCCTGAACCCTGCAAGAGCATACAGAGACGAATGAGACGTAGTTTGTACCTCTAGGAGCTCAAAGTGTCAGTGAGTGTTCCTCCAACTTCGGTACCCCAGTATCCGCAGATGACCGAGCATCGCCCACAGAGCCCCAAGGCCCCGGGAGGGCTGTGCATTTGCCGCAAGTGAGCCTTTTCTCGGAAGTCTGCGATTCTGGCTCGAAATGGACGTCACCAGATAGCTTTTTGCCAAAGCTACCATATACATATATATGCATATATATGTTTATCTATATGCATATATATGTATATGGTGGACTTTCGAAGGAAACCTGCCTGGACCCCTGCTCTACCACAGAAGACAGGCTGCTCCTCGCACCTCCACCTCCCCGCAGTGTGGACACCGGGCGTTCCAGAGCCACAATTCCGCATGATCTCTGTTCATCCCAGAGGCCCCGGGGCTCCTTCCTAAGGCCTCGGCTCCTTCCCGCTTTCCGCAGTGGAAATCAGACTTCAGGACGGAAGCAGACACCTCCCTCTCCCTCACCTTTCTGCCTGGGATGGTCGTAATGGTCCCCGTGGACGCATTCAAATGAAGAAATGAAAGGCTCAAAGAGCTGATCCCAAAGCTCCTAAGGCACGGAGGCCGAATTCAGACCCACAGCTGTCTGCAGTGTCTCCCAACTGAACTCTTTCCAGCGGGTGACGGCCGCCATGGACGCAGGGGCCAAAGCATCCCTGGGTACGCTGTCTCTGGGTGGCCCTGAACTCTGCAAGAGCATACAGAGACGAATGAGACGTAGTTTGTACCTCTAGGAGCTCAAAATGTCAGTGAGTGCTACTCCAACTTCGGTACCCCAGTACCCGCAGATGACCGAGCATCGCCCACAGAGCCCCAAGGCCCCGGGAGGGCTGTGCATTTGCCGCAAGTGAGCCTTTTCTCGGAAGTCTGCGATTCTGGCTCGAAATGGACGTCACCAGATAGCTTTTTGCCAAAGCTACCATATACATATATATGCATATATATGTTTATCTATATGCATATATATGTATATGGTGGACTTTCGAAGGAAACCTGCCTGGACCCCTGCTCTACCACAGAAGACAGGCTGCTCCTCGCACCTCCACCTCCCCGCAGTGTGGACACCGGGCGTTCCAGAGCCACAATTCCGCATGATCTCTGTTCATCCCAGAGGCCCCGGGGCTCCTTCCTAAGGCCTCGGCTCCTTCCCGCTTTCCGCAGTGGAAATCAGACTTCAGGACGGAAGCAGACACCTCCCTCTCCCTCACCTTTCTGCCTGGGATGGTCGTAATGGTCCCCGTGGACGCATTCAAATGAAGAAATGAAAGGCTCAAAGAGCTGATCCCAAAGCTCCTAAGGCACGGAGGCCGAATTCAGACCCACAGCTGTCTGCAGTGTCTCCCAACTGAACTCTTTCCAGCGGGTGACGGCCGCCATGGACGCAGGGGCCAAAGCATCCCTGGGTACGCTGTCTCTGGGTGGCCCTGAACTCTGCAAGAGCATACAGAGACGAATGAGACGTAGTTTGTACCTCTAGGAGCTCAAAATGTCAGTGAGTGCTACTCCACTTCGGTACCCCAGTACCCGCAGATGACCGAGCATCGCCCACAGAGCCCCAAGGCCCCGGGAGGGCTGTGCATTTGCCGCAAGTGAGCCTTTTCTCGGAAGTCTGCGATTCTGGCTCAAAATGGACGTCACCAGAGAGCTTTTGCCAAAGCTACCATATACATATATATGCATATATATGTTCATCTATATGCATATATATGTATATGGTGGATTTTCGAAGGAAACCTGCCTTGACCCCTGCTCACCACAGAAGACAGGCCGCTCCTCGCACCTCCACCTCCCCGCAGTGTGGACACCGGGCGTTCCAGAGCCACAATTCAGCATGATCTCTTTTCATCCCAGAGGCCCTGGGGCTCCTTCCTAAGGCCTCGGCTCCTTCCTGCTTTCCGCAGTGGAAATCAGACTTCAGGACGGAAGCAGACACCTCCCTCGCCCTCACCTTTCTGCCTGGGATGGTCGTGATGGTCCCCGTGGACGTATTCAAAATGAAGAAATGAAAGGCTCAGAGAGCTGATCGCAAAGCTCCTAAGGCACGGAGGCCGAATTCAGCCCCACAGCTGTCTGCAGTGTCTCCCAGCTGACCTCTTTCCAGCGGGTGACGGCCCCCATGGACTGAGGGGCCAAAGCATCCCTGGCTACGCTGTCTGTGGGTGGTCGTGAACCCTGCAAGAGGATACAGAGACGAATGAGACGTAGTTTGGACCTCTAGGAGCTCAAAGTGTCAGTGAGTGCTCCTCCAACTTCGGTACCCCAGAACCCGCAGATGACCGAGCATCGCCCACAGAGCCCCAAGGCCCCGGGAGGGCTGTGCATTTGCCGCAAGTCAGCCTTTTCTAGGAAGTCTGCGATTCTGGCTCGAAATGGACGTCAACAGAGAGCTTTTTGCCAAAGCTACCATATACATATATATGCATATATATGTTCATCTATATGCATATATATGTATATGGTGGATTTTCGAAGGAAACCTGCCTGGACCCCTGCTCTACCACAGGAGACAGGCCGCTCCTCGCATCTCCACCTCCCCGCAGTGTGGACACCAAGCGTTCCAGAGCCACAATTCAGCATGACCTCTTTTCATCCCAGAGGCCCCGGGGCTCCTTCCTAAGGCCTCGGCTCCTTCCCGCTTTCCGCAGTGGAAATCAGACTTCAGGACGGAAGCAGACACCTCCCTCGCTCTCACCTTTCTGCCTTGGATGGTCGTGATGGTCCCCGTGGACGCATTCAAAATGAAGAAATGAAAGGCTCAGAGAGCTGATCGCAAAGCTCCTAAGGCACGGAGGCCGAATTCAGACCCACAGCTGTCTGCAGTGCCTCCCAACTGAAGACTTCCCACCGGGTGACGGCCGCCATGGACGGAGGGGACAAAGCATCCCTGGGTACGCTGTCTGTGGGTGGCCCTGAACCCTGCAAGAGGATACAGAGACGAATGAGATGTAGTTTGTACCTCTAGGAGCTCAAAGTGTCAGTGAGTGCTCCTCCAACTTCGGTACCCCAGTACAAGTAGATTACCGAGCATCGCCCACAGAGCCCAAGGCCCCGGGAGCGCTGTGCGTTGGCCGCAAGTGAGCCTTTTCTCGGAAGTCTGCGATTCTGGCTCAAAATGCCCGTCTGTAGAGTGCTTTTTGCCAGAGCTCCCCTAGATATATCTATATCTATATCTTTATGTGTATCTATAGATATCTCTATATCTATCTATCTATTCATCTATCTATCTAACTATCTATCTATCTATCTATCTATCTATCTATCTATCTATGTATCTATGGATTTCTCTCTCTCTTTCTATATATATATTTATATATATGGTGATTTTTATAACAAAAGGCTGTGTTTT
>NW_024353180.1:0-628 GCF_902729225.1 Pteropus medius | reverse complement strand
AAGAATGCTCAAGAAATTTAGAGGAAGAGTTAATGAACTCAATGAGAACTTTAACAAAGAGATAAAATCCATAAAAATGGAGATGAAAAACATAATAGGGAGCCAGTCAGAATTACAGAATTTAATATCTGAGATGAAGAGTACATTAGGTGGAATCAACAGAGTGGGCCCACCCAAGTGGCTTCCAGTGATTTATTCCATATCAACAGGCTGTCTTGGCTTATGCTGTGAACTTTCATTAAGTCTCTCAAAGGCTCACAAAACCCAAAGCAGCAGCATCTGGCCTTGGTGTGCCTTGTGCCTCCTGATGAACAAGCCCAAGCCCCACACCAGTGGCAGCTGGAGTATTGAATTAGTGACATAGAGGATGGGGTACTGGAGGACACCCAATTGGAACAGCAACAAGAAAAAATAATTAAAAAAAAAATGAAGATAATTTAAGAAGCCTCTGGGACAACGTCAAGCATAGCAACATTTACATCATAGGGATACCAGAAGGAGAGGAGAACAAGGAATTCAAAACTGATTGGAAGAAATAATGACTGAAAACTTCCCTAACCTGGTTAAGGAAATAAATATACAAGCCCAGGAAGCGAAGAGAGTCTCAAACAAGATGAATCTAAAGAGG
>NW_024353179.1:0-470 GCF_902729225.1 Pteropus medius | reverse complement strand
AGAGGTGAGGGAAAAAAGTATGGAAAAATAAAAGGTGCAAACAGTGGAATTTTCAGGACATAATGAATGTTATTTGCCTGACAAGGATGGTGAAAGCTGAATGTTAAAATTATGTTCCCACTTTTTCTATTCAAGCTTCAGAAATGTCCAATGTGGGGGGTTGTGGGAGGAAGAATGTAGAAAAAAAAGACATTGAAAAAAATCTTTTCTAAGGGTAAACGAGGGCCATCCGTCAGGGAGCATCAATTTTCTACGTCTGGGATTGTCGGAGGGGAGGTCCACGCAGGGATGGTTAGTAGCATCGAATCCGACACTGCACTCTCCACATATTTTTGCGAGTACTCGAGAATGTCAGAACTTCTACAAAATCAGGTTTCCATGAGCACGTACGCTGCCCTTTCCTCACAGCAGACATCGCTCTGACAGGGGTCTTTGACTTGGGGGTAATGACCTCCGTTTTGTGGGCCTGG
>NW_024353178.1:0-375 GCF_902729225.1 Pteropus medius | reverse complement strand
CACTTGCTTCCTTCTCATGTCTCTAAGCCTGGTCTGAGTTTAGACCATTGTGCTTTAATGTCAGACAGTCCTACCTAATCCCATCAAAAATCAGTTGCGCCTTTCATCAGATTGACATCAATGATCATTTTGTTCATAGTTTCTGTTCTCTTTGAAGGATGATGCTTATTTGACTTATGGTGTGAAGTCCTTTACCACATCATCCTGTGAACTGTCTGTTCAATCCTGGAAAGGGAAAAACAAAATGTAATATTTTCAGTTGTTTAATAAATCATTAGAATTAGTGGCTAAGTAATAAATAGAAGATATATATATATATATATATATATATATATATATATATATATATTATGTCACTCACATAGAGACAAAAAT
>NW_024353177.1:0-630 GCF_902729225.1 Pteropus medius | reverse complement strand
GGTCAACAGGACTGTAGGGGGTGATTGGATACAGAGAGTGAAGCAGAGGGAGAGGGCAAGAATTGCTCCAGGGTTTCCAGCTTGGACATGTGGATGGAGTTGAGATTGATGAGATCAACGAGGACAGGAACTGTATGTTTACAAAAGTCTGCATTTTAATAGCATTGAAAGATTTGGACATCGCAGTGATGGTTTCTCTGAAATTTCAAGTGCTCTAAAACAAAGTCGCCTTCTGACCCTTTGCCCTACTATTTTAGAAAATGGGGAGCAGGGTTAGGTAATTATGTGATAATATGGTTGTTCTTTCAAGAACCAAGAATGACCTCAATGGGCAATCAATCCTTGTATGATAAATGTTGTCAGAAAAACAATATAATAGTAATAATTCTAAAATTAACATTGTCATCTTTAATAGATGTCACTGAAAATTTAATTGTCCTGTGTTTAATAAACTACATAATAAATTTGCCCAGTGGAGCCTTTTTTTTGAAAGCACATACACAAATGCACAGATAAAATTTTATTTCTTAATGGTTTAAATGCCCTGAATGGCTTGTCACCTTACCTTTGCTGTAGTAAGCTGATGTTTGTAATCAGGGTAACAATAAGATTACCATTCTAGAGATATAC
>NW_024353176.1:0-730 GCF_902729225.1 Pteropus medius | reverse complement strand
AGCTCTCTGGTGACGTCCATTTTGAGCCAGAATCGCAGACTTCCGAGAAAAGGCTCACTTGCGGCAAATGCACAGCCCTCCCGGGGCCTTGGGGCTCTGAGGGCGATGCTCGGTCTTCTGCGGGGACTGGGGTACCGAAGTTGGTGGAGCACTCACTGACACTTTGAGCTCCTACAGTTACAAACTACGTCTCATTCGTCTCTGTATGCTCTTGCAGGGTTCAGAGCCACCCACAGACAGCGTACCCAGGGATTCTTTGGCCCCTGCGTCCATGGCGGCCGTCACCCGCTTGAAAGAGTTCAGTTGGGAGACACTGCAGACAGCAGTGGGTCTGAATTCGACCTGGGTGCCTTAGGAACTTTGCGATCAGCTCTTTGAGCCTTTCATTTCTTCATTTTGAATGTGTCCATGGGGACCATTACGACCGTCCCAGGCAGAACGGTGAGGGAGAGGGAGGTGTCTGCTTCCGTCCTGAAGTCTGATTTCCACTGCGGAAAGCGGGAAGGAGCCGAGGCCTTAGGAAGGAGCCCCGGGGCCTGTGGGATGAAAAGAGATCATGCGGAATTGTGGCTCTGGAACGCCCGGTGTCCCCACTGCGGGGCGGTGGAGGTGCAAGGAGCGGCCTGTCTTCTGTGGTAGACCAGGGGTCCACGCAGGTTTCCTTCGAAAATCCACCATATACATATATATGCATATAGATGAACATATATATGCATATATATGTATATGG
>NW_024353175.1:0-372 GCF_902729225.1 Pteropus medius | reverse complement strand
GCCCTCAGGCTGCTCACGCAGGGCTGCTATTCTGTCTAAGTCTTGCAATACCCAGTAGGTATTGTCCCCATTTCTTGGGGCAGGAAACAGAGGCTAAAGGGAGTTAGTTGACCACCCAAGGTCACACAGCTGGGAGTCCATTTCAGCCCGGGTCAGATGGACTCAGGAGCAGGAGACCTTAGCTAATCGGGAGACTTCAGGGCTGGCCCCAGCAGCAGGAACAGCAAACAGAGGTGAGAGCTGTGCGTTCCTCCCCAAGCTGTGAAAACAACTGTCAGCATCACCGCCCCTCACAGCCAAGGACACTCGGATCTGGCCATCCTCAAGGGCCAGGGAGAGAGCTGGCCGGGGCTGTGTGTGTGTGTGTGTGTG
>NW_024353174.1:0-823 GCF_902729225.1 Pteropus medius | reverse complement strand
ATTAAGAAATATAAAAATTACCATATTGATTGACAAAGTAATTCTACTTCTGCAACACTATCACAAAGAAACTCCAATTTATTCAATGATATATCTCTCTGGAAAGATAAGTATTACTGTAACTTAGGTTGTTTATAATCTGTTGCTAATATACTTGTCCAAAAATAGAGGATTTGATAAGTAAATCATATTGTAATTACTGGAATATAACATAAACAACAGGACTTTTGGAAATTATATAAGATGAAAAATGCTTATAATATAGTATATGGAAAACAGAATACTAAAAGACTATATGGAGCGATATAGGAAAACATGCATAGAAAAAGATAAGGGAGACAAAGGTAAAATGGCAAAAATATTCGTTGTACTAGAATTATTCTCAGTGGGTCAGAATTCTCTTCTTGGCTCCCTAACCTCATTGTTTTAGTACCTACTTCCAGTCTTTTCTCCTCACTTCAAACCTCCCCAAGCAAAGCCAATTCTTTCTTGACAATGCCTCTTGGGATTAATCCAGGCTCACGTTTTGGGAGAAAGATTTCTATTTGGGAGACGTTTTGGGAGAAAGATTTCTATTTGGCCTATCTGCTGTCTCATCCAATTATTATATCTACTGCCAGAATAAGACAGTCATATCGCCAAACATATCATAAATGAAGCGTGGTAATCGCTTCATTTATGCTTTGTACACTTTTAAGTATGTTATATTTTTCAATAAAAATGGTGTTTTTTTGTAGCACTGTGCTTTCATATCTTGTTTTGCTAAGATAAAGTTAGGATTCATGCTTCTCTGCCGATATGGTTCTACTTCATTACACATCTG
>NW_024353173.1:0-370 GCF_902729225.1 Pteropus medius | reverse complement strand
TTTTGAGCCAGAATCGCAGACTTCCGAGAAAAGGCTCACTTGCGGCAAATGCACAGCCCTCCCGGGGCCTTGGGGCTCTGCGGGCGATGCTCGGTCATCTGCGGGTACTGGGGTACCGAAGTTGGAGGAGCACTCACTGACTCTTTGAGTTCCTAGAGGTACAAACTACGTGTCATTCGTCCATGCATCCACTTGCAGGGTTCAGGGCCGCCCACAGACAGCTTACCCAGGGATGCTCTGGCCCCTCCGTCCATGGCGGCCGTCACCCGCTGGAAAGAGTTCAGTTGGGAGACACTGCAGAAAGCTGTGGGTCTGAATTCGGCCTCCGTGCCTTAGGAGCTTTGCGATCAGCTCTTTGAGCCTTTCATTT
>NW_024353172.1:0-680 GCF_902729225.1 Pteropus medius | reverse complement strand
AATTGTTCCAGAAGACGTGCTCGTGGGGCCCCGGAGCCCGGCTCACAGCGCTGGGTCATATCGCTGCACCTCGTCGGGTTTTAGCATCCGCAGCCCCGGCTTTGTTGCCGAGACCGTCTCCTCCCACGGGACGCCCTTCGCTGTCCTGGCTGGGCTATGCGAACGGGGACATCCCAGTTACAGCCCCGGAGGGACGTGGCCCCGTCGTGCGGGGCTGCGGGCGGCGGGCAGGGCGGAGGGGCAGCTGCAGGTGCCCAGGGCCTCCGGCTGGGAGCAGAGCTCCTTACAGGGAATGTCATTAGCTTGGCCCGTTCCCAGGTCGCACCGAACTGTTTTCCTGCTGTGCCACCTCCGGGGACTCGTCTGTCCCTTCCTACTGCCAGCTACTTCCGACCCGGCTTCGTCGTCTGCGGTCCACAGGGCTCGCCCCCTGCTGCATCGCTGGGAGGCACATGGCCATCAACATGTTAAGTGCGGACTTGCGGCAACCACGCCGGGAACTCAGAGCCTCTGCCCTCTGCCCCGTCCCGCTCCTCCTCCCGCGCCCCTCCCACCTTGTCCCCTCCCTTCTTCCTTCCTCCTCTGCTCCTGCTTCCTCCTTCGTACCTTGCTTTCTTCCCTCTTGCCGCCTGGGTGGACGAGGCGCGGGGTCTCCTCTGCACCCCAGGCGGGGGCTAAGA
>NW_024353171.1:0-313 GCF_902729225.1 Pteropus medius | reverse complement strand
CATCTTCAAGGAGCGTTACATTGCCCACAGCAGAAATAAATTAAAGAAAGAATGTACAGTTTACAACAGAACTTAGAGGAAATATAGAGGACTCAGGACAGTATTTAATGTAAGAAATAGTCTCAGGATACAATTCAAATCAAGGGGATGACTGTAAAACCCCTGGTTAAGATACCGGAAGGACTTCAGGCAGTGACTTGGAGACTTCCTTTGACAGACAAAGCGGAAAAGGCTTCTAAGAAACTGAAGGGCCTCAAATGTAGTGTCGACTTGGATTAAAAGGAATAGAGACAGTTCAAAAAAAAAAAAAAAA
>NW_024353170.1:0-522 GCF_902729225.1 Pteropus medius | reverse complement strand
GCTCCGGAAACACACGGAAAACGCCCGGACGGAAACGCCGTGGCCCTTAGCAATGCTCGAAGTCACAGGATTCGGGATGGGTTTCATTTCATTAATCGTTACTTCTCTATAGCTCCCAACTTTTTTCACAGTGAACACACACAGCTTACTAACAAATAAAAAAGGGTTATTTTAAAAAGTGGGTTGACCTGCCCTTCCGGCTAAGACGGATGGACGGGAATAACATGAAATAAAGGTCTGGACACATTGGGCTTCAGGACCCCTAGACAGTGCCCCCTGAGGGACGGGAAGCAACAGACAGTGCGTCGTGTGGGGGAGCACCTGCCGGGAAGGCACCTGCCGGGAAGGCACCTGCCGTGAAGGCACCTGCCGGGACGCCGCCACCGGAGGGTCGAGCGTGATAAACTGAGTGTGTCATGGGCCCTAAAGCGACGATGAGATCTTAACAAACACGCTGAGTGGCAGCGAAGACCCACGAAGGGGACTGAGATCGTAAAAGCCTGCTCAGTGCCCCCCCCGCCG
>NW_024353169.1:0-443 GCF_902729225.1 Pteropus medius | reverse complement strand
CACATCATATCAAGGGTAGATACTTTCAATACGACTGATCACTGTGGATGTTGACTCTGGTCACCTCGCTGAGGTAGTCTGTCTCCACTACAGAGTGACTCTCTTTTCTCTCTTTCCACATTGTACATTTTGGAAGGAAGTCGCTATATACAGCCTACACTTGAGGAGTGGGGAGTTAGGTTCCATTGCCATTCATTTTGAAGAATGAAGGTCTGGGTTGCTTTTCCTTGGTTGGTCATGTGGGTTCCCTCTACAGCTATATACTACTATTGGTTTTCTTCTTCGGTGGCTCAATATACAAGGGTAGGGCATGCCAACTGGCAGGCTCCTGACCCTCTACCACACTTTAATTGTATTTTGGGTTAAATCTCTTCTGCTCTATGCTTTATTACATGTTTTGAAGAAGAACTATGTCACTGCTCTACTTTAATGATAATGTTAAC
>NW_024353168.1:0-527 GCF_902729225.1 Pteropus medius | reverse complement strand
GCGCCCTAACTGCCCACCCAGAAGTGCTCTTTCCTGTTGCCCCACACTTGAGTCTGTTGAGGACCTTGATATGGCCGTGCCCACCAGGGGCAGGAGCTCATATTATGTCCTGATAGAAACTACAGTAGTGCTGAAAACTGAGGAGAATCGCTGACTTTCTACTCGTTCATTTCTGTTTCCTCTTTCATGATTTAATGACTCATTTTTTTTTTTTGCCATTATTTTATTATACATTTCTGTGGTAAATTTTTTTCAGGCAGGAAATGAACAGATGAACAGAGAGAAAGGGCAGGAAGAAGAGGAGATAGATAGATAGATAGATAGATAGATATGATATGACAGACAGATATTGATAGATAAATGAATGGATGATAGGTGCAAACTGCTATGTCAAAAAGAGGGTAAGGGATAAAAGAAAGCAAAAGAGAGAGAGAGAGACTCAACACAATTTTATGACCTTGTGTTCACTGCTAGCACTGCCCTCAGGAACTTTCCTAAGCATTCAGCTGTGGAAGGCAGCTGAAGCC
>NW_024353167.1:0-765 GCF_902729225.1 Pteropus medius | reverse complement strand
GCGGGGTGACGATCTCTCGTGTGACGATTTCAGGGAATACGCGCACGTGAAGGCCAGGCGTTCTTTGCGGCGGCTCGGGAGCCCGGCTGTGGCCCAGGCCCAGGTCCGCGTCCTGCTGGTCAGCTGGTTTCCTCGTCTGCGAGGGGCCGATAGGGGCTGGTGACGCGTGGAGAGGGGGACGTGGCGTGCCCAGAGACGCGTCGTGGGCGACTGGAGAAGCTGCTCTGACGGAGGCCGGCTTGCCTGAGGCGGCCGCCCAGGCCCACGGTGACAGCCGGGTGTGGCTCGTTGGGCCAGGGGTGCGAATCGGGCAGGACCCTTCCTCTGTGGTCTGTGCCCCTGTTCGTTTGCTCGAGGTGAAGCTGTGGCGCCAGGTGAGGCCAGAAGTGCTACCTCGGGTTACATTTTTCAGACCGTAGCGGGTCAAGGTGCAGTGGACGTTCCAGGGGCACCGAGAGCAGAGCGACCCAGGGGGTTAATGGGTGACGGAGCGAGCGACGGCGTGGATTTCACGGTGCCTGGCTTCAGGCCGCTCGTCTGCTCCCAGCGTCTGGCAGGCCAGCCCGTGGGACCCCCGGCGCTCCGTTCCCCCTGTGTGTGAGCGTGCATGCGTGTGAGTGTGCACACGTGCTAGCGTGCATGCGTGTGAGTGTGCACACGTGCAAGCGTGCATGCGTGTGAGTGTGCACACGTGTGAGTGTGTGCATGCGTGTGAGTGTGCACATGTGCGAGCGTGCATGCGTGTGAGTGTGCATGTGTGTGAGT
>NW_024353166.1:0-1997 GCF_902729225.1 Pteropus medius | reverse complement strand
CCTCAGATGGCAGCCTTAAAAGTTGGTGGTTCAAACTCTTCACTCCTCAGGGAGAAATCAGAAGTGGGAGGTTTCCTTCCAATTTGTAAGACACTGTGCCAGCGTGAGATTTATGACAAGAGTGCTTCTCAGCCTTTCCTACCTGTTTCAGTGTGAGTATTTTCTTAGATGCCTAATGTAGGAATCACTCAACCAGCTTCTGGATTTCTCTCAGAGGGAATTAATGTGTGTGTAGCTTTATGTTCAGTGCATCTGTGGGAGGAGGGAAATTCAGGATCCTTCTATTTTGCCATCTTCCTGACATCTCCTAATAGCATATACTTTATGATTCCATTTAAAAGTATTCAAAGACAAGTGAAAATAAGCTTGGTAACGGATTAAAATAGTGGTTACCATTAGAGTTATTGACTAAGAGGAGGTCCAAAGAAAATATTCTATATCCTTGGTGGTTACAAGGATGTGGATGTATGTAAAATTCACTAAGTTGAACATTCAAAATTTGTTTTAAATATATACACTTACATAAGCATATGTGTATAAACATACACATTATACTTTAATAAAATATTATATCTGTACATTTCAAGCAAATTTTGGTGTACTTTGTCAAGTAGTTACCAACGTGCCAAGGAATTATAATAGTTATTATTTCCCTCTCTTCCAGTGGTATAACACAATCAATATTCTGAAATAACCACTAGTTACAATGACGAGTCTGAATAAATTAAAATTTAAAATAGACATAGTTTCTAATGTTTTATTATTTCTGCACAAAGTAAGACAAATCAATTTTAAAAATTATTAAAGAAAACAGACAAAAAATTGTGACCTATGCACAAACAACACTTAAGATTTTAATGGTGTGAATAACCACTTTGTCAAGGAGGTGTGGACGAGGACTTAAATACAGATGCAAAATTCCTGCACTAAACGAGGATCATTCAAATGCCTCCCCTAGTCCCAGGTTGTATCATTCTAGCTCACAAAGCAGCACATGCAAATCATCTTAGAAAAAAAATCCCAAATTTAGACCCTTGCCACAAGTAATTCAACTCCAAATATTAATTCAAATCCAAATATAGCCCAAAATTTTTTAAAAAGTTATCAAGTAGACAAGGAAAGAAACAAAGTCAGAACAGAAGACAAGATTAGACCCTCTTCATAAACTTTTAATATCAATTTTAACATATACAGGTTTTACTGTGCCCACTCTGAAATGTTCAGAGAGAAAAAATAAAATTAGAAAAATGAGAGAGCAAAAAGTAAATATAACTATAACTTGGCTTATTTGAAGAAGACCCAGATCGAGTGTCTAGAAATGAAAAGTGTAATCACTAAAATAAAAAAAATCAGTACGTTTGCTGTAAAACAATTTACACAGCAAAAACAGAATTAGTGTTCTAATGATGGATCTGAGGAAATCACTTTAAACGAAGCACAGAGAGATTAAAAAATACAAGAGTAGTTAAAGAGTAGTTAAGAATCCCGAGGAAAATAAAGAGGCTAAAAAAAGTGTGTATATATATGTGACAGATACTTTTAAAATCTAAATATACATGTATGTGTTTGTGTGTGTATATATACATGAGATTTCAAGACTTAAAAAATTGGTGACTTGGAGTTAAACACCTTCCCACCAGTGTTCAGAGCCTAAATCTCTATTAAAAGTCAATTCTGATTCTACTACAAAATATTAGAAATAAGAGTTTAATATGATCGATGTTAATAAAACGTCTCAGTTTCATCAGCATTGGAAACTTGTTCTTCCACATAACTTTTTTTTGTGCAATATTGAGCAAGTGTTTTAAAAAACTCTTCATAGCCTTAGCTTTGAGATCTTCAGAACATGCTTCATCTGCATGTTTAACAGTTTTTATGTCGTACCTCCTTTTGAAATGTGTGTCAGCCAGGACTAGCTAGAAGGACCTAACGTTTTCCTGTCTCTGGACATACGACTGCAATTTCTTTGGCTTTTGACCTCACCACGATGCTGTTCA
>NW_024353165.1:0-384 GCF_902729225.1 Pteropus medius | reverse complement strand
TTTTTTTTTTTTTTTTAAATAAGCAGAATAATTGTCCAACCTATGAGTGTGGAGGTAGGGAAGCCAGAGAAGCCTTAGACCACCAAGTCCAATTGAAACTATGACCATGTGTAAGTTTGCAAAAGTTTGTAGACATGTTTTTAAACCCTAGACGATTGTGTTTAAGTTATACTGGAAAGCAAAGGGAAATCAACTTTTCCACACGATGTGTCATTTGTGGTTAGTTTAATACAGCTGCCTCTCGCTCCCCTTGCCCAGGGCTCTGTAACCTGTTGCCCTCAGAGGAGTGTTTCTGTGGCTTCATCTCAGCCCACCATCCAAGAAGTAAAGTCTTTGGGACAACAAAGCTTAAAGCTAAGAAATCACCAAGAGTGGACACAAAAG
>NW_024353164.1:0-924 GCF_902729225.1 Pteropus medius | reverse complement strand
ATGCTAAACGAGCACTGAGCTCCATCTAGAACGTTCTGACTGTCCTCCAACGTCTCCCCCAGCGATGGATTCTAGCTTTGTCTCTTGGGTCAAATCACTCCTTGTTAATGAACTGTTTTCAAAAGATATGTCCTCCACTCTTTGCTGAGGCTGATTATGTGATAAAACTCAGAAAAACCACTAACAGTGTTCTTGGCATTTAATCCGCAACTTCCGCCAGGCCCATTTGTAGGATCGAGTAGGTCCACTGGACAGACCTGATGTTATCTTGTCAAAAACAAGTTTTTTGTTTAAACGCATAGAACAGGTTAGCGCAAATTATCATATGGTTGATTTCGGGTGCAAGGACAATCAAACTACCAAATTCAAGTTACAGTAAAAAAACTTTAAGATTTTAGATAGATAAACAGATAGATGATGATGGATAGATGATGATCGATAGACGATAGATGATAAATAGATGACAGATGACATCTACGTATGTATTTATGCACGTGTGTGTATGTGTACACGTGGCTACGCATCTCTTTTTGAAGGAAATCGTTAGCTTTTTGCTCAGGTCTCAGGCCACCTCTACGCAGATCACTGGGGCTGCCGGTGACAAGCACGAGTACCCTTGAGTTTCCTCAGCAACCGCAGAGCGTCTGTCAGCTCATCACGACACAAATCCGTGAGAGTTCTTCTGAGGCTGTCTCTACCCACGTCTAGTCACCCTCGATTTCGCCTCAGATAGAAACCGAACCGCACACGCGCATCTCTGAGAGTCTGGCACCGCTCGGCCAGCCAGAAGGAAACGCGTGGGCGAACGCAAGACCACCGAAGGGTCAGAGATGCGCATCCGCTCGGCGGCTCGGCCGAAGCAGGCTACACGCCAGGAGGACCACGGAGCGGGCGGTGTGTGCGGTGACGCCGCCATCGACCCAG
>NW_024353163.1:0-617 GCF_902729225.1 Pteropus medius | reverse complement strand
TCCCGACAGACGGCCGCGCCTCTGCCCTCTGCGTGCAGCCGACAGGGCCTCGGGCGGTGGGGAGGCCGCTGTTCTCCACCCCCGGCTCGGCCACGTCGGCAGACGCGCTGGCAGCAGACGGGCCGTGCTCGCAGGACCGGCCGCCGCCTCGTGCCCTCCCAGCTCCACCATGAGAAGGCCACCCCGGGACCGGAGGATGAGACGCACAGCAGAGTGGCCCCAGAGAGATGCGGGCGCGCTTGGCCCAGCCTCGCGAGGGGACCAGGGGAGGCCAGGGCCTGCCCACGCTCGCCGACCAGACAGAGCGAGAGCGGGCTGCCCGCGCGTCCGTGTGCCTGGGGGTAGAGCTGGGCAGGACCGGCCTCTCACAGACTCCGCCAGGCTCATTCCCAAATGAACACAAAGCGAAGGACCGCCTGCGGTCACCTGTGGTCGCCACGCCGGCCACGCCTCCACGGGGCACTGACCGGCCGCGCCACGCGGGGGGAGGCGCTGGTGGCCAAGCTTGGGTGTCCCCCGCAGGGCAGCGAGGCTGCACCTGCCCGACAGGATGGAGGCGGAACGAGGTGTGTGTCTCAATTACTGTCACTCGCTATTGATTTACTGGTGGCTTCTAA
>NW_024353162.1:0-884 GCF_902729225.1 Pteropus medius | reverse complement strand
GCTTTGTCAATGCTCCCTAACAACAACCGCACACAGTCATGACAACTCTTTTTGGGGTATCTTAATTCAGTCTCTGATTCCTTCCCCATCCACTTCTTCTGCTACAGACATAAAACAGATCATTGATGGTAAATTTGTACGCGTTTTCCTGCATTTCTTGTTTTTCAGCATTTCAAGGGTATTAAGTATTATCAAAGAAAATGAGAAAAAGCTCAGAAAATGCACACTTGTGATCTCTTTGACGCATTTGTTCATGAATGGTTCTCGCCTTGGAATCCACAAGCCAGTAGCGTCAGCAACACTTGAGACTCAGATCCCAAAATGTGCCCGGGTCACTGCAGCAAACCCCAGGGTACCACAGTATTTACAATTTCAGGGGACCCACAGCGGCACTGGACATCTGTCACACACCAAGAGAACTAGCGGTTCAAGGCAGTGACAGTTTCAACATGAGCTCTCCTCAACAACGTGCCTTTCTCTGATGCCGTATCTGTGCGAATGTGGGTCTTCAATGGTCACCGTGATAAAAAGCAAGGACTGTGTTGAAAATCGATGTGGGATGCAGGATGGGGGGCGTGGTGGGGAGCAGGGGTGACATTCAGAATTTGAGGTTTGAGAAGTTATGCAGTGTCCAACTGGTACACACGGCCCATTATTAAGTAATTGGTCATGAATAAGAAAATGAAAAGACTTTTTTTGGATACCTACTTTTTTTAGGACATAAATCCTTTTCAAGTTGTTTGCATCTAACTATTTACTAAACAGAACCGTTAGGAACATCTTCCGACCTAGAAATAGGGTTGCCAGAGAAGCCGACAGTGTCACTCACTGAAGGGCACAGGGAAAAGTTGCCGAGACATCGTGAGTGCCACGACCCAGGAAGG
>NW_024353161.1:0-510 GCF_902729225.1 Pteropus medius | reverse complement strand
AATCCTGAACAAAATACTAGGAAATCAAGTACAACAATACATTAAAAGGATCATACACCGTGATCAAGTAGAGTTCATTCCAGAGATACAAGGATGGTTCAACATCCAGGTTGGGAATGGAGAAGTAAAACTGTCACTATTTGCATATGAGATGATTCTGTACAGAAAAAGGGAACCCTTGTGCACTGTTGGTGGGATTTTAAATTGATGTAACCACTATGGAAGACAGTATGGAGATTCCTCAAAAAATTAAAAATAGAACTACCATTGGACTCTGTAATTCCACTTCTGGGTATTTATCTGAAGAAATTCAAAACACTAATTCAAAAAGATATATGCACCCCTATGTTCATTGCAGCATTATTTACAATAGCCAAAATGTGGAAGCAACCTAAGTGCCCATCAATAGACGATAAAATAAAAAAGAGATGGTACATATATACAGTGGAATATTACTCAGCCATAAATAGAATGAAATCTTGTCATTTGCAAAACATGGATGGACCTAGC
>NW_024353160.1:0-360 GCF_902729225.1 Pteropus medius | reverse complement strand
TATATATATACACACACACACACATATATATACACATACATATATATGTGTGTATATATATACATACATATATATGTGTGTGTGTGTATATATATGGTAATTACATCCTACCTCTTAGTTACTCTGGGTGTTGTATCTTTTGGAAGGTGGTTAGGGTCACACAAATGGGTTTTCTTTAAGCAGTTGGAATGCTTGAGCTGGAAAGAAATAAGGAGTAAGATGGTACTTGTGATAATGTTATAGTAAAAGAAATATAATAATACTATTTTAAAAGTTATTTCAGAATACATTGTTTTATTCCGTCTTATACCAAGTCTTTGAGGTAGAGAGGGCAGGTGTGACGTCCACTCCCACTTTTCA
>NW_024353159.1:0-341 GCF_902729225.1 Pteropus medius | reverse complement strand
CACACAATACACCTGTGTGCATGCACATGCATATGTACACATGCACATATACACAAGCGTGCACACACACATGCATGCATAATGTTTTTTCCAGCTACACGGACTTCCACATCCTGGGCCAGCACAGCTCACATAAAAGGTGGTCCCGCCTCCCCACCGCGGAAGACTCACAATGCGCACAGCAGAGACTTTCTGCTATTCTGCGTGATCTACGTGCGGCAGACCACACAGGCCAGAATGCGCTTCTCATCTAGCACCAACCACAGATGTCGACACCCACCCTTGGGGTGCGAGAAAAGCTGCAGTGGCTCGGGGCTGTCGCACTTTGGAACGAAGACTCC
>NW_024353158.1:0-497 GCF_902729225.1 Pteropus medius | reverse complement strand
CCCCAGACTCAATGCCAGAAGCCCCCTAGTCAGGACACCCACAGATGTCCCCTGACATGGCCCAGTGTCCCCTGGGGGCAGGGTCAACCCTGGGTGAGGACCACTGATCTAGAGGCTTCTCTGAGCTCTGAACACAGGAGACGACCTGGCTCCACCCGGCCAGGAAGGAGCCCCAGGGGGACAAAAAGGAACATGGCTTCGGCAGCTTTCCTGAAGCCGCGGCTGCGGCCGGCACAGCGGGCCCCATCCACCCTGCCAGGGGCACGACCATCCTTCCAAGAGACAGAAAGAGAGGACCACGTGAGGATGGGGGCGGACAGTGGAGTGACGCGGCCACACGCCGAGGGATTCCGAGGACTGCAGGCAGCCCCCAGAGCTGGGGGAGGCAGGAAGGACCACGCCCCGGAACCTCCAGGGGGACACTGAACGGGGAGCACAAGTGTCGCTGTTTCAGCCACCCGGGGTGTGGAGCCTGGTGACAAAGGCTCTAAGAGACC
>NW_024353157.1:0-462 GCF_902729225.1 Pteropus medius | reverse complement strand
ATAGTTATGTGTCTGTCTTCCTAACTTGATTTTAAAGTCCTTGTGAATGGAGAATTCATTCATTCAATAAATCATTATTATTATTGTCATTATTAGTACTATAGTTGCATAATTATATTTATTATAATTATTATCCAGTACCTACTAAATACCAGGCACTACTCTTGGGACTGAGACTACAGCAGGGAACACGACAAACAAGATTCCTACCCTATTGGAGCTTATATTATAGTATGAAGAGAGAATACATTTGTTTATGTATTATAAACAAAATAAATAAATAGTATGATTGAAGGTAATAAGGGCTAAAAAAATTAAGCAGAGAAACATGATAAGGAGTTCTGAGGTTGATAGTTGCAATTTTAATTTGGGTGCATTGAAATGCACTCACTGAGAAAGTGATATTTGAGCCAAGATCCAAAAAAGATAAGACAGAAAGTCATACGGATATCTTAGAGGGAA
>NW_024353156.1:0-340 GCF_902729225.1 Pteropus medius | reverse complement strand
CTATCCCAGGGAGCTCAATGGGACCCTGAGAGCTCGTCAAATGTATGTACTCAGTACCCGCAGAGTACTGAACATTGCACACAAAGCCCCAGGGCCTGAGAAGCCTGTGTATTTGCCGCAAGTGAGCAATTTCTCAAAAGTCTGCACTTTGGGCTCAAAATGGACGTGAACTGAGTGCTTAATGCCAGAGCTTCCATATATATATATATACATACATATATATTTATATATATGTATGTATATATATATATATATGCATATATATATATATGCATATATATATATGCATATATATGAATATATATGCACATATATATATCGTGGATTTTTAGGAAAAAAG
>NW_024353155.1:0-402 GCF_902729225.1 Pteropus medius | reverse complement strand
CCTCTCTTACTTCCTTCAAATTTTTACCCAAGTATCACCTTCTCAGTGAGGTCTATACTGATCAACCTATTTAAATTTGCAACCCGAGCCCCATTCTGGCACGCCTGGTCTCCCTTACTCTGCTCTGTTTTTCTTAAATTTTTTACATAAACCTTTGATTCCGGAATAATTTTAGATTAACAGAAAAGTTGAAAAGATCAGGCCGATAATTCCCCTAATGTTAGCATGCTGCATCACCAGGGTAGATCTGTCAAAACTAATAAACCATCTGTGGTACATTAAATTAACGAAATTCCAGATTTTTATTTGGATTTCACCATTTATTCCACCAATGTCCTTTTTTTCTGTTCTAGAATTCACTTCAGGATTCCCACTGTGTTTGGTCGTCATGCCTCCTTAATG
>NW_024353154.1:0-526 GCF_902729225.1 Pteropus medius | reverse complement strand
GATTTTGCATTTCTATTGAAAGTTGATTTGCATGTTGAATATTACATTTCTGTTTCTTCCATGTGTTCCTCTAATAAATCTGTACTGGTTATTTATTTATTTTTATCTCTAATAGGGTGTTTCAGATTAAATGCAGATATTACAGCAATGGATAACTTAGTGACTGAACCTTATTTTGCCCCCAAAGTTTTCTTAGACCGACAGAAACCACCCTGGCAGTCCTCGAGTCAGGGAGGAGGGTGGCGGCACTGCTGGTGCTGAGTTTGCAAGATTAAACCATCATTTTCAGCTTTAGCTCTCGGCCCCCAGTCTAGTAGTGGGGCCCTGCAGCTGTGCTGCCAGGTTTCCCCCAGCTTTTCCTAGCGAGCCCCTGAACGATGGCTAGAGTGACAGCCAGCGGTCCCGCGTTCAGGTCTGGCGGGCTCCCGATAGGCCGCCCGGTCTCCTGGAAGATGGCGTGTGGGCTGTGGGCTCCTTGACTCACCCAGCTGATGTTGAGCGCGTCCCCCCATTTTCAGGCTGATGA
>NW_024353153.1:0-399 GCF_902729225.1 Pteropus medius | reverse complement strand
GTGACGTCCATTTTGAGCCAGAATCGCAGACTTCCGAGAAAAGGCTCACTTGCGGGAAATGCACAGCCCTCCCGGGGCCTTGGGGCTCTGTGGGCCATGCCCAGTCATCTGCGGGTACTGGGGTGGCGAAGTTGGAGGAGCTCTCACTGACACTTTGAGCTCCTAGAGGTACAAACTACGTGTCATTCGTCTCTGCATCCTCTTGCAGGGTTCAGGGCCGCCCACAGACAGCGTACCTGGGGATGCTTTGGCCCCTCCGTGCATGGCGGCCGTCACCCGCTAGAAAGAGTTCAGTTGGGAGACACTGCAGACAGCTGTGGGTCTGAATTCGGCCTCCGTGCCTTAGGAGCTTTGCGATCAGCTCTTTGAGCCTTTCATTTCTTCATTTTGAATGCGTCC
>NW_024353152.1:0-2126 GCF_902729225.1 Pteropus medius | reverse complement strand
GAGATGCCTTCTTTATGCTAAGTGCCCACCTCTAACAAAGGGCATTATAATAATATCGCAGTATAGTCACAGCCAAGCGTGCCTGTAGCTGTCCACAGAGTCACCAGACGGGAAGACTCGAGTGACAGTACTTGAAATGCATTCCTGCTCAAAATTGTCTTCCCCAGCCGAGTGCTCTGGTAGCCAGAACTCTGTCCCCAGGATCTGCTCCCATGGGTGAAGGCGGTATGTCCCTACACCCGTGTTTGGCAGTCCCTGGCACCCACGGTGAGTTCCGTGCCAGGCGCTGCAGTGGGGGCTATTTTGTTTCACACCTTTTCGTCCTGAGGCCAGCGCCGTGGGAGAGGTGTGGGGGGTGGAGGGGGAGAGCACATGCAGGGGGGACATCTGTTCACTGTGGCACCAGTGTACGTTGTACAACTGGTCTACCCGCATCCCACGTCCCTCCCTTCTACCGGGCCCCGACGCCCTTGGCCACTTAATCTTCTCGTAGTCAGAGTTCTTTTGGTTGCAAAAACCAGAAGCCCATTCAAGCTGGCTGCAGTTCAAATGGGGCAGGGTGTCTCAGGCCTGGAGGACTCACGGAGGCCAAAGCCAGGAAGAGAGAAGCGGTCGGGTCTCATGTGGTTGGCAGTGGGACTCCAGCCATCGGGGGCGGATCGCCCGCTGCCATTGTTAGTCTCGGCTGCATTCGGGTCGTGTGGTGGACTCGCTTCCTCTGCTCACGCGGGTCCAGTCTGGCCCCCGCCCCTCCCCGGCCCAGTCGGTGCTCCCGGAGCTCCAGAGGCCTGCACCCGCAGCCCGACTTCCTCTGTGTCTCGGCTGGAATTTCTGAGAAGTCCTCTGGCCATCCCAGCCCGGCTGGTTTGGAAGAGTCTTGGTGGCAGGTGACCCTGTAATTGCTGGGCCAGGGAGGTGGGGTGGCGGGATCTGTGGCTCCTCCTCACCAGGAGGAGGGTCCCCCAGGCGCAGGACAGGAGAGGAGGCGGCTGTGGCTGCCTCCCTCACACATGACTGCTCTGCACGAAACTGCAAACTCAATCCCCATATCTTAGAAGACTCCCCATGGCATGGCCCACTGTGTCCGTCTAACCTCAGGGACCGTTCCCCGCTCCCCGCCCCTTTGCGCGCTCTGCCTAGTGACCCCGGCCTCTCTGCTGTCCCCGTCATGCGGGGCACATTTCCGTCTCAGGGCACCGGCACGTGTTATTTTTCCGGCTCGGGACGCTTCCCTCCCATGGTGTGTGTCTCTCCTCTGCGAGGCCTCTCGGGGCATCCTACCCCCAGGAACCGTGAGACGAGGGGCGCGTGCCCGCGGGGCGTGGCCCCACCCCCCCCTGCGAGAACAAGCTCGCGCCCCGCGTTGTGGGATGTCTGCTGATCCCCGAACGGCCGAGGCGGGCTGAGGCGCTGGCACGGGCCGCGGGAGGCCGAGGAGAGGGGACAGCTCCGCGCCCCGGGGGCCCTGTCGGGGTCCTGGAGCGGAGAAGGGGCGATAAAACGGCGCGATGGGACCCAGGTCTGCGGGCGCTCTGCCCGTCCTGGGGCGGCGGAGGCTTCTCAGCGGGACGAGCCCCCGTGGGGACAGGAGGCTGCGCCAGGGGCCCCGGTGTCGCCGCTGCTCCGTGCGTCCCAGCGGCTTCAGAACTGCAGATTCCCGTTCCCGGGCCCCGCCGCCTCCGCCGCCTCCATTCCCCGCGCATCGATCGCGATCGGACCTGCTGTTCCCGGTTCGATCGCTGCCGGCCTCGCCCGTTGGACCTTCCTGAGGACAGGGCTCTGCCGGTTCGGTCCCGGCTCTGCCGGTTCGGTCCCGGGGCCCAGCGCCTGCTGGGTCCCCTGATGCGGCGTCGAGGCCGCGGCGCTGGCCGGACCCGTGTCCCTCCCTCCTCGGTCTGCACCGTCAGCTCTTTCTTTCAACTTCCGGGTCAGGTGTCACGGCCGGAGGAGGCTGCCTGCAGCCCCCAAACAAAAGCGGTTTTTGTTTTCCAGGATTCCCCTGGCGCCTCGTCTCCAGGCTCCAGGGCGACCACCAGCATCACGGTGAGCGTTTCTGCTTGGCGATGTCCTTCGCTGGACTGTGACCCTCTCGAGATCAGCGGTGGCCTCCCCTCTTGTTTCTGTTT
>NW_024353151.1:0-462 GCF_902729225.1 Pteropus medius | reverse complement strand
AAAAAAAAAAAATAGGATTGTTAGCAAAAGTGTAACTACAAAGATGTTCAACATATTGTTGTTTATAAGAGTGAAATATCGGAGGCAATAGGGTCCAGTGCTGGGCGACTGTGATCGTTCATTTATTGAACAACTACTCAGTGCCAGGCTTTATTCCAAGTGCTGAGGCCACAGCAGTGGATGAAGAGGACCGGATTCCGTTCTTGTGACTCTCCAATTACAGTGCCGGGGGCTCGCACCTGAATAAGTTGTGCTATATACATGAGATGAAATATCATGGATGTATTTTCTCAAAATATTTATTTAGGGCCCTGTGTGTTCCAGGCACTGTTCTAAATCTAAAGATCACAGCTTCATATCAGCCGACAGATGCCCGTGCCCACAGAGCTCACATTCTAAGTGGGAAGATAAGAACTATGCAACTAAACATTATGTAGTAGAAGTATATTTAATCATGTAGAA
>NW_024353150.1:0-561 GCF_902729225.1 Pteropus medius | reverse complement strand
CCCCTGATCAAAGGCGTCAGCATCTCTCCTGGACCACGCTGGTGGCTCCCTGACCGCTCCCTGCCTCCCCCTACAGTCCTGCAGCCACACAGCAGCCAAGGCCGTCCTTTACTGACCAGCATGCCAAGTGGCTCCCCGCTTCACTCAGGGCCACACGGAGGTCCCTATAGTGGCTGCAGGAACTTACATCGTCTGGGTCTCGTGCTCCCACTGCCCTCCCGTGTCTTCTCTGTGTTTCTATATCTCCTTGCTTGCTCAGGCAGGCAAGCAGGCTTCTCTGGGAGCTGTTTCTTCAGCATCTTTCCCGTTTTGACCTAGCACCTCATTCGCATATCTGTAAAGGAAGCAGGTTGGTGGAAAGACTCTGTTAGACTGAAAGCGAGTTTTCTCCTCACCTTTTAGTTACGACAGCCTCCAGTGAAGCGTTTGAGACTTCGTGGCGACTGGTCAGATACTGGACCCCGAGCAAGGCCTGAGAGTGAGCGAGAACGAGACGGTAACTCTGCTTTGGTCAGCTTTTCTTTCTTAATGTGGTATTTAAAAATTAATGTTGTAATTCGT
>NW_024353149.1:0-33677 GCF_902729225.1 Pteropus medius | reverse complement strand
CAGCCTTAAAGGTTTGGATGTCCTATAATCTTAACTTATGGCAGAGAACAACTTTTGAAAAAAATATGTGAATTAAACTTTTAAAGGATTACATCAGATTTGAAATTGTTTTCATATGAATCAATATGTGTTTCAAAAGCTATTTAATTTAATGTTATTAAAGGTAACTCACTATGTACCTTGAATTTACATTATATCAGAAAATTATCCCCCTTCACTAAAAATCTCCATGCAGGTTAATGACATATGGATGAATATATTCAGTCCACAAGCACTAAATTTTATTTTATTGTTATATTTATAATGTTATTATATAAAATCCTACAAAATATCAAGTTCTCTAGGATAATATTTTTTTGCCAAGCTCTCTTTTCAGAGCCCCCTTAATCTCATTGTTCTTGAGGCTGTAGATGATGGGGTTCAGCATGGGAATCACCACCATGTAGAACACAGACACCACTTTGTTCTGGTCAGTTGAGAAGGTGGACTTGGGCATCACATAAACGAATGTGATGGTCCCAAAATATAGAGTGACAGCTGTGAGGTGGGCAGTGCAAGTAGAGAAGGCCTTGTGACGGCCTCTATTGGAGCGCATCTTCAGTATTGTGATGAGGATATAGATGTAGGAGGTGGCTATGACAGACACTGTAAACACAATGATGGAGCCAGCTGTAAATGAGGGCACGACTGAGGGGATACTGCTGTCAGAACAGGAGAGTTCCACTAAAGGGGCAAAATCACAGAAGAAATGATTGACTCGATTAGGTCCACAGAAGAGTAAAAGATAGAAGGAAATAGTCAATGAGGAAGCATTGAGAAAACTACTCACATAAGCCAGTATGAGGATCTGAACGCAAACCCCTGTGGACATCTTGGTTGAATAAAACAGTGGATTGTAGATTGCTACAAAGCGATCATATGCCATGGCAGCCAGAAGAAAGCACTCAAGGGTCCCAAAGAGAGCAACTGAACCAAGCTGGATGCCACATCCGTGATAGGAGATTGTATTTCTCTCCACCAGGAAATTTATAAGCATGTTAGGTGTGACAGAACTTGAAAAGCAGATGTCAGCAAATGCCAAGTGGCTCAGGAAAAAATACATAGGATGATGGAGCTGAGAAGAGATTCTGATAAGAATGATTGTGCTAAGATTGCCAGATACAGTCACCAGGTAGATACTTAGGATGATCATAAAGAGTATGACACGAAGGATTGGGTCAGCAGTTAAGCCCAATAAAATGAAACCTTTTACATCCGTGTCGTTTCCATCTCCTAAGAAATCCATGAGATAACGTAGCTGCTACCAAAGGAACCTATAATGAAATATTACACTAAATAACTTATACATTTTTTTAATACATGTATAGCTAGTAATTATAAATAAAGATATTCAGGCATCAATGCATATTTACATGCAATGATGAGTCTATCTTTTTAAAATTTATTTTAGCAGAAACTCCAGAAAGAATAATGTCTTTTTCATATATAGATATATTTTTTCACATATGCATTTAAAGTGGCATTAAGTTCAAAGAATAAATGATGTAATACAGGTGAGAATAACAAAAGTACTTGTAAATACATATGTAGTAATATATGTTTTGTGTAATATGTATACTATAATATATATTGTAATAAAGAAATTGTTTCTTAAGATTTTTATTATACTTTAGCTATCACACTATATTTTATTAGTTTCAGGTGCACACCATAGTTATTCAGCATTTAGATCCCCAAAGAAGTGATCACCATCATAAGTCAGGCAACCATCTGACACTGTACAATGCTATTACTTTATTATTGATTATAAAGACTTTATTAATAGCTAACATGTACTGCCTGCTTACTAAATGGTAAGCTTAGGGCTGAGAGCTATACACACACACACACACACACACACACACACACATGTGTGTGTATATATAGTCCATTGCTCTTAAAATAATACTTATTTTATAGATGAGTAAACTGAGTCTGAAAGGAGTTATGTAACTTAACAAGGTTACATGGCAAGTGGTTGGATTCAGAGTATGAAGTCCAGGAAATCTAACTACCCACTCCTTTAGTGGTTATGGAAGAGATGAAGTTCAATAATGCTCAATGTGAAATCAATATGTCTGACATTGAGCAGACCACAGATTGTCCTTTAAGCCTCCTGGAAGTTACATAAACAAGAAGCACATAATTATTTTTCCGTTTCACAATATCTGTCAGTTAAATGAGATTTTTTTTTCCTGATACTAATCCAGATAGGAATTTCAAATTAAGTTATGAATGAGATCATCTGTTGTATATTTATTGGGTACTTTAAAAATACTTGTAATTCAGAATATTACTGTTTTATCAAAGGATTACAAATATTAATGTAATCACTGCAAAAAGCATGATTGGTATTTAGAAGATAATTAAACTACATCAAATTACTTCCTAGTGTAACAATGTTTTCTAATGAAAGTTTTATAAAGTGAAGTAATCCTATTTTCAACATAATATGTGGCTGAATCAAATGTAGACTAATCATTGAAAATGGATCACCCAGCTTTTGTCCAAGTTGATTCTCATCTCCGCATTTTCTGACTTGTATCCTGAGCTTTGTCTATGCGTCATTGCCTTCATGCTAAAGCATTTGGAGAGAGAAACAAAGTCAGTCTTTCTGCACAGATATTTGTAATACCTTTAAATTTTTAAATCTTCCATTTAAATCTTCAAATTCTTACATATCAATAAAGGCCCAGGGTATCTCAGAGACAGTGAATTAGTTAGCATTATTGGAGAGTGCCAAGTTTGGGTAGTGTTGAAAGACCATATGAGTTTCCATCTTACGGGTAAATAAACGGGAATCCTGGTAACTTAGATTATGCCTGTTTACACATGAACTAATGGTGGAAACAGCTATTCAGCCAAAGTTGCTTGCTAGCTGCCCTGTTTACATCTGCCCTGTTTCACAACTATGACTTGTGAGTACAGATATAATTTTGGGGAGTAAAGTGTTTTCAAACAGTAAATGAATGTCAGTACATCAGATTCATTAACAAAAGGGAAAATCTTACCTCTTAGAATAAGAAGTCATTCATCTTTTAGTAACAGATCGAAGTCGTTGTAGTTATATTGTTACCTTTAATGTTTGTTTCCTTTGGGGATAAATCTCTGAAGATTCTAGAGATTGGAATGAGAGTTCAGCAACATCATGTAGCATCATTATGTTCTATAGTGGCTATTGAGCAAGCAGTTCAATCCACACACACACAAACAACTAATCTTCTAGTCTTCTGTCAGTTCCCAGGTGGTCAGTTTATTCTTTTGCTTCTGTCTAGGTGTTCACACATAGTTGCATAACCTTCATTTAATAATTATTAGAGTATAATATAATAAATTGTCTCATAGGCAAATACTGGTTCCACGTTTACTTTGATATTTCAGATTAAGAAATATTCAATACTAAAGTTCCGGTATAAAAAGGTAACCTTAGCTTTATCCATTCAGTGTGTGTTTATTGATAAATATTTTCTATCCATATTTGTAAGAGTGCCATTAATTACTTTGGGGACATATGAGGTGGAACTTGGTGTAAAATTGAATTTTAAATAAAATTTTTAAGACATTTCCATTTATTTATAATATCAAATGTGAAAAACTGAAAGATTTGAAAGTCTTCTCTAACTTTAAAGGAAAAAAGTATATGGATGAATTCCAGTGAGGAATAGTCTCTCACTGACAGTAACCTCAGATGTTGCCTCCTGGGGTGACCACTTAAGGTGTAGATGTATGGTGGTGGAATACAGGTGTCTTCCACCCTAGGTTTAATCTTACCTAATTCTCTTGTGAATCCTAATTTTATTTCCTTAATTTTTAAAAGCTTTTTATTAATCTGTTGTTGGCATACAATATCATATTAGTTTCAAGTGTATAACATAGTGATCCGACATTTATTGACCTTATGATGTGATCGCCACAATAAGTCTAGTTAGTCATCTGTCACTGTGTAGAGTATGATATTATTGACTGTATTCCCTGTGCTTTACATTATGTCCTCGTGGATTATTTTTATAACTGGAAGTTGGTACCTCTTACTCGTTTTTACCTTTTTCACCTCCCTCCCCAGCAACCGCCAATCTCTTCTGTGTACCTATGAGTCTGTTTATGTTTTGTTTTATTTGTTTTGAAGATTCCACATATAAGTGAAATCATATGGTGTTTGTCTTTCTCTGTCTGCCTTACTTCAAGTAGCATTGTACCCTGTGGGCCGTTTCATGTTTTTGTAAATGGAACGATTTCATTCTTTCCTATCACTGAAAAATATTTTATTATAAAATCTTCCTTGCCCATTTATCTATCCTCGACACTGTGGTTGCTTCCATATCTTGGCTATTATAATAATGCTTCAATGAAAATAAGGGTGCATTTATCCGTTCCAATTAGTGCTTTCATTTTCTTCAGATAAATATCCAGAAGTAGAATCGTGGAATCGTATGGTAGTTCTACTGTCAACTTTTTGAGGAACCTCCAGACTGATTTTCATAGTGGGTACACCAATTTACAATCCCACCAATGGTGCACAAATATTTCATTTTCTGCACATTTTTGGCAACACTTGTTATTTTTTTACTTTCTGATGATTCCCATTCTGACTTGTATGAAGTGATATCTCATTGTGGTTTTGATTTGCATCTTCCTGCTGATTAGTAATGTTGAGCATCTTTTCATATTTCTGTTGGCCATCTATATGTCTTCTTTGTAGAAATCTGTTTAGTTCCTCTGTTTATTTTTAACTGTGATTGTTTGTTTATTTATTTTTTTGTTACTGGGTTTTATGTGTTCTTTATATACTTTAGATATTAACCCCTTATTGGATATATCATTTGCCAATATCTTCTCTCATTCAGTATGTCTTTTGTTGTCGTTGCTGATTTTAAATTTTCCTATCTCAACCCCTGGCACTCCACTTTTGAGGAACTTGGTTTACTACCAGGAAAATAATGAGAACCAATATTCATTAAAAATTAACTTTTGGCATGAAATGTGCTTCACATTTTGCATATTTTTAATCCTCAGTACAATTTTATGATGTAGGCGGTTCTATTATGATCATTTTTCATATGGGAGAACTGAAATTGAGTAATCTAAACAACTCATGCTATTTGATTCTGATTCACATTGTCAGTCTTCCACATCCAGTACTAACCATCAAATCTCTACTGTAGTAGTCCTCTCCTTCTCTGAAACAGAAGGCCTTCTGGGAAACCATAAGTAGACTGTTTTGTCCACAGACAAGTACATCCCAGTGTGGAAGCAGTTAAGGCAACACTTGTTATTTTTTTACTTTCTGATGATAGCCATTCTGACTTGTATGAAGTGATATCTCATTGTTTTCTGGGGGAAACTTCAATTAATGGAGGCTGGAGGACAGTACGTAAGCATTCCCCATTCCCCGCCCCATTTTTCAGCCGGACAATTCTAGAAGGTACTATCTAGCCTTTCAAATATCTAAGAGGAATCAAATCTCTCTTGCTATAACAGTAACCTTGATGATACAACCAGAGAGCAAGACATCAGTAGGGAAAATGGAAATGTTTGATTTTCAGGAATGAATGAAGAAAATCTAAAAGAGGAAATCCTTAGTTTACTGTACACATATATCCTTATCAATTCCTTTAAAATACATAACAATCAACAAATAATAATTGTAATATGGTCTTCTGGAGTCTTTTCATAGAGAGATATAAGACATGACAATATTAACATAAAGGCACATGGAATATAACCATACAAGATCTCATGGAAAATAACCACACAAGGCCTCAGGATCTCCATATTTTATGTAAATTTAGGAACATATAATATCCTGAGAGCAATGAGTAAAACTGTAATGCAAAAAGTCATTAATGTCAATGTAAAAATGAAAGTGGAATTTAAAAATTTCAGATCACCCAAAGGAAAATAGAAAAAGAGAAATGAGGAAAATAACACCAACAACGGATAACAAACATCCATGAAACACTTTTAGCTCATATTATCCTTAGTGATCCAACATCCTTTGTCGTCCATGGGCATTTTGGGAAAGGCCATGGCAGTCAAACCTCAGACTTCTAGTGAGCATTATACCGGAAGTTCCAGATATTGAAATAAATCAGTCAAAAGTAATAAAAAGCATAGAGACGAAACAGGAAGGAAAAATTATCTCCATCTGCAGATAAGTGTTCACGCAGAAAATTCTAAGAAATCCACAAAACATATACTATAACTTATTTAATAATATTGCAATAAAAGATAATTAACAGTTTTATATTTAATATATCAGCAAACATTGAAAAGATTAAAACAGAAAATATGTTTATAATATAGCAAAGCCATAAATATATAGGGATAAATTTATGAAAATCTATGCACCAGTTTTCTACTAAAACTTACAGAACACTGATGAGAGAAATAAAGACAAATAAATGGAGTAAGATATACCATGTTCATGGATCGGAAGACCCAATATCACTAAGGTGCTAATTCTCCCAATATTGATCTAGATTTAATTCAATATGGATAAAAATCCTGGAAGGACATTTTATATAAATGGAGAAGCTGATTCTATCTGGAGATGCAAATTAGCCAGAATAGTGAAAATAGTTTCAAGAAAAAGTTGGCAGATTATCACAACATGACTTCAAGATTTGCCATAAAACCAAAGTGATCGTTACAGCATGGTATTGATGTAATGCTAGACATATAGGTCAAAGGAAGTGAAAAGACAATCTAAAACTAGATCCACATGTGTATTGGATATATATATCAGCCAATTTATTTTGAACTGATGTTAAATGACAATCAATGAGGAAAAAGGTTTTAGTATATATTACTTGAAAAACTTCATATTATAGAAGATAATAAACAATAACCCTGATTTCATACCATACATAAAAATTAACTCCAAAACTATCACAGATATACATGCAAAATCAAAACTGTAATATTTCTACAGCTAAATGTAATAAAATCTTTGTAACTTTAGAATGGGCAAAGATTTTTTAGATAGGACACAGACACAAACAATAACAAAAATGACATTGGACTTCATCGAAATTGAAACCATTTGCTCTTCAATCAAACAAAAACTCTAGCACACTGAAAAGGAGAAAATGTTTTCAATACATATTTATGAGAACAGCTGTAGGATAAATATATGATATATAAAGAACACCTAGAACTACATAAAAAGAAGGCAAAAAGCCTAACCATTTAAGTGGGGGAAGGATTTGAACACGTACTTGAAAAGGGAGATATACAAATTAGTAATAAATACATGAGAAGATGCTTAACACCGTGAGACACCAGAGAAATACAAATTAAAATAGAATACCAGTACACAACCATTGAATAGCTAAACTTAAATAACAATAACAAATGTTACCAAAGGTTTGGAAGCAACTGGAATTCTCAATATCACATGTGGGAATATAAAACCAAACAATCACTTTTGAAAACTGTCTTCAGTTTCTTAAAAATATAAATATACACTTATCCAGCATGCCCACATCTCTGAATTTTCGTTAGACAAGTGAAAACATATATCTTTGCCAACATTACTTGAAGTTTCAAAGATAGCAGCTTTATTCACAAAAGCTTCAAACTTGAAACAACTTCAAAGCCCACGAACAGGCAGTGGTAAAAACATGGTATACCATATACTGGAATAATAGCAGAAAGAAGAGACCAATTACTGGTACAACATGAATAAAAAATTTATGTTAATAGAAAGATGTCAGATACAATAGAGCATATGCTATGTGATTTTACTTTATAAAACTCTAGAAAAAGCAAATTATATTGTCAAAAAGCAAATTAGCAGTTATCTGGGGCCAGAGCAGAGGGAAGCATAAACGGCAAATGCACATGAGAAGTTGTTGGAAGGTGATAGAAATGTTCTATTGTGATTGTTAAGATATTAAAATGAATAACAAGGATCATCAGTATCAGATGAGAGGTTTTCTTCTCTTCCAGAAAAAAACTTCATCAATCATATTGAATTATTACTGCATTAAAGAAAATGGTCCTTAAAAGTAATTCCTACTCCAGCCTTATTTACTTGCTTTGTCTCTGCTTTCTCTTTTTTTGGCATCTCCACTATTGATCTTCCTCTCTCTAACTAGAAGCCAGTAGATGGAGTTTAAATGATTTGAGGTTAGTTGGTGACTACCTTGCTTGACAGGGTTATTGAAATATTCTTTCCTCTTTTAATTTTTTGACCTATTAAGTAATGCTAGACCATAGTTTCTTATCTTCTTGCTTTGAAGATGCTAGAAAATTAGTTCCATGTGGTCAGACATCTTCGGCTGTTTGTTAGTTTTATTTCCCATAGCCTTGGACAGTGCCTGGACTATAAGAGCAGTCAATATAATTTTTTGAATGAATGAATTGATTAAATGCTCTTGTCATTGTACCTAGCAAGATGTTTAAAAGTGTTATGAAGAAAATCTAACATGTACAAATTTCTTCATAACTGAGGGGAGGCTGCAGTATCTGTAGCTCCATTTTCTAGCAGGAAATGACAGTTATTTCTGTTATCCTTGCTGTAGCTGACTTACATTGCACTTGAAAGAGTAGAGGATGAAGGTAATAACAAAGATGGAGTGATGATTTAGGGAGACACAAAGCAGTAGTGACATGCAGCTCCATCTGTTTTTAGCAGATCATTTCATATATCCAGAGAAAATAAACGATATGAACTTAGAATTCAGTAACTCTCCTCTAAATAGATTCATAAGGAAACAATACCCAACTCTAGTAATCAGGGCCATTTAGCAGGAAGCATAAATCCCAACAGAGCAAGTAAAATAAGATTCATAGTCAGAAATTAGTATATATGACTATATGACCGGCAGTAATGAGTAAGAGTTGGGCAAGCATTCAGAACCTGATGCTTATACTTCAGTGTTGTTTAAGTTTTGAGTGTGCATAATAAAGTATATCATCCTCATTTCAGTGTATGCATTGAGACTCTGTGATCAGTGATCTCAGGGGAAAACTATAAGGATGAGAAAGAAGCAAAATAAGACATAGGGAGAAGCCAGATAAAAATATGGGCTCTGCTGAAGTGTAGCTTCAGTCTCATCTCACATGGAGCACTGGAGTATGAATGGCACTACATAGTTGTTTTGCCTTGTAACAACAGGATGTTTGTTTGTTTGTTTGTTTGTTTGTTTGTTTTTATAAATTACTGCATCATTAAGTTGCTGGCTTATGGGCTACCATGGGAAAGAGGGCGTGCACTCCCAGATATTTCCAGTCAATTATGTTCCTTACAACCAAGAGCAATTATCAAAATAATACATTAGCAGAATTCTCTCAAAGAGGTTTGGTGGAATGCCACTGGCCTGGTAAGGGAGATCTATGAAAGGCACTAAATTGTCTATCTAGCTTCAGATGTAGCAGTTTATTGCTATGTATAGCTTCCGAGATTACTATGCTACATCTGTTAGTTTTGAGGTTCCAGGGTTGAGTGGAAGCCATCTAAAGTGCCTTTACTTATAGAATTCATTCCTAATGATTATAATTTCTCTCTCGGCTTATATACATTATTGAAGCAAGTGGCTTCATGGACAAGGTAGAATTTGTGCTGGACCTTAAAGAATGGTCAAGAGTTTGGGGAGGAAAGTCAGGGGAAGAGATTTTCAGACAGAAGAGAGTGCAGAGCAAAGAAAGTACAGAATTCAATCAGGAAATAGTGTGTTTGTCTAAAATATTGAGGTTCCGAAAGCAGATAAGATTGGTAGTACATTAGGTGGAAGATAGTAGTGATCGTGGAAGAAGTTGAAAGCCAAGCTAATTAGACTGGCAATTACGGATACCATGAATGGTAGTGCAGTAACTGGGGATTTTCTTTTTCAGCAAGTTCCTCCCCAGCAGAGTGGCCTCATGAGAAAGAAATCACAGTGTTCATACAAGGTGATCATTTTCTTCCTACTCATCTTCTTCTGAATGTTTCCCCAGACAATAGCTTCTCAATCTGTGCCATTCCCTTGGCATATATATAAGGCAGAGGAGACCTGAAGAATTTGGCAAATATTCAGAATTATCAAATAAATTATATTGTACAGGAAGTAAAATATCCCTGAGGGAATCATATACATCCCAATATTTATTTTTAACAATTTGAGCTCCATTATTTCAGCTGTTATTCATAAGAATAAGTACAAATTCACTGAAAAGTCTCTGTGGTTTGTCAAGATTTAAGAAAAAAATTTGTGTACATGACATTGGGTGATAGATCCAGAGAGTGCAAGATTCCTAGTACCTAAAGTGGTAGTCTAAAAATCATGGTCTCCAGGGCACCAGAACTCCCATTACAATCTTCATTGTACTGATCTCCATCCTAAAGGAACAGAGACGTTACAGCCTTTTATGTTATATGAGTCTAATATTGGAAGGGGCTCATTACTGTCAGTCAAAGGGAACAATTGCCTTAAAACTTATCCCTGAGTTATGAGATCCATGAAATCAGAGGAAGAACTACAGAAAGCCATACCTGCATTGTGATACTGTAAGTTCTCCCTTCAGCCTAGCTACCTTATTAGTTTAAGTAACTGGGAGGTGATTTTCCTTCTGTGGAAGGTTTAAATTTTAGAGTTTTGTTACTCTTTGCAATGAACATTATTATATATGTTCTAACTTTCAAGTACCTGTGGGTGTTTGTAGCTCGTTAGTAGGTATTAAGGAAACAATGGGCACAGATAAGCTAACAATTAAGAATCTTGTCAATGCCTACTACTGGTAGAGATGAAATCCAGAAAACAGTAAGAGGAAGACTTTGCAGAATTGAAAACAGAAAGTAGGATAGTAAACTCAAGGCAAAAGCCAGGTGAATAGAGAGGGTAAGGCTTGGGAAAAACAAACAGCAGGGCTGAAAAAATGTTATAGGCATATTGGTCTCTAGTGCCTTTCAGGGTCACTAGGAAGAATGAAAATTATTCCGTATTGACATTATCTTCTATCACTACTGTTTTAGAATATATATATGTATGTTAGTGCTATATATACATATATATGTACATATATATGTATATACATATATATATGTATACGTATAAAACGAGTTTACCATTGACATATATGAAAAGTACCATAGAAGTCAAATGTTCTCAGCTAAAATTAATGAAAAAGATTATGCAGCATACACACATACCTTCATATCCTGGAGATTTCTCTTTTTAGGATTAATGAGAACTATGGTACCTATAAGTGGAGATGTATTGTTTTCATAAAGCTCTTCTAACTATTCTGATATGCCCATTACTGGATGACCACTTATATTGGTCAAATGTAATTCAGTACTACAGTAAGCAGTGCTTACACATAGAATTTTAAAAGATAGCTTCTTTCTCTTTGAGTCTAAGCAAACGCTCCTGGAATTTGAAGGTTTTTGTTGGTCCACCTTTTTTAAATTAAATTAAGCAAGAATATGGAAGGCATCTGTACATGCCTTCATATTACTATGTGACAAGATTCTTAAAAATCTATTTAGAGAGCAGCCAACTATCTTTGGTACATGTGAAAATCAAATAAATGCTATATAGAGCAAGCAGTATAGTGAATAGGAATGAATAAATGAATAAGTGAAATAAAATCATGTAGGCTTTCTGGAGAATATGGGATTCCATTTTTTCCTAAGCCTTTGAACTCACCATAGTAAAACTTGCACACTCACCAGGCTAAGGCTGCAAGTTAAGGGATGCAAAATTTTAAAACACGTCTCTGCCCTTTCTAGTATAGGAGTCAAAAAAAGAAAAAAAAACAGGGAGAGGAAAAAATGGCGTAGATGATAGAGGCTTTGTTCATCCCTCTTGCAACCACATCAAAGTTGTGACAGAAACACAGAGCAAACAGCAAGCAAAGTCAGCTGGGATCTAGATGAACAGAAGTACTACAACCATGTTGAGAAATAAGAAATCACCCTACAATGGTAGAAGGTAGGAGGGGGCGATGACACGAGGCTTTCTGGTCCCAAACGGCTATGTGGTACACAGGCTATGGCAATGGCAGCCGACTATTAAAGGGGCTGTCTGCAAGTAGACTTTCACAGTGGTGGACCTGCTCGCTCTGAGCACCAGCACCAGGTCAGCTGCACAGTGGGAGGTAGGGTTGGGAGGGAGGAGTAGTCACCAGGGACTTACAGGAGGACACTGAGTTATTAGAGCTAGAGCCGGAGGCGAGGCTCTCTCCCACGCAGCAGTGCTGGTGGTATCCATTGTTCCCCTGTTAAGCCCTCCTACCTCCCATCGTGCCGACTCAGCGCTGCCATAGATGAGACATCCTCTAACTGGACAACAGAGGTCTCTTTGCCCAGAGAATTCTCTGGAAATGCTCCTGTCCCTAATCAGGCCCCACACAAGCCACATCCAGTTGTGTCCTTGGGTGCATCCAGTCTGGCGCTCCTTGCTGAGCAAACCTCAAGATCTACACTGGTGGCAGCTTTCCTCGGTTTATGGTGTCGCCTCTTGAAGCAATTTTAAGCATAGCATCTGTGGATTGCTTGGTGAATCTTAACAGGTACCCTGGAGGGCTACAGGCTGGGCCTAAACTTGACCTGCAGGTGAACTTCTCTCAGGACTGTGCCACTGGACACCTACTACACAAAGCTATACTAATACGACCGAGAGACTTAGGAGCTTTGTTTAGTACATTGAAACAGACACAGAAAGGCAGCCAAAATGGGAAGACAAGCAGAAACTACATGAGAGAACAGAACAGACATCCAGGAATAATGGAGTCAAGCAATATAACAGATGCAGAGTTCAAAACACTGATTATAAAGATGCTCAATGAACTTAGGGGAAGAGTAGGTGAACTCAGCGAGAACATTAACGAAGAGATAAAAAACATGAAAATGGACATTATAAAGGGAACCAGTCAGAAATGAAGAAAACATGATCTGAGATGAGTATATTAAATGGAATCAACATAGTGGATAAAGAAGAGGATCAAACCACCGATACAGAGGAGAGGAATCCAAGGACATCCAATCAGAATGGCAAAAAAAAAAAAAAAAAAAAGCCTACACTAACATTTAAGGAGCCTACATGACAAAATCAAGTGTAAAAATGTCCTTGTCATAGGGGTACCTAAAGGAAAACAAGATATTCAAGAGCTATTTGAAGAAATAATGATGGAAAACTTCCTTAACCTGGTGAAAGAAATAGACAACAACCCAGGAAGCTCAGAGAGCCCCAAAAAAGATGAATCCAAAGATGCCGACACCAAGACACATTGTAACTCAAATGCCAAAGGTTAACTACAAAGAGAATTTTAAAAGCTGCAAAAGTAAATCAGTTAGTTAGCTATAAGGGAGCACCCATAAGACTGTTAGATTTCTCAAAAGAAACTATGTGGGATACAAGGTCTTGGCACCAAAAAAAAAAAAATTCAATGTGATGCAAACCCAGGGTTTACTACCAAGATATCTTTATCCAGTGAAGCTATCATTTAGAGTCAAAGCACAGATAAAGAGCTTCCCAGACAAAAATAAGCTCAAGGAATTTATCAACACAAAGCCAGTATTACAGGAAATGTTGGAGGGACTTTTTTAAGAAGAAAAAACATGTATGAAAAACATGAATAAAAAATGCTAATAACTACATTCCTATCAATAAGTACCTCAAATGGAAAAGAATTAACTGCTCCAACCAAAAGATAGAGTGGCTGAATAGATATGAAAACAAGACCCCTACATTTGTTGTCTACAAGAGACTCACTTCAGATTAAAGGACACACACAGACTAAAAGGAAGGGGAAAGAAAAAGACATTGCCTTGATGGACATAGAGGGTATTGCGCTGAATGAAATAAGTCAGATAGAGGAAGACAAATAACACATGATTTCACGTACATGTGGAATATAAAGAACAAAATAAACAATGACTACAACAACAACAGACATAATCTCATAGATACAGAGAATATTTGAGGGCTACTAGATGGGAGGGGAGTTGCGAGTACAATGAAAAATGGCAAAGGGATTAAGACGTTCAAATGGAGAGATACATGGAGATATAGAGTTGTACCATAAGGAAAATAGTTAACAATGTTGTAATAAATATATGTAAGGGGAAATAGGGCCATTAGATTTAGTGGGGTAATCACTTTGCGAGTTAAATAGATCTCTAATTACTATGCTGTACAACTGAAACTAATATTATATATCAACTATATTGAAAACACTCATTGAATTGTACAATGTAAATATCAGCAACAATTGTCTATTATAATTTCACTAAAGCCAGAAAAAAAAATGAAAAACTCATATCGATATAATGGAATATGAATCTGGAAGAAATGACTAACACAGCCAGGGAGGTTTGAGGAGGCTTCTGAGGGAAGTCACATATGAATTGTAGTTCAAGAAAGCTGTTTTTAGTAGGCAGAGGAGGGCAGGAAGAGCATTACAAGTTACAGAAAACATGTGCAAAGTGGAAGTGTTGTGAAGAACATACTGTTTTTGGAAACAGTGGTATGTTACCCATGTGGGGAGGTTGCCAGTAGGCAATGAGGCTGTGTAGGTTCATTGAATGCCACACTAGGGCTTACTGATGAACTAGCCAAGCAAGTGGGTCTCTGGACTCTCGCTGCCTTGCTATAAATATATGGTGCATGTACACTTACCAGCTAGATCATCTTTGCCAAATTAAGTAACTCCTATGCCATACTTTTCTCACTATAATATTTGGTCATAATAATAGCACTTATCCCTTAGGATAGCTATGAGGTTATATGAGATGATGAAACTGAAGCATGGAATAAAGTTTAGAATTTATTAGAATTATCTAGTTCATAAGCAAAGGGGATCTAAGAGAAGTCGATAATGAAGAAATATAACATGATTGTAGATTTGGTATAGGAAAGCTGGTAGAAGGTAAAGGATAGGTCTGGGAAACCCAATAAGTCTGTTGCAAAAATTTAAATGAGCCATAGAGTAGAATGCAGGAGACATTTTTTAATAAGGATCCTGGAATCTAGAAAATGTGGATGAGTGAGGATGAGGACTCAAATTAATCAAAGCTAGGGCCTGAAAAATGAGTAAAAGTTTAATAGGAAGTAAAATGGGAAATAGAAGCAGTAAGAATATCAGGTGCAAAGGCACAACGACTTGAAGGTTTGTGATGTTTGAAAAAGAGGGGATACTATTGTCTGGTTTGAGTGTAGGGTAGGTGGAGGGATGTGGTGGAAACTGAGCCAGGAGCAGTGTCTAGACATTAGATTGTAATGAGCATCAAAGGTTATACTGGGGTATTTAGATTTCCACTCATGAGTAGTGTGTCGCTATTGATGATTTTTGACACTATCAGTGAATTAATATATCCTGTATTTAGGAATATAAGATGTCATCACAGTGTTTGAATGAAAAATAAAAACACAGCAGACTTGTGACTAATAGCCAACTAAGGATGTACCATATTCACCCTGTGGGATAGGTCCAGGAAAATTGCAAGGGAATAAAAAATAAATACATAAATAAAGATAACACAAACAGATATCTGAAATTTTGGAAGTAACTTTTTGGGTGAAAAGGTGAGGTAGGAGTCAAAATTGGGGTCCGATTGTAGCTGTCTGTAAGTAACTCAAATGGGAAATACAGGAGGAAAGTTTGACACATGGGGAAAATGTGGCCATTTAAGCTCTGAAAAACTTGAATTTAATAATGGAGGACAGTCTTACCAGAGGAAGCTGGAGATTCTTTCTTGGTACACAGGAATTAGAGTCACACATGACAAGCGGTAGGTAAAGCAATGAGAGGGGAAAAATGTTTCCTTTAGAGGTAGAGAGACTGGGGAACCTTCAGAGGAACGAGTGTGGAGTGATCTCAAAGATAAGCTATACAGGTGCTGGTTGAAGATTGCTTGGGTAGTTGACTTTCCCACCTTAAGGTCTTTGTGTTACCTGTGAATTGTGCCTTTAATGCTCTCTCCCCTGACCTTTACCTGCTTAATGGTTGCTTATTACCATTCTGTTCTCTATTTAAGTGTGTCACATCCTGAGAGAAGGCTTCCATGACTCCACAAACAAAAATAGTCATTTACTCTCACATCACAGAGATCTTATGTGTCTGGTTCCATATTCTATTTCCCATATAGAAGAACACTGGCACACCATACACATTTAGTCCACACGTATTGAATAAATTCATGACTTGCATTGTCACCCTGTACCTTGCTTTATCTTTTAAAAAATCAGAATGAAAAAAAATTTCTACTACACAGTCTTGAGAAGATTGTGTGAGACAGCTCTGTCTAACCACAACATATTGTCTGGCACATTATAGGTATTACGTAGGTGCTAGTTGCCTGGCTTGACTCCTCTTGTATTTGTTTCACATAACTAAAATGCAAATAGAAAACAGAAGCTCTTCAACCTAACAGTATATTTGTTTTCTTTTTGTCTTCTGTGTCTTTAATCTTTGTTCATCCACAGAATAATTTTCAGCCAGTGTTTATTTCTGGTGCACACTCTCCTTTTTCACTACAGATTTCTTACTATTTTTCTGTCCTTTCACCTTTAACAGTGACTGTATTAAGATCAAAATTCTATGGAGTGTCTTTGTTACCAAACCCTCAAAATTGGATTTGTGCACTCTGGACAAAAAGCGCATGGTCAAGAGTTTGGAGTAAAGAAAGGAATTTATTAAAATTCACCAATCCAGACATAAATGAGTTCCTGTACTGCAAGACCCAACTACCCAATAGCGTTTAGGTTTCAGATTATATAGAGAAAACCACAAGATACCATGGGTTAGGGATTCAGGGTCTGTTAGGAGCCAGTTGGTCAGAAGTGAAATAAAAATAATAAATCACTTTTTCAGGTCTTGAGGACAACTCTTGAGGGTAAGGTCCATAGCCAAGGGGATCATGGACCACAGGGCTCAGGAGCTGAAATGTAACTTAAACTTAAGATGTTATCTTTAGCCTTCCAGGGCTTAAACTTTGTGTCCTTGAGTCAGAACCTGGCTATTGTCTTCTACTGCCTCAGGGGTCAACGATCATCAAGGTGAGAGATTAAGGTTAGGTCAGTGAAGTATGCTGAGAGAGAAGAAGGAAAAAATAATTGTTTTAAAACTACAATTTAAATCAAATCAGAATTACGAGGATCCTCAGTTTTCATCTTTCTATCTCTTTTTTGCTCTGACCTGCAACAAGACTGGATGTTTAATGAATAATCAAAGCAAAAATATGATTTGGCAAATTAATCTGAAGCATATGGGTTGATTCTATTCAGTTCTGGACTTTGAAGCAAACCAAATAACTAGTAATACCTGCTAGAAACCTGAGAATTTTGCTAAATGTCCAAAAGTTGACTAGAACATTATGAACAGAATATGCGATTCTAAAACGAGACAGTAACTTCAAAATAATTATGACTCCACGCTAGTCCATTATGTTATGTTAGGCAACTGGATAAAAAATACCAAAGAGAAGTTCTGGAGAACCCAAAAATTTATTGATATGTATTAAGAACTGATGATATTTTATATCTCAGGCTTCAGTTTTTACTGGAGATAGGAACCCAGCAGGAGTTACAATATGTTAAATTCATTTATGGGGTCTAGTCATTGTCACAATTACCACCTTTGGAACCACTTCATGGTGGTACACTGAACAAGAAGGATTGCATTGAAAAAGCAGTCAACATTCTTTTGGAAAATTTCACTGATTTCTCTAAATTTTAAAAAATGAATTAAATAATTGAATTATATGAATCATTCAATCAATAGTTTATTAAGCACTCTAAATTACCATTAGATCTCAAAATGTAGTTAAAACATATATCATCACAAAATCCGGTGGTTTACAATGAACCAATTTTATTCACATTTTCCTGCTTTTCTGAAGATCGATTGGAAAAGAGAAAGTTAAGAGTTCTCTTGTAAGTATGTTCCAAGAAGATATTTGTACCCAGTCTGTGTCATTTATGCAGATTCTCATACTAGAATCATTCTCATCACTCTGATTCCTGAACTTGACTTTAGAAAGTTGCTGCATGCACCAGGATGATGGGCAATCATACCACAGTGAGCACATTCCTTCTGTGGGGTTTCTTCTGTTTCTCAACTGCAGAGTGCCCTTTTTGTGATGATTTTCTTCTGCCATGTGATCATGCTAGTTGCAACTGTTTTATAATGATGGTCATCAAGCTCAGTCACAACCTATACACCTCATGTTTATTCTTCTCTTTCAAGATGAAATTACACATCCGAGGACCTGTCCTCTTTAGTAAGTAATACAAGCATTTAGTGCTGTAAATTTCCCTCTCAGTACTGCTTTCCCTGAACCTTACATGTTTTGATGTTATTTTTTCATGTTCATTCCTTTCTATGTATTTTTTAAATATTGAAGTTACAGGTCTTCTTATCATTTACGTCTCAGTAGAGAACTTCCTTTAGCCCTTACATAAAGGTAGATTTGTTGGGAACAGATTTTCTTCTTTCTTTCATCTGAAATTTTTTTTTATTTCTCCTTCATTCATGAAGGCTGTTTTTCCCAGATATAGTATTTACATTTGACTATGCTTTGCTTTTAGTACTTGAAAAATATTGTGCCTCTTCCTTCTGGCCTTTTGCTTTCAGATGAGAAAATTATTGTTTTCGATAATTGCTTTTTCTCTGTAGAAAATGAGTGCTTCCTTCCTGAGTGATTTTAAGATTTTTCTTTGTTTTTAATTTTTAGAACTTTACTTATATTTGTCTTGGTATGAATTTCTTTGAGTTTATCTTACTTGAAGTTTTCTGAGGTTTTGGAATCTGTAGCTCTTTCTTTCATGAATATGTGAAGTTTTCAGCCATCATTTCTTTAAATACTTATTCAGACCCCCTTCTTTCTAGTCTCCTCTGAGACCACCAAAATGTGACTGTTAGCTCATTTTTATTGTCCCACAGATCCATATAGTGCTGTTCTTTCTCTGGTCAGTTTTTTTTCCCATTTAGATCGGGCGTTTCTATTCATCTTTCTTCAAGTTCATTTATTCTGTCCTGTCATTTCACTCTACTATTGAGCCCATCCAGCAAGTTGTTTTGTTTGTAACTTTCCTGATTTTTTTTTTTCAGTTCTACAATTTTCACTTGGTTATTTTCATAGCTTCTGCTTGCTGAGATTTCCTATTTCTTTTTCATTTGTTTCAAGAAAATTAATGATTGCTTGATGAAGCATTTGCTTTATGACTGCTTTAAAATTATTGTCAGATGATTTCAACATCTTATTTGTTTTGGTATTGGCATATGTAGTCTTCTCTCATTGAAGTTGTGATTATTTTCCTGTGTGGTATGACGTTTTTTTTATTTTATCATAGTCATTCAGGATTATATAGTATGAGAATCTGGAACATAGTCAGTCTTTTTTAGAAGAATGTTTTCCTGTTGAGGTGTCACTGCAGCAACCATGTGAGTGTGTATGTTCAGCTTCCTGCTGGGCACTACTGACACAAGTCTGGCAGAAATGGAGCCATGATTAGAAGTTGGTGACTCACACTGCCTTCTTGCAGATGAGTGAGGTGGACATTCAGTTCAACCTTCTTCCTTGTTGTCTTCTCCCCAGTGACAGTGTGACACTGACTTACGTGACTTCCAAGTAAGCTCAGTTCCTGGTTGGGCCCCACTTCCATTAGTGAAAGGGAAAGTGAAGAGCTGGTTCACACCATTTCATTGCTGCAGGGCTGAGATGGAAGCTCAGCTCGCCACTGGCTCACTCAGGAGTAGGACTGGCGTCGGTGTGAGCAGAACACTATTCGCCCTACTTCATTGTTTCATTGCTACCTGATGACAGTGGAGCTCAATTCTTCACTATACTCCACTGACACTACCCTAGCAAAGTAACTGGAGGGTGGATGGGGTGAAGATCAGCTCCCTGCTTGGGCTCACTAAAAACTGGAGGTAATAAGGTGCAGTCTTTCCATTGGTGTTAGTTTGGAGTAGGGAAGGTATTGCTGAAACATTTTCTGTTCTGTTAAGGCCACCTTTTCTCCAGTTCTTTGGCTAGGAAATCGAGTTTTTCTGAGAGCTCTTTGTGTCTACCTCTCTGGTGGTTCTGGGTTGGAGGCTTATGTAGAACCCGGTCCTGGATTTGTGGAAGTGATAAGGAACCCAGCGATCACCACCATTTGTTTTTCAGGTCCTAAGTCTCTACATGTCTGCCTTCATCTTCCTCCTTCAGAATCTTCTTATGCTTGTTTGTTGTGTTTACATCTAGGGTTTTTTTATTTTTTAAATAAAATGGAAGGCCCTAGAAGAACGGTGCTACATAATTTTCAATGCAACCCGGTCTGTCTTTAAAAAAATTAAAGATATTCATTTATCTTCTTATTTTGTGCTAGAAAGTTGTTCAATTACAAGTTAGCCTGAGATATCTAATATAGAAGCCTCCGTACTTATGCTTAATAGAAAGGATTGGAGAGAAAGAAGTATGTCCAAGATGAGTAAAGTCTTCCATGAGTGAAGTATCGTTGACCTTTAAACAATTTGGGTTTAGGGGCCCAGAACCCCCATACGATAGAAAATCCATGTCTAACCTTGGCTTCCCCAAAACTTAAATACTAGTAGTCAACTGTTGACCCCAAATATTACCAGTAATATAAACTGTCAGTTAACACATATTTTGTATGTGTATTATCTACAAAATGCTTACAATAAAATAAGCTAGAGAAAAGAAAATGTTGTTAGGAAAATCGTAAGTAAGAGCAAACACATTAGCTGTATTTATTGAAAAAAAAATCCGGCTATAAGTGGACTCTCACAGTTCAAACCTGTGTTGTTCAAGGGTCACCTGTATTCTCAAAGAGCCCCTGTGTATTTCCCTCAACAGAGTATATGCCTTAAAGAGAGTTAAATTATTAAGAAGATATTTGTAACTTTTAGATTTTGCTTAGCTTTTACATAAGTCAGTTACATCTTCTTTTAACATTCAAATTGTGGGGAGGAGCTTCATAAGGTTATTAGGATAATGGGGTTAATACTTACAAATCTCTGAGAAAAGTTGTAAACAATCTCATATTCTTGGCTCATACTGCAGTAGCGTTACTACTGATACCACTGCTAGGAGTAACATTTGACTTCTTGATCTTGTAACTTTCTAGCCATGCAGACATATAAGAAAGACATTCATCAGAGGACATTTCCAAAACATTTAATAAATAGGCTCAGATTCTGATCACCAGTATGAGTTCATTAGTGTAAACACAGGGGCATTATTGTGGGGAGCATGAGTTTGTGTAATGGCCTGTCACAGTTATAGCAACATCTGACACAAACATTTAATCACTTGTATTAGCATGCAGCATTCAACAGATAGTGGCCAGGATTCAAAGCCAGCAGTTACTGGTTCATGCCAAAGCAGATGTTTCATTCAGCCATCCTAAAAACTCTTGTAATTTCCTGAGTAATAGGGGCACAAGGAGCATCTTTTGTTCTAATGTTTGTTCTCACCCGCCCGCCCCGTTTCTGGCCCAGAGCTCCTAAATACCCTGGAATTTCCTGAGTGACAAGAGCATCTTTTGTTTTAATGAAGCAACTGTTGGGTTCCTTGATAGCTTCAGGATGGGGGCTAGTCACCAAAAAGACCAAGCCATGATTAGAAGCTGGTGATTTTCTGTCTGCCCGCCCTGTTCTGCAAGGAAGAGTCAGGGTTGGAGACTGATTTAATGCTGGTCAGATAGCCTCCATAAAAATCTTTAAACAATGGAGTGGAGAGCTTCCAGGTTGGTGAACACATCCACGTCCAGATGGATGGTGATTATAGCATCATAGTGATAGAAGTTTCTGCCCTGGAAACCCTTCCAGACCTCCAGCTATGTATCTGCATTTGGCTACTAATTTGCATCCTTTCTGATACTTTTTATAATTACCTGGTAAATGTAAGTACATGTTTCCTTGAGTTTTGTGAGGCATTCCAGCAAATTATCGAACCTGGGAGAGAGTTGTAGGGCTCAAACATGGGAGAGTGTTGTGGGCTAATCCCTAACTTTATAGCCAGCTGGACAGAAGTGTGGGTACTCTGGGGACCCATTACTTACAATTGGTGTCTGAAGTGAGGAGAGTTCTTGTGGCACTGGGCCCTAAAACCTGTGAAGTCTGACACTACCTCCAAGTAGTTAACCTCAATTGAATTTTTAAAATTGGGCATCAAACCAGTGCTCATATATTTAGAAAATATTGGTATTCTCATTGGTTGTTAGTGGTGGAGGATTAATACATATTAGATTGTGAGTAGAAGAACAGTTATCTTTACTCATTATTTAAATCATTTCATATTTTTAAATTTATGTTACATTTCAGTCTTTGTTATGTATTTTCCACTTAAAATTTGCAATATTATAGATATTCTACATTTTAACTTAGCAGCATATTATAAATATTTTCCATTTTGTTACATATTATATCTCCTAGTCATCATTTCTTTCATCCCATTGCACTGAGACGTGGACTTTTATATTCTGAGTCTTCCTTTCGGCTGCTCTCGAGTTGTGCTTTGGTCTGGGAAAGCCTGACTACAGAAAATCTCGCACCTTTTCTAGTCTAATGGAAGCAAACGGGGTAGATTGTTATACAAGAAATATATTTAGTGTAATCTCTGACAACATTTCTAGTTCTTTTAATGGGTTCTAATTTCCTTATGAATGCAGATGGTGGAACTATGATTGTTAACAAATTAATTTCAATGCTAAGAATTAAAAGATACCCTTTTTAATTCCTACAAATAAGTCTACATTATGCCAAATAGGACTATATTTTTATCATTTGTTTAAATATGGATAGAATTCTGTCAAATCACGTGACTATGGTACCCAGACCTGACATCCTAAGAGCTGGGAATCAGCGCAGTTTTCCCATCCTCATGCCTGTTTTCACATGTCTTCACAGCCTGTAGAGAGCCAGATCTGAGTCAGACCTGATCGAAGCATTGGCAAAGCCATGCTTGACTGTGTTGTAGATCGTGTGGCCGAAGCATTGGCAAAGCCATGCTTGGCTGTGTAGCAATCTGCCAAGGACAGAGAAGGGAAACACTTAACATTCAGCTGCTTCTGGTTTAGCGTTGGTAACTGGGTACAGACAGGCCTTGGGAAATGATTGCTGCCAGTAAGTGCAAGTCTTGAGAAGAAAACTCCTACTCCCTCCTTGACTTTCAAAAGTATATAATAAACACGGTGAGCTTGACTCGGGGTCACTGTATCTAAGCAAAGTTCAGTGTCCCACTTAGCCCCCGCTTTTGTGTATACTGTCTTTGTGTTTTCTCTATCCTTCCGTGGACCCCTCTCAGCCTCTAGATGTGCAGGTTTCAGCAACAGCCCAGATTTTCCTGGGGGTAGAATTTGTTCAAGGGAAATGATACAAAGTAACAGCTTAGGCTTGATTGCTCTGCTGAAACACTCTAGGCGAGTAGCAGTGCCAAAGTCATTAGACCAATTTAGACATTACAGTACACATTAAGTGCATGGAATCAAATAACTTGATTCCTAGAATCAGAGGACTTGAGTTCATATCTCTCCAGACAAACTATTAAATCTCCTTAAGACACAGAATTCTAATCTATAAATTGAGGGAAATTAATAATTCCACCATCATGGGATTGCTGGGAATGATAAATGGAGAAGCTTAGTGGTTTTAAACCCAGACTTTCTGGATTCCAATGCTGGTGCCACAGTATCCTAGCTGCATGAATTGCAGCAATGTACTTAATGTCTCTGTGCCCCAAATGATTTTTTTTTTTTTGTAAAATAAAAATAATAGTACTACTTCATAGGGTTTTGGTGAGGAATAACCCAGTTAATATACGTCAAAATAAGTGCAAATTATTGTTTGTTTGATTAACTAAATAAGAAAAAGTACTTGGAACCTATGAATATTAAAAATAGTAACAATTACAGTAACAATATTTGGTTTACTAGTGAAAAAAAGTGAGAGTTAGAGGAGTCATGAATTTAATCTAAGCAATCAGTTATGCAGCCTACCTATTCAGTAGGTCCTAAATGTGATACAGGTAAAGAAAAACTTTATAGTTCATCGGACAAGACAAGAATGGACCCTAAGAATATATTCTGAGAGTTGCCTTTCTCAGGGCCTCCTTCACATCTCTGTTCCTCAGACTGTAGATGAGAGGGTTCAACATGGGGATCACCACTGTGTAGAACAGAGATATCACTCTGTTCTGGTCAGTTGAGTAGCTAGATTTGGGCATCACATAAATGAAGGTGATCGTCCCATAGTAGAGAGTAACAGCAGTGAGGTGGGAGGTGCAGGTGGAGAAGGCTTTGTGTCTCCCTTCAGCGGAGCGCATCTTCAGGACTGTGATGAGGATGCAGATGTAAGAGAGAGATATGACAAACACTGTGACCACAATGATGGATCCAGAAGAGATGGAAGGGATGATTTCAATAAAGGAGATATCCGAGCAAGAAAGTTTCAACAAAGGGGAGAAATCACAGAAAAAGTGATCTACCTGATTTGGTCCACAGAAAGACAGACTCATTAAACAGCCAGTAAATGTCCAAGCATTCACACATCCGCCCAAGTAGGACATCCCCACTAAGAGAATGCAGATTCTGGGGGACATGTGAGTGGAATAGAGCAGTGGTGAGCAGATGGCCATGTAACGATCATAGGCCATGGCAGCCAGCAGGAAGCACTCAGCTGTCCCACATGTGACTACAGAACAGAGCTGGGCTTCACAGCCAGTGACAGGCAGGACTGTTTTATGGCTAAAGAATCCTACAAGCATTAAAGGTGTGATTGATGTGGAACATCCAATGTCCACAAAAGCCAAATGGCTGAGGAAGAAGTACATTGGGGTGTGAAGCCTGGAGCAGCTTCTTATTACAGTGATTATACTGATATTGCCTACTATGGTGACAACATATATTCCTAGAAATATCACAAAGAAGATGACACTAAGTGTAGGATCATCTGTTAACCCCAAAATGATGAACTGTGTCACACTGGTGTGGTTTCCAACTTCCATTTACTCTGAATTATTCCTGTGGAGGGAAATGTCAATAATCATTTGTTTTATGCTTTTGTTCCACACATTCCCAGTTTTCTTTGGTTATTCCTCGGACACATTTAGAGTGATTTCTTCTTCTCCCCAGCCTATAAATATGATGTTCTACAGGAGATATATAGATATAGATATATATAGATATAGATATATACACACACACATATGCTGAATTATTCTCCTTTTTGCGGAGAGAAAAGACAAAAATATATATATATGTATATAAAAATATATATATACATATATATATATATATTTGTCTCTTCTCTCCGCAAAAAGGAGAATGATTCAGCATTACTCTCTGGGATCTCAGTTACACCTTTCATTTATCTAATGTTAATTTTAAAGCACCTTTCCAACTTTCAGTTATTTTTGAGAGTTGCCAGTTGGAAACCCCTCAGACTAAGCCTCCTTTATACAAAACTCATCCTTTTCTAGGACCACTCTTTATGCATTCTGTATCTGTGGAATGACACCACCATCTACCCAATCTCTCATGTCTGAAACGTGGGAGCCATCCTAGCCTTTACCTCTCATTGTGCCATATCTAGTACAATCCTATTGGTTTTGTCTACAATTTAGTTCCCAATTATATTTTTTCATCTCACTTCCATTCCTGGCATACCTACTTTAATTGAGGCTTTGGTAATTTTTCCTCATTTCATTCTTCTCTTTTCCTTGTTGCCTTCATTCTTATCTCTTATAACTCACAATACATCTGCCAGAATGATCTCTTGCCAAAGTAAAAAGCAGTGATGCCAAAGGGATCCTTCTAACCCTTCATTGCTTTCTTAAACCTTCATGATGAAACCTAATTTCTTTATCACAGCACACTGTATACTTTCAGATACATCCCCTCCTGTGACTCTTTGCTTGTCTCTCAGGATATTTCCATGCAACGCTTTTGGACTGTTCCAACTGTCCTAATCTAGGGTCCCATCAATCCCCTCTATTCTCTAGCTTTTGCTCTTTTTTCTGCTTAGATTGTTCCCAATCTCTTACCATCATTTCCCTGTGTGACTTCTATTCCTTTTTCAATATTCATTTCTCTCCAAAGCTTTCTGGCTTTTTGGGTTAATCACATAACTTTCCTTTGTGCAGATACCATACTTTGAAGATGTCTGGATTGCCATTGTTTATACTGGGTTGTGGTTTTGGTGTTTGCTTGTTTACATTTCACTCTTCCCAATTAATGTATATTCTCTTCAATAAATGTGTGTTTTATCCTGTATCACAAATAACTAGCACTTGGGAGTAAAATATGCTGAAGAAAAACTTGTTGAATGAATGTATGCATAATTAGTGTAATGAATAGGCTGTGGGGAACCAGGGATGAATATAATTTTTAGTTTCCTTGTCCACAGAAACCAGGCCTTGTAGAGAAAACATTGGAAATATTATTAGTGCATTGAAGTCTGTAATTGTAGTATAAGTAAAGTAATGGCTTATTTTTTCTTTTTAAATAAAAATTACATGACTTTGTGAAAAACACTTGAAAATTCAAATAAACATTCCTCTTAAATCTGGCTATTGTCACACAAGTCAACTATATTTTGGTGCACTTATTTCAAGAAACGTTTGCCTTTTTATTTTTTAAATATATTTTATATTATATTTTAATATAGCTATTTCATAATGTAGATAAATTTTAATACTGCTATTTTTACTTTAAATTTCAATATTAGAATTTTATCACATTATAATTCCTTGCAAACATAATTTTTTAAGATCAGCTTGATAATGCATTGAGCACCTAGACCTTAATTAATCATCTACTAATTTTAGACATTTAATTGTTCATAACTTTTTATTCTCAGAACTAGCAATACCACAAATTGGATCAAGATCAGAAGGATAACATAATAAAATATGATAAATTTTAAAGATAGTGTCATTTTTCTTAGGCTAATATTTCAAAAAAAGTTTTTTGTTGTTGTTTTTTGGGGTTTTTTTTGTTGTTGTTATAATGACAATCTTGTTTTGCAGTAGCAAAAATACTAAACCAAAATGATCCACGTTGCTCACTGTTTTGTTCAGTTCTTGGCTGCATTTTTATTAAAGAGTTTAGTACCTACTCCACGTTTTGCCATTGTATTGTGTCAAAGGCAAAGTGCCTGTGTTTTGAAGTAGTCTTGAGAAAGCAGAATTGATGATGATTAATAAGAGAAGACACAGAGAAATTATTGCAGTCAAATGCAATAATTTCAGAGCATACAAAATTCAATGAACATTAGAAAAGAAAATTATACTTATCATAATGAGAAAAATCAAAGTATGAAAATAATTTTAATGTATTTTTGTCAAATGTTTTTAAATAAAAATTTTTAATTGGGCTTAGCAATCTTAAAATTTCACTTATGCACATTTCTCCATTAACTTCAGCTGAATAAAAATTCCTGCAAGTAAATTCTACAAATTTATAAATCCCTTTTGCATGCATTTTCTTTTATTTTGTTTACACATAGTTAACAAAGAAAGACTCACTTACAAATCTTTAACAATGCCACAATTCATTTTGATTTAATTTAATATTAGCACATAAATAAGTAGTATTTATACATTTTGTTCATATTGTGTATTCTTTTTTTTTGCAATTTGCCTTTTCATTTAATATTTATCAATAAATTCTTTACCAGTTTCTTGTGTACTCTTGAGAACTGAAATGCTGAATGGAAAATATGTCAAATTCCTTGAAGTTTCATAATCTAGCTCTGATTACTTTTCTAAATGTATCTCTTTATATATGCTTCCTTGTAAATTTAAGAGACTTGTTCACATGAAACAGATTTTCTACTTAGTGTTATTGGTTCTAATTATCATAGAAACACAATTTTATGCATGCAGTATTATTTAAGTTCTTAAAGTACTAAAAACCATGAATGATAAATAATAGTACCAAATATCTTTAAAATGTCTTATTTTTGAATACAAAAGCATTTAATATTTCTAGTGGTGGGACTTAGTTTTTTGACTAAATGAATTATGAGATATAATGAACTAACAGTTGAGAACCTGCAGCTCATTAAGAAATGTGTTCTATCTCTTCTTTGACTGTTCTTCATTACGTGCATTGAAATTACTCAGTGACAGGCAGCTTACTGCCATTGCTGTTAGTTCTATCATTAAAAATCTGTTTTTCAATCTTATCAGTAATCCCCCACAAGCTTAATGGTACAAATCGTCTACTTTCCATGGAAACACCTTGAAATATTAGAGTAATACTAGCACACCTCCACTGCCTTTCTTTTTTAAAATTGAGCATCCATAGTTCTTTTGGCCATTCCACCTATGGCAGACTTTCAGATCCCTCACAATGCTCATTGTCACCCTTCTAACTTACACTGGTCTGAGGAACAGAGCCAAGCACTGAGCAGCATTTATGCTCTTTCTCTTCTGTCTCAAGCAGAGTTGAGTGGGACCACCCCTGCATCGTTGTGCATGCTGTGTGAGCTTCAGTCTCTGCTGACTGCAGAGTCATGGAGATAGAGAGAGAAAACTCGGGTTCCTCCCACTGGCCAGCTGTTTTAACTTGCACTTGACACTTAATCTCTCTGACTCTCAGTTTTTTCATTTGAAAAATGGGGATAACTGTTTCTGTAATGCACCTGTGTTGTGAGATTAAAAGAAATGATACCTATAAAGTATGCAAAGGTGTTTGGTTACATATCAGAGCTAAGTAACTATTTTCATTAGGTAAAAATGAAGTGTTGGTAGGTTTACAGTTGTTTAATTTTTTGATGAGAAGTATATATAGTTTTTCTTTCAACACATGGCAGGATTTTTCAGCACAGATCCAAAATAAGACAGGAAGTACAGTATCTGTTGCCTTCATATTTGAAGACTGTGCCATTCCAATACATAATACAAGAACTGATTCTTGTCCCTTCCTTTCCACTGGCTGCTCAGGGCTCTTTCTAGAGCTCTTCAATTTGGCATCCCATTCATGCTTGCCTGCCTTGGTCAGGGACTCTGACTCTCAACTATCTTTTCCCTGATCACATGGGCTACTTTTGATGGTCATAGGACTGTGAGCCTCATCTAACCTGAATACCTGGTGGTTTCTTCCCGATTTCCTTTCACAGTTTTGGCAGTGGCCTTGGCTGCTGCAGACCATTCATACTGCCCTGAGGACTCCTGGGTGGCCTGGTTTGGGTGACCAGAAAAGCATTCTGCAGTGCATCCCTTTCTGAGGCCACAGTGTCCACAGAGGTCAAGAGTTAAGTTGATGAGATAGTTTCTTTTATTTTTCATTTTTTATTAAATAAAAGTTTTAATTATTTCAACCAAACCCATGGGTATTACGCTTACCTTCAGATCCAGAACTGTTTAGGCTGTAGATTCCAAAGAGAATTTTATAAAGCATTTGTTTTCCACTTTTGTTAGAAGTAGTTGTGGACTGATCACTCGAGAATGTAGACCACTGAATGCTCTCCTCGGTCAAAGAACATAGTTACATACATGCTGTGAGAATAAAGGTGGGTTTCTATGTTTGTGTGGTGGCGGGGAAAGAAAGTCTCTAACGGAACATAATAAATCCTTTAGGGCTATTTCTGATTGCCTCTTTGAGAAAAAGATTTTTAGTTTCTTTTATACAGTAATGCCTTGTGGAGTCTGGTGACTCATTAAGGCCAAGCTGGCTTCCCCAAAGGGACATCAATATGCCATGGTGTCCTCTGGAATTCTTTCTGCCTTGTTTATTGAAAGTGAAGGAGAGACATCCTGGTTTCCCAGAGCGTGTTTAACATTCAGAACAATTAGTTTACTACTTTATTAGGGTCAGTAGGATGATGTCATGATTCTTTCCAATTCAGATAACCTTTGAGTTAAATTGAAAAGGTGCATTAGACCATAGGATCAGTCCCTCACTAGCCAGTCCTCACAACCAATCTGGCTGAAGGTCATTCCCTCCCTTTTACATACAAACAGTAGACAAGGCTCATTTATAACAGAATGGCACACACAACCCACACAAGAGACATACTTGGAGCACCCGGCTCAGCTGACCAGAGGAGACAGCACCTCTAGCACCTCTGGGCCCCAGAGGACGCCTACTATATAACACCACTCTACTAAGTCAGGGAGACATCGAAGCCCTACCTAATGCATAGAAACAAACACAGGGAGGCAGCCTTAATTGGGAGACAAAGACACATGTCCCAGACAGTACAGAACAAAGCTCCAGCAAAAGAACTGAACAAAATGGGGACAAACAATCTATCAGATGCAGAGTTCAAAATACTGGTTATAAGTATGCTCAATGAACTTAGGGGAAAAATAGATTAACTCAATGAGAACCTTAACAAAAAAATAGAAAATGTAAAAATGGAGATAGGAAATATAAAAAAGAACCAGTCATAAATTAAGAATACAATAATTGAAATGAAGAATGTATTAGAGGGAATCAACAGTGGATTAGATGAAGCAGAGGATTGCATCAGCGATTTAGAAGAGAAGGTAATAGAAAACACCCAATCAGAACAACAATAAGAAAAAAGAATCCAAAAAATGAGGAAAGTTTAAGGGGCCTCTGAGACAATGTCAAGCATACCAAATTCGTATCATAGGGATACCAGAAAGAGAAGAGAGAAAGGAATTGAAAACCTATTTAAGAAATAATGATGGGAAACCTCCCTAACCTGGTGAAGGAAATAGACATAGAAGTCCATGAAGTGCACAGACTCCCAAACAAGAGAACCCAAAGAGGCACACGCCAAGACATATCGTAATGAAAATGCCAGGGGTTAAAGACAATGAGAGAATCTTAAAAGCAGCAAGAGAAAAGCAGTCAGTTATGTTCACAGGACCTCCCAATAAGACTGTCAGCTGATTTCTCAACAGAAACTTTGCAGGCCAGAGGGATTGGCAGGAAATATTCAAAATAATGAAAAGTGAGGATCTACAACCAAGATTTCTCTACCCAGCAAAGCTGTCATTTAGAATCGAAGGACAGATAAAGAGCTTCCCAGACAAGAAAAACCTAAAGGAGTTCATCAACACCAAACCGCCATTACAAGAAATGTTAGAGGGACTTCTTTAAGAGAAAAAAGAAAAAAAAAGATCAAGACTATAAATAATAAAATGCAATAACTAGATATCTATCACTAATTACTTTAAATATAAATGGATTAAATACTGCAGTCAAAAGATAGGGTGGCTGAATGGATAAGAAAGCAAGACCCTTACATGTGCTGCCTACAAGAGACTAACTTCAGATTGAAAGACGCACACAGACTGAAAGTAAAGGATGGAACGAGATATTTCATGAATATGGAAACAAAAAAGCCAGAATAGTAATACTTATACTTTGTTTTAATAAACTTTAAAATAAAGGCATAACTAGGAACAAAGAAAAACACAGTAATTCTACTTCTAGGTATTAATTTGAAGAAACTCAAAAAACTACTTTGAAGGGATGTATGAATCTATGTGTTCATTGCAGCATTGTTTACGATAGCTGAGATATGGAGGCCATGTGGGTGTCCATCAATGGATGAAAGGATGAATAAGAGGTGGTACATATATACAATGGAATATTACTCAAACATAAAATAGAATGAAATCTTGCCATCTGCAACAACATGGTTGGACCTAGAGAGTATTATACTGAGTGGCGTAAGTCAGACAGAGAATGAGAAATTCCATTTACATGTGGAATCTAAAGAACAAAATAAGCAAACAAACAAAAGAGAAACAACTCAGAATATTTTGATGGTTGCGAGATGGGATAAGGGTTTGAGAGTTTGGAAGAGATTAAGGGATTAAGAAGTACAGATTGGTAGATACAAAATAGTCATGGGGATGTAAACATAGCATAAGGAATATAGTCAATAATATTGTAATAACTGTAGTTTCAGTTGGGTACTAGACTTATTGGGGTGATCACTTCGTAAGTTATATAAATGTGTAATCACCATGTTGTACCTGTAAAACTAATATAATATTGTCTAATTGATAAATAAAAAATTAAAAGAAAAGGAGCATTAGATTTGAAAGTAGGAATAATAAAGAAGGACAATATTATTTTAACTTCGTGACTATTTAGCTGTAGAGAAGAATTAAGCAGTTCTTTCTGGAATTCGGTACACACAGTATAATCTCCTATTCAGGTGTCTTGGAGCTCTTTTTTTTCCCTACCCCCTCAAAAGAACAATCCAAGAAATTCTGTTGAGGGATTTAAGAACCCATATTCCATTAAGGCAGCAGGCAATAGCAAGTACATTAGATACCCCAACTTCCTTTACATGTCTCTGAGTGTCACTATTGGGTTCCACCATCCATTCAGCTCTTTTTGACAAGTTCTGTTAAGGAGAGGCATTTCAAACTGATTTAATTTGCTATTCATAACCATTATTATTCTGCAAGTTCTACTCAGGGCTGAACTCCTTAATTTCTTTTACCATTAATGTGTCCCATGCTCCTTCCAGGATTGTCTGACCTTATATAAGAATATGTCTTTCAACATAAAAACATCAAAATATTTGCCTATGATACATAAGCCTCCTCACTTCACAGTCCTATTCGAAAATACTTAGATTGTTATCAAGAAGCAGAGTGGGTTGCAACAGGAGATTAAGAAGGAGCAGGCCCCCAATCTTCAGAATGTTGTTTGACAGTAGGTCTGCATCCTGTTCAATCCTTTAACGTTACACTGAATTACTGGACTTTTTGAACAGTGGCAGTGGCCATTACTTCATAAGCCACAAGAAGTTGAGGGTAAACCCATAGTTCATTTAACCACTGAATTTTTCAACCCATCAACCAAACTAAATTGAGTCTCTGCTCCCCAAAACACACATCAAAGCAAACTTCAGCCCAGGTAGAATTTATCACACAGTTTCATCAGTAGCACAATGAAAGCATATCAAAGCTGCTTCAGAAATATAGGAGAAAGAATAATTGACTCTGCATCTAAGGAGCTGGTCAGGGAAGGTAGCATAAATAGAAAGTTAGGTGATAACGACAGGTATATTTTCAAGGATTGTGATGGAAGCTTTGTCCAGAGACCTGGAGAAAAGCCTGTTGGAACATGACTCATTGCAGCCAGTGCTCTAATTCTATCTCTAGAAAAAACAATTCCTTCAGCTGAGGACTTCAGGTGGTCGGGAGAGAGCCATAGAGTAATCTGAGTAGGTAAGCAGAAACAAAGCACAGTCTACTATATGCCAAAATGTAGACCATGGACTGGTGGTTGTACGCAAATCATTTATTATTGCATGACACTATAAGGACAGAAGTTGAAGAGAACCATTTATATATTTATATACTTTTATTGCAGTGAGAGTAATTTTAAATGTGTTGATTCTAATAATAAAAAATGGGTTTATATTTTTGTTGTTTTTTTAGTAGTTCAATTTTATTATCTTTCTAAAAATTATTTATTCATGTATGCTTGGGGGAATATTGTCCCTCATTTAAATAGTTTGAAAATCTTGGTGTGACCTTTGCAACCAGGAGACCTGGGTTCAGCTGAAGTGTATGAGGTCAGGGACATTGTTTAACCTCTTTGAGACCCAATTTCATGAACTTTAAAATGAGGTTAATAATTCCTATCTCATAGGCTGGTCATAAGATTTAAAGGGAATAGCATGTAATTATGTGGAAAAGTTAAATGAAGCCATCGATGTGTCTCAAATATGTGACAGATGGAATGTTTGTGTCAGATAGTGGC